>NW_006400137.1:824595-827930 GCF_000299155.1 Elephantulus edwardii | reverse complement strand
TTTTTCTTAAAGAAAATATAATAATATGCAAATATATATTTTAAAAAGCACAATGATTTTACACATTGATTTCACCTAATGGATTAGATAGGAACAAGATTTAGTATATTTGTGGAAGGAATCATTGGAGAAGCTCTATATCAGGAGCAGGCAAGGTGCTGACTGCGGACCATATCTTAAATTATTGATGTACAAATTCAGATTGAGACTAAAGAAAATTAAAATAAGTCCATAAGAATCAAAATGAGTTCAGAATTCATCTAACCCTAAATTTCAAAATTACCTTAAGAATAAATGTAAAGCATTGAATGCAAATAATTGAAGATGTGGGCAGGGAGAAAAATGCAACAATGAATGAATGGAAATCCAAAATCTTTGTAAATGTTCATTAAAATTAATAAAATAAAATTTTAAAAAACAAACAAATGAACAAACAAACAAACAAACAAAAACACCCCAAATGATTGAAGACCAGATGAGTTGTGGGATGACAAGTATCTAGAAAGAGAGCAAAAGGTCATTACAAAGACAGAGGAGAAATTAAAAAAAAATCTAAATGGCTTTTAAAAGAGATGAACACTCCCAGAGACATTCTATGAAGCAAGCATAACCTAATACCAACACCAGGCAAAGATGTTACCAAAAAAGACAACTACGGACCACTATCTATAATATAATATAATTAATATACTATACTATACTATTCTATTCTATACTATACTATACATGCAAAAATCTTTAACAAAATCTTAGCCAATAGAATCTAAAAGAACATAAAAAATAATTCATCATGACCAAGTGGAATTCCTGACAAGTATGCAAGGATGGTTTAACATAAGAAAAACAATCAGTGTAATTCACCACATTAACAAAGCAAGTAACAAGAACCATCTAATCTTAGCAATTGATGCATAAAAGGCATTTGATAAAATCCAACACAGTTTTCTGATTAAGACACTCAGCAAAATTGGAATAGAAGGGAATTTTCTCAACATAGTGAAAAGTATATATACAAACCCAAAAGTATTTTACTTGCTAACAGGGACCAGATAAAGATGGCCAGTATCAACAGTTCTATTCAATATTGTATTGAAAGTGCTTGCTGGGGCAATACAACAAGAAAAGGATATAAAAGGCATCCAGATCAGCAAAGAGATGGTTAAATTGTTGTTACATGCAGATCACATGATAGTGTACACAGAAAGACCCAAAGACTCAACAACAACAACAAACTGTTAGAACAAGTAAGGTTGCAGGATACCAGATCAATATCCAAAAATCAGTGAGATTCCTCTACTGTAACAAAGAAAAAAAAAGAAGGAAACCAAGAAAGCAATACCATGTACAATAGACAACTACAAATTGAGATACATTGGAGTGAACCTAACTAGAGACACAAAAGACCTGTACAAAAAAAATTACAGAACATTTCTGCAAGACAAAAGAAAAGATCTAAATAAATAGAAAAATGTGCCTTGTTCATGGATAGGAAGAATCAATATTGTGAAAATGACTATCCTACCAAAAACAATCTACATGTTCAATGCAATTTCAATATAGATACTGTATTCCTTTTTCAAGAAGATAGACAGGGAAATCGTCAAGTTTGTTTGGAGAGACAAGAGACACCAAATAAGAAAAGCATTTCTGAAAAACCAAAATAAAGATGGAGGTGTAGCTCTCCCTGACCTCAAAACCTACTACACATTGATATTAACCAAAACAGCATGGTACTGGTACAACAACAGACACACAGACCAATGGAATAGGATTGAAATTCCAGAGATAGACCTAGCTATGAACTGACAAGGAAATAAAACCTATCAAATGGGGAAATGACAACCTCTTCAATAAATTGTGCTGACAAAACTGAACTGCTACTTGCTGAAATAAGATGGGCACCTCACACCATACATTAAAATCAACTCAAGGTGAGTCAGAGACCATAAAGTTCATAAGAGACAAGGCAAACTGGAAGCAACTTAGAAGGCCTAGTCTATGGTATAAAGAGACGGCCAAATACAAACAGAAATGCACAATCTGGAGGGAATAAAATTGACAAATAGGACTTTCTAAAGATTACATCTCTGTGTTCATAAAAAAACATTTTCCAAAATTTGGCAATAGCATCTTAGACAAGGGTATCAAAGCAAAAATTTACACAGTACTCCTGGAACTTTAGAAGAAAAAGACTGATAATACAATTAAAAAATGGGTCGAAGACATGGAAAGACTTTTCATAAAGGAAAACAGTCAGGAGGCCAACAGATAGATGAAGAAATTGTCAAAATCACTGGCAATAAGAGAGATGCAAATCAAAACCCCAGTGAGGTACCATCTTAGCATCTTTAGTAGTAGTTTAGCAAGGCAGTATGCAATAAATGTTGGAAAGTATTTGGAGAGGTGGGAACCCTCATACATTATTGGCGGGATTGTAAAACAGTGTAACCACTCTCAGTTGGGCATTTTCTCAGAAAGTTGAATGTAGAAACTTCATATGACCCAGCTATTACACTACTAGAAATATACCCCAAGGAAATTAGAACTGAGACACAGATGGAGATTTTTTACACCAGCATTCATAGCAGCATTATTCACCATCCCAAGAACATGGAAACAGTCCAAATGTCCAGCCACAGCTGAATGGATTGAGAAATTGTAGCACATTTACACAATGGAATACTATGTAGCACTCTGGAGCAACCATTTTGAAAAATAATTTTGTAAAGCATAATGCATGTGATTATGAAACAATGTGAATGAAGAATAGTGTAAAACACAATGTATATGAACTTTGTAAGCAAATCAATCCAAAAAAGAATTAAAAAGGAGCCACTTGGCCAACTGACTGGAAGAGATCTCTATATTTGTTCCCATTCCAAAGAAGGTTGACCCAACAGACTGTGGAAACTATAGAACAATATTGTTGATTTCACATGCAAGCAAGGTTCTACTGAAGATTATCCAAAACCGACTGGAACAGCACATCAGCAGAGAACTGCCAGAAGTCCAGCCTGGGCTTAGAAGGGGTCGTGGTACTAGGGATATTGTAGCTGATGTTAGACGGATCTTAGCTGAAAGCAGAGAATACCGGAAGAATGTCTATGTGTGTTTCATTGATTATGCAAAGACATTTGACTGCGTGGATCATAACAGACTGTAGCTGACTCTGAGAAAGAATGGGAATCCCAGAACATTTAATTGTGCTAATGCGAAACCTATACTTGGACCAAGATGCAGTCGTCAGAACAGAGCAGGGCAACACTGCATGGTTCAAAATTAGGAAGGGTGTATGTCAAGGGTGTGTCCTGCCTCCATACCTTTTCAACCTGTAT
>NW_006400137.1:820099-821426 GCF_000299155.1 Elephantulus edwardii | reverse complement strand
TCTTCTGTTCAGCTCTTTAGTGTCTTGGATTCTTCCTTGTGCTTTGGCTTCTCTACGTTCCAGTGCAATCTTCAGAGTTTCTTCTGACATCCATTTTGGTCTTTTCTTCCTCTCCTGTCTTTGTAATGACCCCCTGCACTCTTCCTGGATGATACATTTAACATCCTCCCACAACTCATCTGGTCTTCACTCATTAGTGTTCAAGGCCTCAAACCTGTTCCTGAAATGATTCAGAAATTCAGGTGGTATGAAATTAAAGTCATAGTTTGGCTCCTGTAGATTCGGTTTAATTTTCCTCAGCTTCAGCTTGAACTTGCACATGAGTAGTTGGTGGTCTATTCCACAATCAGCTCCTGGCCTAGTTTTCCCAGCTGATATTGAGCTTCTCCAGCGGTTTTTCCACAGATGTAATCAATCTGATTCCTATGCATACCATCAGGTGAAATCCATGTGTATAATCTACGTTTATGTCTCTTTAAAAACGTATTTGCAATGAATAAGTCATTGATTGTGCAAAATTCAATCATTCTATCTCCAGCTTCATTTCTGTCACCAAGTCTATGCTTTCCAACTACTGATTCTTCTTCTCTGTTCCCAACTTTTGCGTTCCAGTCGCCCATTATTATTAATGCATCTTGATTGCATGTTTGATCTATCTCTGCCTGTAAGAGTTGGTAGAAATCTCTCCATTGAGAACAATGAACCGGAACGAGGCAAGGATACCCATTATCACCTCTCCTATTCAATATTGTATTGGAAGTCTTGGCAGTAGCAATAAGACAAGAGAAGGAAATAGGAGGAATTCAGATTGGAAAAGAGGAGGTAAAATTATCTCTCTATGCAGATGATATGATTGTTAGAACACCCTAAAGCCTCAGCAAGAAAACTACTGGACATGGTTGACCAATTCAGCAAAGTAGCAGGATACAAGATCAATATAAAAAATCAGCTGGATTTCTCTGCAGTGACAAAAAGAATGCAGAGCTGGAGCTAAGAAAAACAGTACCCTTCATAATAGGTAATCACACGATTAAATACTTGGGAGTAAGTATAACCAGAAGCACAAAGGACCTATTCAAAGAAAATTACAAAACATTACTACAAGAAACAAAAAGAAATCTGGAGAAGTGGAAGATTATCCCTTGCTCATGGATAGGAAGACTCAATATTGTGAAAATGGCAATACTACCAAATGCAATTTATATGTTCAATGCAATCCCAATACAAATATCAATCCCATTCTTCAAGGAGATGGAAAAGGTAATCTCTAGCTTCATTTGGAATGGAAAGAAGCCACGAATAAGCAAAGCACTCCTTAAAAATAGAA
>NW_006400137.1:813546-818369 GCF_000299155.1 Elephantulus edwardii | reverse complement strand
CTTTTCATCTCCAGAATAATATATCATATGATCATCTGACTCGAAATGCCCCATGCCAGTCCATCTCATCTCTCCAATGCCTAGTACGTCAATATTTATGCGTTCCATTTCTTTCTTAACAATTTCAAATTTTCCTGCATTCATGGTTCTCACATTCCATGTTCCAAGATGCCACGAGCCTAGATTTGGCTTATGGAAGGCTATAGTCTACAACTAGGATTCTAACCTCATCTTTAGTCTAGATTGAAATCAGTTCAGAATCCATATAAGATCTTTAAGTTACTTCCCTAATATTTCCTGGCCTTAAAACAAACTTAATCATGCAGCTAAAAATGCTCTAAAAAACATCTTGCTTTACTGCCCTTATTAGAAATTTCCCATGCAGGCAGATGTCAGGAACATGTGGGCTGAGGACTATCTTAACATCTTGTGCCTTAGAAAAGACATTTTTCAACATCCTGATGACTACTCTGAAATTTCTAAAATGCACATACTTTTGCAATTATGTATTTTAACCAATCCTTGTAACCTACAGTAAACCAAGTCTAGCAAAATCCAACCTTGAGATGTTCAACTTTTACTCCCTTAATTACATGTCTTCCAATCAAAATATTATCACCTGAATTTCCTGATTAAGCCTTTAAAATGTACCTGTAGCTGTGCTGTCTCAGCTGTATTCCATGCAGCTTTTCTGTTCAAAAGGCATCAAGCCTTAATAACTTCTATTGCTTGAAACAGAATATAAGTTGTTGTTGTTTTTTATTAACATGGACATGTCCTAAAGACATGAGGCTATCATCTGAGAGATTTTGTGGCATTTTGTCCTGCCAGAATTCAAGTTACTTGTGGTAACTTCATCTTCTAGTTTCCTGTCCTAGCATACTCTTAAGGAGTGCTGACAATGCAGTTATTATTAGAATAATAACTGAATGGTTGACAGTTTGAACCGACGACCTGATCTGCAGGGGAAAGATGAGGCATCATCTCCCATAAAGATTTGTAGCTGTGGACTCTCCATTGGGTGTTGTTGTTGTAATGTGCCATCGAGTCGCTTGCGACTCATAGCGACCCTATGTACAACAGCCCTAAACTCTGCTCTATCCTGTGCCAGGCATATGTGGGCATGAGTTATATGATACCAGAGTCCTGGATCAATCCTCTGGTGTTTCATGGGATTAATGAATTAACCTGTTGTTGACTAGATCTTGCGTCAACAGCTTAGCTTGTATCCTTGAGAAACAAACATGAAAAGCTGTCAGCTCTACTTTCTAATGAGATATTTTTATGATAACTATAGTTGTTGTTGTTATGTGCCATTGAGTCACTTGCAACTCATAGTGACACTAAATACAACAGCCTTAAACCCTGCTCTGTCCTGTGCCAATCTCACTGTCTCCAACACACCCACCCCAATTACCCCAGTCACTGAATCAATCCACCTCATAGAGGTCCTTTCCCCTCCTGTACTGTCCCTTCACCCTCCCAAGCATGATGTCTTTCTCCAAGGACCGGTCCCTCCTTGCAACATGCCCAAAATGTGTCAGAAGAAGCCTCAGAATCTTTGCCTCCAAGGAGAAGCCTGGTTTAACCCTCTCAAGGGTGAACCTGTTTGTTTTCTTGGCAGTCCATGTTATTATGTTCAATACTCTTCTCTAGCACCACAGCCCAAAGGCATCAATTCTCCTTCTATCCTCCCTAGTCATTGTTCAGCTCTTTGATGCATAGCAAGTGATTGCAAAGACTATGGTTTGAATCCGGTACACCTTAGTCTCCAGAGAGACACCATTGCTCTTCGGTACTTTGGAGAGGTCCCTAACAGCAGACTTTCCAATCACAATAAGTTTTTTAATTTCCTGGCTGCTGGTGCCAAGAGTGTTGACTGTGGAGCCGAGCAAACTGAGGCTGTGAGCATTCTCAACCTCTTCGCCATCCATCCTGATGCTGCCAATTGATCCAGTGGTGAGAATCTTGGTCTTCTTGGCATTGAGCCTCAGTCCATACTGAAGGCTGCAGTCCTTGACCCTCTGCAGCAAGTGCCTGAGGTCCTCCTCAGTTTCAGCAAGCAGGGTTGTGTCATTTGCATAAAGCAGATTGTTGATGAATCTTCCACCAATCCTGGTGCCACACTTCTCATACAGCCCAACCTCTCAAATAATCTGTTCTGCATATAGGTTGAAAAGATATGGAGACAGGACACATCCCTGGTGTACACTCTTCCCAATTTTGAACCATGCAGTATTTCCTTGTTCTGTTCTGATGACTGCCTCCTGATCCAAGTATAGGTTTCACATTAGTAATATCAAATGTTCTGGGATTCCCATTCTTCTCAGAGTCATCTATAGATTATGATCCACACAGTCAAACATCTTTACATAATCAGTGAAACACAGATAGACTTGCCTATATTTGGCTATGAGTCTGAGAAATCCTTTTGCTGTGTTCAGGGAGAATATGTTCTGAATTTTTTTTTCCCAATGTTTTCAGTGCAGCTTGAATTTCTTCCTCCATTATTATTGGTTCTTGATAATGCACTACTTCCTGAAATATCTTAGTGTCAACAAATTTGTTTTGGTATAGTAACTCTGTTTATCTTCCATCTTCTTGTGATGCTTCCTGTGTCATTCAAGATTTTGTCCATAGGATGCTTCAGTAATACAACTCCAGGCTTAAATTTGTTTTTCAGTTCTTTTTAGCTTGAAAAATTCTTGTTGTGTTTTCCCCCTTTGGTTTTTTAACTCCAACCCTTTGCACATTTCATTGTAATACTTTTCTTTGTCTTTTGGAGATGTCCTTTGAAATATTCTGTTTACCTCATTTACTTCAGCATTTCCCCCTTTTGTTTGGTCTCTACAACTTAGTGCAAGTTTCAAATTTTTTCCCTGACATTCATTTTAGTCCTTTCTTTTTCCTCTGTCTTTGTAGTGGCGTTTTGTTTTCTTCATTATGATATCCTTGATGTCATCCCACAACTCATTTACTCTTTCGTGTACAATTCATTAAGTTTATTTTTGATGTGGTTTTTAAATTTAGGTGTGATAGATTGAAAGTAACATTTTGGTTCTTGGGAACTTGATTAGATTTTCTGTAATTTCAGTTTGACCTTGTACATATGTAGGCCCAGACATACACACTAATCTTTGGCAAGAAAGTTGGAAACTTTCTGGCCAACTGATTGGAACACTTCCCACTATAACAAAAGGTGATTCAATGGAAGGTTGAAGTGATCAAATAAAATTGTTAGTGTCACCTTCAAGTAAAAGATTGCTTATGCTTATTCAAAATGAATGACTAGAAATTTAAGCTGGCTTCAAAAAATGCTGTGGCAAGAGAAATATCATTGGTGATGTCTGATGAATCTTAACAGAAAGCAAAGAGTACTAGAAAGATATTTACTTGTGCTTTATTGACTATGCAAAAGTGTTTGACTGTGTGAGTCATAGCAGATTATAGATAACATTGAGAAGAACTGGCATCCCAAAACAATTAATTATGCTTTTGTAAAACCTATACATAGACAAATAAACTATTATTTGTCAGGGGAACAAGAGGATACTGAACAGTTTAAAATCAAGGAAGGTATATATCAAGGATATGTCCTTTCTTAATATCTATTCAATTTGTATGCTGATCACATAATTTGAGAAGCTGGACTCCATGAAGAAGAAAGCGGCATCAGTTCACTGGAGGAAAATTCACCAACAGCTTGTCTTATGCAAGTGACACAATCTTGCTTGCAGAAAGTAAAATGGCCTTGAAAGATCTAAAGAAGATCAAAGACTACAGCATCCAATATAGATTTCATTTCCACAACAAGAAAACCAAAATCTTCATCATTGAACAAATAGACAATATTATGATATATGAATAAAAGATTGAAATTGTCAATTTTTTATTCTATTTTGATCCACAATCAATACCTATAGTAGTATCAATCAAGAAATTAAAAGATTGGGTAAAATCTGCTATTAAGGTCCTCTCCAAAGTGCTAAAGAGCAAGGATATCAGTGTAAAGACTAAAAGTGTGTATGATCCAAGTGATGGTATTTTCCTTGCTTCTGATGCATCTGAAACGATGAATAAAAATGAATAAGGGATAAGTGATGCCTTTGAATTGTAGCATTAGAAAAAAAGACTGGATTCTCATGAACAACCAAATATGTCTTGGTGGGAGTACAAATAAAGTACTCTTCAGAGGCAAGGTTGGTGAAACTTTGTCTTACATACTTTGAGCAAATAATCAGGGGGGACCAATCCTGAGAAAAAGAGATTATGCTGGGAAATATGGAGGGTCAGACAAAGAGAAAACCTTCATGAAGATTGGTTGGCATAGTGATGGTAACAGAAATAGTAAAGATGACACAGAGTAGGGCAAGGTTCAGATCTGTTTTCCATATGGTCTCTGTGAGTAGTAGTTGAGTCCCTAACATCTAACAACCCCTTATGATTGGAGTCCTCTATCTGCTAACGTGACAGGGCTCTGTTGATTGACATCTGTGTCCATGACTCAACCTCTGACGATCAGAGGCACCTGCCTGAGCTCCCCTACTCCACCCCTCTAAAGCTTGTAGTTCTGTGCAGTAGTTACACAGAATCTAGTTCAAAGAGTCCATGGACTGCCAAAGGAAGAAACATATGTCTTGGAAAAAGTGCAGGTGCAGTGCTGTTTGGAGGCATGAATGGCGAAGCTTTGTCTCACATATGTTGGGCATGTTGCTGTTGTTGTTGTTGTTGTTATGTGCCATCAAGTCACTTGCGACTCATAGCGACCCTATGTATAACAGCCCTAAACTCCACTCTGTCCTGTGCCAATTGCACTGTCTCTG
>NW_006400137.1:786683-806271 GCF_000299155.1 Elephantulus edwardii | reverse complement strand
GTAAAGACACGTGTCAGAAAGGCAGGGACAACACTGACACTAAAGTTAACTCCGCAATAAGGGATATACCTTTAACTTGCTGGTCTGTCTGATACTTCTCTAAATCTGAACATTCACATTAAGACAGACTAGGAAGAAGGATTGGCCATCCACTTCTGAAATAGCAGACCTCTGAAAACCCTATGTACAACAGAACACATTTAGATAACAGAAACGGCAAAGGCATGTTGTTAGGAGAGGCTATTCTTTGGAAGGGACAGCATGTCTGGAAGGTGGAGGGTCAGCAAAAAAAGAGGCCAACCAGACCCCAATAAGATGAATTGATACAGTGATTGCAGCAATGGGGTCAAGTGTGTCAGAGATGATGAAGATGTCATAAGATAGGACAAGGCTCAGGACTGTTGTTCATAGGGTCATACTCAACTTGAGGGCACCTAACAACTCTGGTGGCCTAGTGGTAGGATACTGTGCTGCAATCCCAAAGCCACAGAGTTCAAATCCATCAGCCTTTCCTTGAGAGGATGGACGATCTCCTTCTGAGCAATTTATTGCTTCTGAAAACTAGCTAGAGGGTCGCTTCCAACTCGATGGTAAACAACAGCAATAGTTCAAAGGTAAAGTTGGTGAATTAGTGAAGTCATCAATAGTGGAAATAGGCACTTAAGTTCTAGTGACTGTCCGGTGGTCCTGGAGATTCAAATTACACTCTGTCCAGTTGTTGTTGTTGAGTGTCTCTGAGTCAGAACCGACCTTCTAGTTGGTTTTCAGACAGTAAATGGCACCAGAGGTGATTGTATATCTTTCTTCCTCAGAATAGCTGATAGATTTGAACCACATGCCTTTAGAATTGCAGTGCAACTCCTTAGCAGCAGACCATCAGAATTTTCTAAATAAATACCCAGTTAGTTTAACTTAAATGACATTTATTGTGTAAATTTTAACATGTCTGTATTCTTTTTAACTATTAGTCTTCATCGTATCTCTGGTTATAAACCTATCATTAATTCCAACTCATGTGAGTTCTGTATGCTAGAGAGTAGAACTGTCCCCTAGATTTCTATTGGCTGTAATATTTGTAATATTGTAATATGGAAGCCTTTGACCAGACCTTTCTTCCATATTGCTCCTGGGTGTAATTGAACCAACAATCTTTTGCTTAGTATCTGAGAAAAAACAGTTTAGGCCATTTAGGAACCTGTGTTTATTTAGATCCCACCCCTCCTCCCTGTTTTGAAGGAACATTTAATGTCTCGGTAACCTTCTAGTTATACAAATATTTCGTACTTTTCAAAAATTTGCTTTACTTTCACAAAATATTTACGTTAGTACCCTTCTTAATAGCTGAAATAAATCGGAAAAGAATTGTCACTTTTACAAAAATGGTGAAAGAGCAAAAGTAGTGCTAATCATTTCACTTGCAGTCACCTGTTGAAGAGGTAACACACAGCAGGAGTGGTGAGAACACCTTTGCCAAGCTACTTCCAGCAGAGCTGTACTCAGCATCTCAGGATCAAGATCTCAGGCTTTGAACTGTGTCCATGAACAATACATATTAATGTAAATTTAGATTTTATGTGTTGTTTGGTACAATGTGGTAGGATATTTTTAAAATCTGCCAATGTTAAAAAAAATTCTCCCCATATAAATTAATGGTAATTGTGTCTTCACTTATGTAATTTTCTCTTACAAAAGGTTCTGTAGGAAAAAAAAATTCAAATAGTGGGGAAAACCAGTTTTAATGCCATTATATTTACCTATTTCCTCATACCTCCTCAGTTTGACTTACAGATATTTGTTTTATTTTTATTTCATTTCTTTCATATTTTTAAAGGGCCAACTAAATAGTTGGTTTTAGTTATCCATCATAAACTCTACTAAATCTTCACCTTTAATTCTTTGATATTTATCTTTTCATTTTTGTATTTTTTCCATTTATTTTGTTAAGTTCATGTGTTGAATATTTAATTTAATTCATTACTTCAAATGAGGCAGTACATTCTTCTTTTTATAAAAACTTGACTATATATTTTTTAATTTTCTTTTCTTTAATTTTTATTTTATATTAGTTTGCTTACAATGTTAATATACTTTGTATATCACACTATTCTTCATTCAGATATAGGATATTTGAGGCTTCCAATCCAAAACTAAAGAAAAAGAGAAACTTACCCTTTTTCTTTAGTTTTGGATTTTTAAGAAGACTCAAATATCCTAGTGCTTAGAATTGTTTGATGTTCTTTTGTAATTAATTTCTGATTTTATTATATTTCAGTTAGAGAAAGCAATTTGAAGGTTTTAGAATTTGCCTTTGAAAAAGGTAAGATTCTTTTCCCCCCTGGAGCTTAATATTGGCACTGTTTTATAGATATGTAACAGAACATATATTTTAGAAAATAATATTTTTTAAAAGGAAAGCAGTATCTTATGTTATATTCCACACATGATGTTGTTGTTGTGTTGAGTGCAAACCTACTCATAACTGACCATTCAGTGGAGTCTCAGAAGCAATCAATCACCTGAGAGGAGATTGCCCATAATTCTTAAACCTTCTGCCTTTAATATTGTAGTGTGGCTTCTTACCACAAGACCACTAGATACTATACTAGTATATAATATAATATAAAATATTGTATTCTTCATTTCTTTTTTTAAAAGCTTTGGTGGCCTCGTGGTTAGAAGCTGTGCTGCAATCCCAAAGGCAAGAGATTTTAATCCACTGGCTGCTTTGAAGAAGGATAGACAATCTCCTCCCTTGTGACTTATTACCTATGAAAACCTGCTCAAAAGTCACTTATGAGTCTGTTCCAACTTGATGGCACACAACAACTACAACATACTACATATAAGGTGTGCCTGAATCAAGTCATAGTGTTTGAAACTGTTTCATATGGATGTGAAAGTTGGGCAGTGAATAAGGAAAACTGAAGAAGATGTCTTTGAATTGTGGTTTTGAGGAAGAATATTGTATGTCCCATGAGTTGTCAAAAGAACAAACAAATCTCTTGAAGGAAGTGCATGCAATAAAGATGCTTCTTAGAGGCAAAGATGATGAACTTAGTCTCATATAATTTGGGCATGTTTTAAGGAAGCACCTGTCCTTGGAAAAATGCATCATGTTTGGAAAAGTGGAGGCCAGAGGAAGAGAGGAAGACCTTCAAGGAGATGGATTGATAAAATAAATCCAACAATAGGTTTGAACTTGATGGACACTGTCAGAATGATAAAGGTTAGGGCAAGGCCAGTCAATGTGATGGCACTTGACAGCATTAACAGCATATAAACACATACAAATTATCTTATGAATATTATTTATACACTACATTGAGTCCTCCTCGGTTTCAGCAAGGAGGGCTGTGTCATCTGCTTAACACAGATTGTTAATAGATCTTCCACCAATCCTAATGCCACAATTCTCCTCATAGAACCCAGCCTCCTGGATAATCCGCTCTGCATACAGGTTAAAAAGGTATGGAGACAGGACACATCCCTGGTGTACACCCTTCCCAATTTTGAACCATGCAGTGTTACCCTGCTTTGTTCTGACGACTGCCTCCTGGTCCAAGTATAGGTTTCGCACTAGCATGATTAAATGTTCTGGGATTCCCATTCCTCTCAGAGCCAGCCACAGTTTGTTATGATTCACGCAGTCAAACGCCTTTGCATAATCAATGAAACATAGATAGACATTCTTCTGGTATTGTCTGCTTTCAGCTAAGATCCATCTAACATCAGCTACAATATCCCTAGTACCAGACCCCTTCTAAACCCAGCCTGGACTTCTGGCAGTTCTCTGCTGATGTGCTGTTCCAGTCATTTTTGGATAATATTCAGTAGAACCTTGCTTGCATGTGAAATCAATGATATTGTTCTGTAGATTCCACACTCTGTTGGGTCACCCTTCTTTGGAATGGGAACAAATATAGATCTCTTCCAGTCAGTTGGTCAAGTGGTTGTTCTCCAGATTTCTTGGCACAACTTGGTGAGCACATCCAAGGCAGCATCTGTTAGCTGAAATATGTCAATTGGTATACCATCTATTCCTGGGGCCTTATTTTTTTCTATTTCTTTCAAAGCAGCTTGAACTTCTTCCTTCATCACCATAGGCTCTTGCTCATATGTTATTTCATTAAATTCTTCTGTGTCTGCCAGGTAGTCTACTTTATTCTCCTGTTTCATCCAGAATCCAAAAATGAAATTATTGAAATCACTGTTTCTTGCTAAATTATTGCACATTAAATTCTCATCTAAACTCTTAGGTTAGATATCTGACCTAAAATGGAAAATTAGGCCATCTATTTATCTCTATTGCATGCAGAAATAATTGAAATAAAATGAAGGAAAATGAAAATAGTAGTAAATGCTTGAGAACATAAAACAGGAGTTCAGAAACTCCCATTAGATTACCAAAAACTCCAGGGCATATTTTCTTTTAGTTCAAGGAGAAAGTACTGAGGAAGTTTCCAGAAAAGGTAATTATGTCAAACATAGGGGCACCACATCACTCTGGTAACTTTTTCTGAACATGGAGTTTGAAATGATAAAAAGGAAAAGAATCATCTTCATGAGATAGACTTGTTACTGTTCTTTAATGTGCCATCAAATAGAACCAACTCATAGGTGTCCCTTCAGTTAGTTTTCAGAGGCAGTAAATCACACTGGAGGAGATTGTCCATCTTTCTCCCTCAGAGAAGCTAGTGGGTTTAAACTGCCTGCCTTTGGACTGGCAGCACAATTCTTTACTACTAAACCATGAGAGATAGATAACAATCACTTATTCAGCCTCAATCAACCTCTATCCTTGCTATTTGCTCATCAATTCTGCCTTTCTGCCAGCATGATGCACTAATCCCCATCCAGATAACAGCCACAGCTAGATCTATAGAGTCAACATCTACATGAGTGTGGAGTCTAAAACAGAGAAACTCTAATGGGAAGCTGAATTCTCACTTCACAAATGGATGCTAATTGATACCATGTATACTATAATGGTCAACCTAGAGATTTCTTTATAAATATGAATAATAAATCATCACACCGATGTTGGAAGAAACCAACTGCCTGTAGGAGATACAACAAACTGAAACATCAAAATAAGGTACCCATGAGGAAATAGGCATTGCAGGAAAACAAATCAATTTCTGGCAATTAGTTAGCATCCTCTGAGAGATCCAACTGAAGAAACAGAACAATATTCCAGTATTAAACTCAACAGGAAGACTCAATAGCAGAAATATTTTTTAAAACGTATTTAAAGACCACTACTAAATATATAAGAGATAATTACCAAGAGCAATGAGGGTCACTGGAAGTTATAGTTGACTTGACATCACCTAACTTGTAAGGAAAACATTAGAAATGGTAGATAAAGAATTCCAACATTATTTTGTTTATAAAGCCAATAAAATAATACAAAAACACTGATATTTAGTTGTATAAGGAACGTATTTTTAAAATAGATATGTATATTATATAAATACAGAGAAAGAGAAGATAAAAATATCAGTATCACTATTGTAGAAATCAGAGATACATACTGAAGGAAGTAGAAAGAATTTTTTATTAATAAAACATGCCGTTTTCCAGGCAAATTTAGAAAAAATCAAATTTACTTTTGGTTACAAAGAGTAGGAGGGATAGGATGGGTAGGGGCAAAATCGCGGAGTTGTGCAATTTGGTGGATGAAGGGAAGGGTTAAACAAAATGGGTAAGATCTGGTGAAGACCTTAAAAGTCAGGGGAATGGTGAGCATAGTCCAATGGTGGTTAATTTTATAAAGCTTAAGAAATGGGAAATGATTGTATGAAACACAACATGAATGAATAATGGTATGAAATAAAAGTATAAAAACTCTGTGAACAAACCAATATAAAATAATTTTTAAAAAACAACAAACCAATTTTAAAAGGGGGATACTCATTTTGGAAACTTCAAGCTTTTCTTTATCATCTATTTGTCTAGTGGTGATGATTTTTTATTATTATTTTCTTTTTATTTACTATGCTTCTTTTTAGTAGATTTCTCCAGAAACCTGTGATGTAAACAAGTCAGAGGTGACCTTGCTCTGGTTGTGTGGGATTTTTGATTTGTTGATGTGAAGACGTGGTCCATATTGAAGGCTAAAATCTTTGATTTTATTCAATAACTATTTCAAGTTCTCTTTACTTTGTGCAAGCTAGTTGATGCAATCTTCATAACACAGGTTACTAATGAATCTCTCTCCAATCCTGAGCCACATTCTTCCTCATACAGTTTAGCTTCTCAAATTATTTGCTTAGCATACAGATTGAAAAAAAATACAACACTGATGCACACATTTCTGGTTTTCAACTATCCCGTGCTCCCTTGTTCCCCTATTCAGACAACATTTTCTTGGTCTAGGTCTAGGTTTCATATGAGCACTATTAAGTGTTCTAGAATACTTATTCTTGTCAGTGTTACTCATAATTTCTTTTGATCCACAAAGTCAATAAAACACAAGTAAATATCTTTCTGGTATTCTCTAGTTTTAGTCAAGGTCTGTCTGATATTAGCAATGATATCCCTCCTGCTACAGCCTCTTCTTAATTCCCTATCAATTTACAAATGTTCCAGGTATTTTTAAATCATTTTCACCTATGTCTTATTTCCATGTGATATTAACTGTATCGTTCAGTAATTTCTACATTCTATTTATCTCCATTATTCGGGATTGAAACAAATAAGGATCTCTCCCACTTAGTTGGCCTAGTAGTTGCCTTGCAAATTTATTGGCAATGGTTTGTGGGCATATGCAAGGTTGCACCTGTCTCTTGAAATATTTCCATTGGTGTGCCATCAGTTCCCTGAAATCTACTTTTTGCCCATGCCTTCAGGGAAGTTTGACCTTCTTCCTACATACTATAAGTTATTGAGTAGGTACTACTTTCTGAAATACTTAAGTGTCAAACTATTGTTTTTGGTACAGTGTCTCTGTATATGTTTTCTGGCTTTTTAAAAAAAAATTATACTAGTTTATTTACAAAATTCAAATACATTGTTTTCAAGAGGAAATTCTTTCCATTTTCGTCATCCCTCCATCCATCAAATTGCACAACCCCATGATTAATGTCCATCCTCAAACCTCTGCTTCCAACCTCTCCCACACCTCTTAGATTCTTATACTCATTCTACAATAATTGTTTTATACAATATTTATCCTAGTAAGACTGAGTTAGTTCACTCACCATAATGCTCTCCAGTCCCTCTCAAGTTAGGTAATAATTTACAAAACCATTGCTCCTATATGCTGCATAGTATTCCATTGTATGGATATACCATAATTTCTCAACCCACTCATTTGTGGTCTGACATATGAGAAGTTTCCATGTTCTTGTGATGGTGAATAATGCTGCTATGAACATTGGTGTGCAAATCTCAGTTTGTGCCTCTATTCTCATTTTCTCGGGGTATATTACAAGTAGTGGAATAGCTGGAACATATATAATTTCTATGTTCAGCTTTTTGAGAAAGCACCAAACTGCCCTCCAGAATGGTTGTACCATTTTACAATCCCACCAACAATGTATAAGAGTATCACAAGAGTCCAGAGTGAGGGTTGCCTAGTGGAGTGCACTTGGGGCAGGTGGGGGGCGGGGGAATTATATACCAATGAAGGAATTTTTCTTTCACTTTTCAAAGAAAAGAGTGAACTGGGTGTGGGGGGCGCAGGGAGAAAAGTACACCAATGAATGAATGGAAATCCAAAATCTCTGTAAATGTTCATTAAAATTAATAAAAAAGAGTTCCTTTCTCACCACATTTTCTCCAACATTTATTACTTGCTGCCTTATTAAACATTGCAACTGTTAACTGGAGTGAGATGGTACCTCATTGTGGTTTTGATTTGCATCTCTCTTATTGCCAGTGATA
Organism: Elephantulus edwardii; assembly: GCF_000299155.1. Lineage (NCBI taxonomy): Eukaryota > Metazoa > Chordata > Mammalia > Macroscelidea > Macroscelididae > Elephantulus > Elephantulus edwardii. The sequence goes on along the minus strand of NW_006400137.1, from coordinate 798,384 downwards.
TGGAGTATTTCTTTATGTGTCTGCTTACCATTAAAATATCTTCCTGTGTGAAAATTCTTTCTATGTCTTTTGCCTATTTCATAATTGGGTTGTCAGTCTTTTTCTTATGGAGGCCCAGGAGTATTGTGTAAACTTTTATTATAAGATATCTTGAGATGGTATTGCCAAATGTTTGTTCTCATCTGTAAGCTTTCTTTTCACCCTGTTGGGAAAAGTTTTTTATGCATACATGGTTTTAATCTTTTAAAGGTCCCATGCATCAGTTTTATCCTCTTTAGACTGCATTTCTAGTTGTATTTTGCAGTCTATTTATACATCAGACTAGAAATGCTAAGCTTGATTCCAGTTTGTCTCTTCTGGATAATATGGTTTGGGGCTTTACTCCCAGGTTTCTGATCCGCCTTGAGTTGATTTTTGTGTATGGTGTGAGATGTGAACCCTGTTTGAGCTTTCTGCAGGTGAAGTCCAGTTTTACCACCACCATTTATTGAAGAGGTTATAATTTCACCATTTGATAGATTTGATTTTCTTGTAGAATATCAATTGACCATAGATAGTGGGGTCTATCTCTGGGTTCTCAATTCTGTTCCATTTATCTATGATGCCTGTCATTGTACCAATACCATGTTGTTTTGATTACTACTGCTGTGTAGGAGGTTTTGATGTGAGGGAGTGCTATGCCTCCAACTACATTTTTTTTCCCTCAGAAATGTTTTGCTTATTCAGGATCTCTTGCCTCTCCAGATAAATTTGTTAATGTCCTTTTAAATCTCCTTGAAAAATAAATTTGGTATCTGGACTAGGATCACTTCAAACATGTAGGTTGCTTTTGGTAGGATTGTCATTTTCACCATATTGAGTTTCCCTATCCATGAACAAGGCACATTTTCCCATTTCTTTAGATCTCTTAATTGTATCTTGCAGAAATGCTCTGTAGTTTTCGTTGTATAGGACTTTTGTATCTCTATCTAGATCCACTCCCAAGTATCTCAATTTGTGCTTGGCTATTGTAAATGGTATTGCTTTCTTTATTTCCATCTTTGAATTATCTCTGTTATTGTAGAGGAATCCTATTGATTTTTGGATATTGATTATATGCTGCCACTCTAGTAAATTGGCCCATTAACTCTAACAGGATTTTTGTTGAATCTTTGGGGTATTCTGTGTACACTATCATATTTTCTGCATATAGTGACAGTTAAACAATCTCTTTACCAATCTGGATGCCATTTATGTCCTACTCTTGTCATATTGCCTAGTAAGCACTTTCAATACAATATTAAAAAGAAGTGGTGACAGTGAGCATACATGTCTGGTCCATGTCTGTAAGGAAAATATTTTTAGTATTTCTCCATTGAGAATGATATTGGTTCTTGGTCTTGCACATATATACTTTTCACTGTTGTTGTTGTTGTTGTTATGTGCCATCGAGTCGCTTGCGACTCAAAGCAACTCTATGTACAACAGTCCTAAACTCTGCTCTGTCCTGTGCCAATCGCACTGTCTCTGACACTCCCATCCCGATTATCCCAGTCACTGAATCAATCCACCTCATAGAGGGCATTCCCCTCCTGCACTGTCTCTCCACCCTCCCAAGCATGATGTCCTTCTCCAAGGACCGGTCTCTCCTCACAACATGTCCAAAGTATGTTAGACGGAGCCTCAGAATCCTTGACTCCAAGGAGCCACCTGGTTTAACCCTTTCCAGGACGAAACTGTTTGTTTTCCTAACAGTCCATGGTATTCTCAATGCTCTTCTCTATGGTATTCTCAATACTCTTCTCCAGCACCACAGCTCAAAGGCATCAATTCTCCTTCTATCCTCCTTGGTCACAGTCCAACTCTCTGATGCATAACAAGTGATAGCAAAAACCATGGTCTGTATCAGGCACACCTTATTCTCCAGAGAGACACCATTACTCTTCAGTACTCTGGAGAGGTCCCTAACAGCAGTCTTTCCCATGGCAATGCACCTTTTAATTTCCTGGCTACTGGTGCCAAGAGTGTTGACTGTGGAGCCAAGCAAACTAAAGCTGTGTACAATCTTAATCTCTTCACCATCCATCCTGATGCTACCAATTGGTCCAGTGGTGAGAATCTTTGTCTTCTTGACATTGAGCCTCAATCCATATTGGAGGCTGCAGTCCTTGACCCTCTGCAGCAGGTGCTTCAGGCCCTCTTCAGTTTCAGCAAGCAGGGTTGTGTCATCTGCATAACGCAGATTGTTGATAAATCGTCCGCCAAACTTGACCCCACATTTCTCCTTATAGAGCCCAGCCTCCCGGATAATCTGTTCTGCATATAGGTTGAAAAGGTATGGAGATAGGATGCATCCCTGGCATATTCCCTTTCCAATTTTGAACCATGCAGTGTTCCCTTGCTCTGTTCTGACGACTACCTCCTAATCCAAGTATAGGTTTTGCCTTAGTACGATCAAACGTTCTGGGATTCCCATTCTTCTCAGAGCCAGCTACAGTTTGTTATGATCCACACAGTCAAATGCCTTTGCATAGTCAATGAAACACAGATAGACATTCCTCTGGTATTCTCTGTTTTCAGCTAAGATCCATCTAACATCAGCTATAATATCCCTAGTACCATGACCCCTTCTAAACCCAGTCTCGACTTCTGGTAGTTCTCTGCTGATGTGCTGTTCCAATAGTTTTTGGATAAACTTCAGTAAAATCTTGCTTGCATGTGAAATCAGTGAGATTGTTCTATAGTTTCCACACTCTGTTGGGTCACCTTTCTTTGGATTAGGAACAAATATAGATCTCTTCCAGCCAGTTGGCCAAGTGGTTGTTCTCCAGATTTCTTGGCACAAGGAAGCGAAAACCAAAATGGATGCCAGAAGAGACTCTGAAAATTGTACTGGAGTGCAGAGAAACCAAAGCACAAGGAAGAATTCAAGATACCAAAGAGTTGACTAGAAGATTTCAAAAGGCAGCACGGGATGACAAAGCAAAATATTACAATGAAATGTGCAAGGAGTTGGAGCCAGAAAATCAGAAGGGCCGAACTTGCTCAGCATTTCTTAAGCTCAAGGAACTGAAAAACAAATTCAAACCTCGAGTTGCTATAATCAAGGATGCTTTCAGAAGAATGTTAAATGATCCAGGAAGTATTAAAAGAAGATGGAAAGAATATACTGAGTCACTGTATCGAAAATAATTGGCAGACACAGAAGAAGTTCATGAAACAACATATGAACAAGAGCCTATGGTGATGAAAGAAGAAGTTCAGGCTGCTTTCAAGGAAATGGCAAAAATATAAGGCTCCAGGAATAGATGATATACCAATTGACATATTTCAGCTAACAGATACTTTTCACTAAGTGGAGAAAATTCCCTTCTATTCCAATTGTGCTGAGTGCCTTTATCTGAAATGGATGTTGGATTTTGTCAAATGCCTTTTCTGCACTAATTGGTTCTTGTTTACTTGTTAATATAGTGAATTACATTGATTGTTTTTCTTATGTTGAACCATCCTTGCATACTTGTTATGAATCCCACTTGGTCATGGTGAAATTTTTTCTTTATGTTCTTTTGGATTCTATTGGCTCTGATTTATTAACTATTTTTGCATCTATATTCATGAGAGCTATTGTTCTGTAATTTTCTTCCTTGGTATTATTTTTGCCTGGTTTTGGTATTAGGGTTATGCTTGCTTCATAGAATGACTCTGCAAGTGTTCCTTCTTTTTCAGTTTTTTAAAATGATTTAAGTAGAATGAGTGCTAAATCCTCTCTGAAAGTTTGGTAGAATTAAACTGTGAATCCATCTGGTCTAGGACTTTTCTTATGGGGAAGGAATGGAGAGGATATTGAAAGTATTAACAACTTCATCTTGCTTGGATCCACAATTAGCACCCTCAGTACCAGCAGTCATGAAATAAGGAGACATATTTCACTTTGAAAATCTGTAATTAGGGACCTCTCCAAATTATTGAGGAATGATGATGTCAGTTTGAGGACTAAGTTGCATCTAACTCAGATTATTGTCTTTTCAATTACTTGTTAGACATCTGAGAGCTGAACAATGAATAAGGATGACAGGAAAAATAATTGATGCCTTTGAGCTGTAGTGTTGGACAAGACACTGAATATTCCATGGACAGCCAAGAGAACAAACAGATATGTCCTGGAGACAGTGCCGCCAGAGTGCTCTTTGGAGGCAAAAATGATGAGGCTTCACCTCATATACTTTGGGCATATTACTAGGAGGTGCTGTTCCTTGGAGAAGGACATGATGCTGGGAAGGGTGAAGGGTTGGTGAAGGAGAGGAAGACCCTCAACCAGGTGGATTGACACAGTGAATGCTACAATAAGCTTTTGTGTGTCAGGAAGTGAGGATGACACAGGATAGAACAGGGCTCAGATCTTTTGTTCATAGGGTTGCTATGAGTCATACTCGACTCAATAGCACCTAACAACAACAACAAAGGACAAAGATGTCAGTCTAAGGACTAAGGCACACCTGATCCAAGCCATGGTCTTTTCAACTGCTTGTGCTGCATCTGAGAACGAAATAATAACTAAGGATTACAAAAGAATCGATGACTTTGAGTTATGGGGCTGAAGAAGTGTACCGAACATAGTATGTACTACCAAGAAAACAAACAAGTCTGTCCTAGTGAATATGAAATCAGGATTCTCCTTGGAGGCAATGATTTCAAAACTTCATCTCACATACTTTGGGCATGATGTCAGGAGGGGCCAATCCATGGAGAAGGACTTCCTATTTTGAAAGGTACAAGATTCAGCACAAAATAAGAAGACCTGGGATGAGATGGAGTGATGCAAAGACTGGCAATGGGAGAAAGTGTGTCAGAGATGGTGAAGTTCGCTTAGAATAGGGCAACATTCGTAGGGTTGTTATGAGTTATAATCAACTCAACAGCACATAACAACGACACATAGATAGATATGTAAAGTTAAGTCCAAGTCATTGCTGTTGAGTCGGACTCATAGCTGACCCTTCAGTGGGTTTTTAGAGGTTGTAAATTCCAAAGGAGGAGATAGCCTCTTTCTCTCCCTCAGAGTTCTTAATGGATTTGAACAGAGAGGTGTATGTGGTTTTTCAGCTAACTATGTGGCTCTATACAGATTACACCACTAGACTAAATTGTCTTGTACTTTTTTCTCTCTTTATATTACACCCTCTCTCTCTTCATATGTATACACGTATGTTTGTGTATGTGTGCAGGTAAAACACAACATTAGCCTCTTAATATATCTTACATGTAGAATAATTTAGTGATGTGAATTATTACTTATTTACTTTATTATTGGTAATTTCTATAACTATAACGTGTGAATAATGACATGTAAGACACATACTTTCTTATTTGCCATTGTACTTCTAGTTCATAATAAGTATTTAATAAAAATTTTTAAAAGTGAATACAGATTTCTAAATCACATCTTTAGACATTCAAACACTTTAAAATCCCCCCAAACCAGAACCTATATAAGGCAAAAAAACCTATTAGAGAGAGAAAACTCAAATGTTTTCTAATAGAGTGGTGAAGGAGTCCTCATGGCACAAAGTTTAAGTACTTGGCTGTTAATAAAATTATTAGCAATTCAAATGCACCATCCAATGTTTGGAAGAAAATGTAGTTTATTTCTACAAAGCTTTAAAAATCCTCTGAGATAATACTATTCTGTCCTATAGGATTGCTAGGGGCTGAGTCATCTCAACAGTAATGAGTAAAGAAAGGGATGGAAAATGATAAGACACATCCTGTTAAAGAGAAAATCTTGTGAGACCTAGGGGAAAAAAAGGGAGTTCCATTGAATTCTGTGCCTCAAGTACCAGAGGAATGTCTATTTGTGTTTCACTGATTATGCAAAGGCATTTGATTGTGTAGATTACCAAAAAAAAAAAATAAAATGAAGCTAACATTGAGAAGAATGGGAATTTCAGGACACTTAATTGTGCTCATGCAAAACCTACATGTAGAGCACAAAGCAGTCATCAGAATAGACCAAGGAAACACTGCATGGTTCAAAATCAGAAAATGAGTGCATCAGAGATGCATCCTTTCTCCATACCTTTTAAGTCGATATGTGAAATATATCACTCAGGAAGCAGGGCTTTATTAGGACAAATGTAGCATAACGATAGGAGAAAGACTCATCAATAATCTTTGTTATGCTAATGACACAGCCTTATTTGCCATAACTGAGAAAGACCTAAAACTTTTTCTGCAGAAGGTCAAGGTCTGCCATCTTCAATATGAATTGAAGCTCAACATCAAGAAAACAAAGCTTTTCACCACCAGGCCAACTGGTAGAATCATGATAAATGGATAAGAGATGGAGATTGTTAACAATTTCAGTTTGCTTGGTTCCACATTCAATACACTTGGCACCAGCAGTCAGGAAATAGAAAGTTGAGTTGCATTGGAAAGTCCACTGTCAGGGACATCGACAAAGTGCTAACGAGCAATGACGACAGTCTAGAGAATAAGATGCACCTGGTTCAGGACATGGTCTTTACAATTACTTGCTACACGTCGGAGATCTGTGCAATGACTAAGGATGACAAAAGAAGAATCAATGCCTTTGAGTTTTAATACCGGAGAATAGTATTAAACAGACCATGAAATGCCAAGAGGATAAACAGGTCTGTCCTGGAGAGAGTGAAACCAAGTTGTTCCCTGGAGGCAAGGATTTTGAAGCTCCATCTCACATTCTTTGGGTACATGGCCAAGAGGTACTACTTGGAGAAGAATATCATGCTTTGAAGAGTGGAGAGACAGTTGGAGAGGAAGACTCTAGATAAGATAGATTGACCCAGTGACTACAGTAATGGGAGTAGCTCTGTCGGAGACAGTGAGATTGTCTCAGGATAGGGCAGGTTTCAGAGCTATGTGCACAGGGTCACTGTGAGTTGCATTCAATTGTTGTTCTTGTTATGTGCCATTGAATTGTCTGTGACCCATAGCAATCTTATATACAGCAGCTCTGAACCCTGCCCTGTCCTGAGCCAGTCTCACTAATTCCAACACCCTAACCCCCATTGTCCCAGTTACTGTACCAATCCATGCCATCTGGAATCTTCCTCTACCACTCTCTCCCTCCACCCTTCCAAGTATGATGTCCTTCTCTAAGGACAAGTCTCTCCCACAACTCTAAAATTATATCTCAAATAGAAGTAAAATTAAAATAGAGCAATGTTTATTTATTTTTAAAAATATTTAATTAATTCTTTATGAATCAGTCCTGTTATGTGCTTGGGGCATAGATGATCAGACAGAAATGGCAAGTCTGCTTCAGTAAACCTAAACTGAAGTGACTCTCACTCACTCACATTCATTAATTGCCATTGAGTCGGAACTGATGTGTAGCTGACCTTCCAGCAGGTTTTCAGAGGCTATAATTGCATGAAAAGAGATTTCTCATCTTCCTCCTGCAGAAATCCTGGTGGATTTGAACCACTAGAGAGGCACCATCTTTGGGTTAGCAACACAACTCTCTGTGGACAGCACCAACAGAGCTCCCTAGACACTACACTAGGTTTTTGCTAATATAACCACTATTCAGACTCAATGTGTTGTTGTTGTTGTTATGTGACGTCAAGTTGTTTGGGACTCATACCGACCCTATGTACAACAGTCCTAAACCCTGCTCTATCCGGTGCCAATCGCACTGCCTCTGACACACCCATCCCGATTACCCCAGTCACTGAATCAATCCATCTCATAGAGGGTCTTCCCCTCTTGTGCCATCCCTCCACCCTCCCAAGCATGATGTCCCTCTCTAAAGACCTGTCCCTCCTTGCAACATGCCCAAAGTATGTCAGACAAAGGCCCAGAATCCTTGCCTCCAAGGAGTATCTTGGTTTAACCCTCTCCAGGATGAATCTGTTTGTTTTCTTGGCAGTCCATGGTACATTTAATACAATACAATACTTTTTTTAAAAATTTTTATTTCCTGGCTGCTGGTGCCAAGAGTGTTGATCGCAGAGCCGAGCAAACTGAAGCTATGAACAATATCAACCTCTTCACCATCCATCCTGATGCAACCAGTTGGTCCAGTGGTGAGAATCTTTGTCTTCTTGACATTGAGCCTCAGTCCATACTGAAGGCTGCAGTCCTTGACCATCTGCAGCAAGTGCATGAGGTCCTCCTCAGTTTCAGCAAGCAGGGTTGTGTCATCTGCATAACGGAGATTGTTAATAGATCTTCCACCAATCCTGATGCCACAATTCTCCTCATAGAGCCTAGCCTCCCGGATAATCTGCCTTGCATACATGTTGAAAAGGTATGGATACAGGATGCATCCCTGGCTTACACCCTTCCCAATTTTGAACCATGCAGTGTTACCCTGATCTTTTCTGACTACTGCCTCCTGGTCCAAGAATAGTTTTCCAATTTTGCCAGCACTTTTTGTAAAAAAGTGTGTAGTTTTCCTACTTAAATGATTTCATCTCCTTCTCAAAAATCAATTGACCATAGGTAGATGGGCTGATTTCTGGGTTCTCAATTCTATTCCATTGACACCAGTACCATGCTGTCTTGACCAAAGGTGTTATTTTTTTTTATGACAAGTGACAGAGAGGTAGAGAAGTTACAGGAATATGTATTTAAAAACTTAAATTTCCAACTGAAAAAGCTGAATTACATTTAATAGGCAATGGAGAATGTAAAGCTTCCAGCAAGGAAAGCAGAGTAATTGGATCACTGTATTAGGCATCAGAATGTGGTACACTACGGTGGTGAAGGCCAGCTATAGAACTACACAGCAACAGAGAGTAAACCCTGGTGATTTGGATTGAACACAGAACTGTGCCTCAGGGGCAAAAATCATGCTTGGGGAAATCTGTATGAATCAACAAGTTGTGGAATATAGGGATCTAATAGTTTCAGCATATGGAAGGACATGTAGGAAAATCTTTTTTCAGAGTAAGATTTAGACTAGCAAAACATTGGCAACATGAATTAGGCTTCAGTCTGGAAGAAACTGACCAAGAACTTTGCCAAAGGAACTCATCTGTGCACACTAAAATGTGTTCTGGGAAAATGCAAAAACCAAGATGAGAGGGATGTTATCTTCCAAGGTCATGTCACTCTATAGGATGAGCTGCAACTCACAGACAACCATGAGAACCAGTATTCAGAAGTGACTTAACAAGTCATGAGATGTAGGAATTTAGAGCATAGCATGTTATATTAAACAAGAGTTTAATGGCTATGTTTCTGCCTTGGGTAACAGAGAGAGTGATAGGGCTGAGGAAAAGAACCAAGCTTCATTGGTGTAGCTTCTCTAATGAATCCAGCTTAAGTCAGTGGAAATGGGCACCAGTGAGCTTGTTGAAACAACCAATTCAAGGAAAAATTTATGTCAAGGAAATGAAATACTTAACTATAAAGTAGGTTCCACTTCATTTGCAACAGAAATCTCAGCATTTTATTATTGGTAGGGAGTTCTGATGGCCTAGTGGCAAGAAGCTGCTTTGCAATTCTGAAGGCACACCGTTCGAGGCCACTAGTTGTTCTACGGAAGGATGGGCAATCCTGCGCAATTAACTGCCTCTGAAAACCTGCTGGAGGGTCAGCCATGGGTAGGCTCTGACTCAACGGCACACAACACAACAATAGTGTAAAATAAGTGACTCAGGGAATTCTGGCCCATCAGAGGAGCCTGCTAAATATGTAAATCTCTTTTGCTAGCCTTTCCAAATTACTTGTGGTACAATTGGACCATTCACTCTCCTCAAGTTCTCTGTTTGCACGTTTCTGGATTCACCCTATTTGCTGGGGAAAACAATTAATTTCTCAAGGTTTCAGTCTTGTGTATCATTGATCTGTTACTTTACTTTTCTAATTTCTTTTTGATTGTCAATATGTTCACTTCCTGGAACTAGAACAATGTATAGGACACCAAAGCACATGTTCATTTATTTAGAATAAAGAAAAGTCTTTGAAACTCTATAGGGGAAAAGTGGATCATAAAGTCATTCTACTGAGTTAAAGCACATGTATCCAAAATAATTGATTTTTATTTATTTTCCATATAACTGCATTTGCGTTATACTTTTTATTACATCACAAATCTCTTTACAATATTAAAATTAAGGAAAATGTTTGTGTCCTTGTGTCCATGCATCTAAATGATTGGGGTGGACTAGTGTACCAGTGCTGATGGAAAGTGGCTTTTCTAGGATATCTGGTTGAATCCTCAGAGACATAGTGCACTCCATGTGGTGAGCAATAAATCTGGGTTCTGCTGTGTTTAATTAAGGCTATTTTCCTACTCAGCTCCAGATGTGCAAATGCCATTCAATTTTATTATGCCTAAAAAACATGTCCTTCCAAACATGCATGTCACTGGAATGGAATGTAGACACAGATCGACATGTAATGAACCTTCTTCTCCTAGAGGAGAAATGCTGCAGTAGTGGAATAATCTGTTTTCTGTTCCTCGGGGCTTTTCCATCATATGGATATCATTTTTCAGGCAGTTATTGTTGTTGTGTAACCTCGAGTTGAAACTGACTCATAGTAGACCTTCCAGTGACTTTTTTAGAGACAGTAAATTGCATGGGAGGAGATTGCTCACCATCTTTCTCTTGAACAACTGGTGGATTTGAATTTCCTGTTTTGTGGTTGTCAGTGTATCTCCTTACCACTAAACTAACAGAACTTCCTTGTGAGTACCATTATATAGACATAAGATGATAGGGGAGAGAAAAAAAGATTAATGGTCTAGCCAGAAGATGAGAAAGATTATTAGATGATCCATTATTTATGCATGTGTGTATTTATTTATTTTAATCTTTTTTCCTGTAGTAGAGTGAAATCTAGCATAATATTTATTTTATTTTATTTTTATTATCATTATTATTATTAATTTCAATGAAAATTTACAGAGACTTTGGATTTCCATTCATTCATTGTTGCATTTTCTCCCTGATCACCCCTCCCCTACAGTTCACTCTTCTCTTGAAAAGTAAAAGTCTTTCGTTGTTATACAATCCCTCCCCCCAAGCCCACTCCACTGTGCAGCATTAATTCTAGACTCCTGTCATGACAATAATACCTAATCATATATCCCTTTTAAACAGTTCTCTCCCTCATCTGTTTCAATGCAGTATACATAATTTATCCCATCTTTCTCTGTCTCCCCTCAAGCCCAATGTCAGTCCCATTTTACAATAGTGGAACTATGCAGTATTTGTCCTGTCACTCAGCATAATTTCCTCCAGGTTCATCCATTTGAATAATATTTCATGAGTTCCTTGTTCTTCACTGCAGCATAGTATTCCATTGTGTGAATATACCACAGCTTCTCTATCCATTTGTTTGTTGATGGGCACTTAGTTTTTTCCAACTCTTTGCTATTGTGAACAAAGCCGCAATAAACATATGTGTGCATCAAACAAAAAATGCTGGCAAGGTTGTGGAGAAACTGGAACGCTTATTCACTGTTGGTGGGAGTGCAAAATTGTGCAACCACTATGGAAGGCAGTATGGCACTTTCTCAAATAGTTGCAAATAGAAATATCATTTGATCCAGCAATTTCACTACTGGGAATTAAAAGCTGGTTTGCAATACTAAAGATGTTGTTGTTGTTGTAAGGTACCGTCGAGTCGCTTGCGACTCATAGTGACCCTATGTACAACAGCCCTAAACTCTGCTCCATCCTGTGCCAATCGCACCGTCTTCGATACACCCATCCCAATTACCCCAGTC
>NW_006400137.1:785424-786583 GCF_000299155.1 Elephantulus edwardii | reverse complement strand
TCATCTGTGACACTGTCTACTGAAGTGGCCCAGCTTTCCACAGTGGAAGCAATTCTGACCTCCTTTATTACCCTTGGGTGGCACTGTATATGAGTAAGACTTCCTTTTCCTTACACAGGTCCTAAACTGGCAGCAATAGATGCCCCAATAATTTTGGCCATTCTCTTCCTGAGTGGTTTTGATATGTTGTGTTCTCATTGTCTGTCATTTGTTTCAAAAAAGTTTTTAATTTCACTTTTTATTTTTTCTAGTACCCATTCATATTCTAGTAAGATGTTTTTCAGCTTCCAAATGTATGTTTTTTTCCTCCTTTATACCCTTCTTATTAATTTCAAATTTTGTAGCATTGTGGTCTGAGAAGATGCTTTATATTATTTCTATGCTTTTTAATTTATTGATGCTTTTCTTGTGATCTAAAATGTGATCTATTCTGGAATACGTTCCATGCACATTGGAGAAGAAGGTATAACTGTGGTTTTTGGTGTTTGTTGTTTTTTTTTTTTGTTTGTTTTTTGTTTTTTGTTTTTTTTTGCATTAGCCATGTAAGTATCAATGAGATCGAGTTGGTTTATTGTGTGGTTTATTTTTTCAGCATCTTTATTGAGTTTCTTTCTGATAGTTTTATCTTTTCTTAGAGTGGTTTAGTGAAGTCTCTTACTACTATAGTGGTGGTGTCTATTTTTTCTCCCAGTTGTGTTATTGTTTGCTTTGTATATTTTGCAGCTCTATCATTTGGTGTATAGGTATTTATCATTGTTATGTCCTCTTGGTCTATTGACCAGTTAAACATTATGTAGTGACCTTCCTTGTCCTTTTTTCTGGTCGTCATTTGCTTGGTATATTTTTTTTTTCCACCTTTTTGTTTTTAGTTTTTCCTTATCTTTCCTGTTTGGCTATGTCTCTTGTAGACTGCAGCATATTGATGGGGTTTGAGTTTTTTTGTTTTTTCAGTTGACTACTATTTTTCTATGCAAAGGCATTTGACTGCGTGGATCATAACAAACTGTGGCTGACTATGAGAAGAATGAGAATCCCAGAACACTTGATTGTGCTAATGTGAAACCTATACTTGGACCAGGAGGCAGTTGTCAGAACAGAGCAAGGGAACACTGCATGGTTCAAAATTGGGAAGGGTGTATGCCAGGGATGCATCCTATCT
>NW_006400137.1:780056-785324 GCF_000299155.1 Elephantulus edwardii | reverse complement strand
CCCTAACAGCAGACTTTTCCATCGCAGTACGTCTTTTAATTTCCTGGCTACTGGTGCCGAGAGTGTTGACTGTGGAGCCAAGCAAACTAAAGCTGTGAACAATCTCAATCTCAGTCTCAATCTCAATCTCTTCACCATCCATCCTGATGCATGTGGGTTCAAATCCTCCAGTTGTTCTGAGGAAGAAGGGTGGACAATCTCCTCATGTGTTATTAACTGTCTATGATAACCTGCTGGAGGGTCAACTATGGATGGCAGACAACAACAATAACAACAAATATATAAATACCAATGAACAAAGAATTTGATTCTCCAGAAAGGTAAAATGGCTCCATACTCCTTCCTTTTTTTTTTTTTTTGCAAATTAATTGATAAATATTAAGAGGATTACCTAGTATCTTTTTACCAGTTCCTGACTCTAAGGAAAGAGTAGTAACCTTTCCAAGTAAACATTGAGATTTCTAGGATACAGATAGAAAATGTCAAATGACTTTGAGTTTTCTTCACAAAGTGCATATTTTCAAAGGGAAACTTCAGAAAGTTAATACCATAGCAAGTACCTTGACTATATTATTGTGGCAAATTATTTTTATCTAAATCTTTTTATTCTAGTTCATTTTCTTGAAGGGACAGAACACAAGTAAAATGTTCTTTACTAAGGCCATATCTTAGGTTTCAGTGGTTTAAAGTGGTGAATACATATTCTTGTCCTTGAGAACATTATAACTGGATGGAAGGAGGGAGGGGAAACCCCCAAAACCAACGACAGAAGCCATGTCTTATTCATCTCTAATTTTATTGACTAGTAGAGTATGTGGTGCCAAGTAGCTGTTGTTTAAAGATTTTTTAAAGTTCTGATACACACTATAAAAATAACAACACTTTTCTCTGATTTTTTCCCTATCTTATATAGAACTCTGGAACATTCTTTGTCCCCAGTGAAAATCTATATCACTTTGGATAAGAGCTCTGTCTCCTGCTTCATGCTCTCCCATCTAGCTTAGGTCATTCAAATAATTATGTATGTGAGGAATATATTATATGTGTAAGTGAAGAAATAGTTTTTCCATCTTGGCTAGACAATACCGTACCTCATATCTGTCTGAAGGTCTCTTATTCCTAGTGACTTGATTTCATAATACTGACCTAGACAGACACTCCAGGGCACATTCAAATGCTTGCACACTGGTTATCTTTCTTTAATCCAATAGAGTTAAAGATGTTTGAAGGCTTGGCATTGCTAAGGGAATTGAGAAATGTTCTCTTCCACTGTGAATACCATTTCACTCGGGAGATAAAAATCTATATTCAAAAGGACCTTGAGAAAATGTCTTCTAAGTGAGAGATGAGTGATGTAAATTGATCCTGGAAAAGAAAGAAAGGGTACTGTACATGGCAACAAACTATGTTATGCCAATGTTATGACAGAATCTTGCTCAGAGAAACTGAAGAGGACCTAAAACATTTGCTGCAGAAGGTCAAGGACTGTAGTCTTCAGTATGAATTGAAGCTCAACATCAAGAAGACAAAAATTCTCACAATTGGACTAATTGGTAACACCATAATATATGGAGAAGTGATTGAAGTTGTTAACAATTTCAGTTTTCTTAGCTTAACAATTAACATTCTTGGCACCAGCAGTCAAGAAACCAAAAAATGAATTGCTCTGGGTAAGGCTGTTTTCAGAGACCTCTCAAAAGTGCTGAAGAACAATGATGCCGGTCTGGAGATTAAGGTATTCCTGATTCAAGCCATGGTTCTTTCAATTACCTGATGTGCATTAGAGAGCTGGACAATGGCCAAAGATGACAGAAAAAGAATTAATACCTTTGAGTTGTGGTGCTGGAGAAGAGTATTGAACATACCATGAACTGTCAAAGAAAATAAACATTTATCCTAGAGAGAGTGAAATCAGGCTGCTCCTTGGAGGCAAGATTTTTGAAACTCCACCTCACATACTTTGGGCATATGGCAAGGAGTCACCAGTCTCTGGAGAAGGGTCATGTTTGGAAGGGTAGAGGGACAGCACAGAAGATGAAGATCCAAGATGAGAAGGATTGACACAGGAATTGGATAATGGGGGTGTGTCAAAGACAGTAAGACTGGTTCAGGATAGAGCAGATTTGAGAGCTATTGTATATAGGGTAGTTATGAATTGCAGATGGCATGATGGCACATAATAATAACACCAACATGGCAAGTTGCCCAAGATTGTCTTTGACATGACCAGATTGTTATTTCACACTCTAGGTAAAGTTATTGCTAATATCATGAGCACTTTGTCTTATTAAGCAAAATGTATCGTAGACCTCATTGTCAAATAAAGGAATACTCAAGCTTTCCTTAATGATCCATTCACTCACACAAATGCTCAAAGGAAACTAGATATGTGCAATGTCGTGGGTGGGGCCTGCCTAGTGCTGAGGACAGTATAGATTCTTGGTTACTAGTGAGGAAGGAATAAGAAGAAATTAGCATCCAGAAGGTGTGACGTTTTCTGTTGTTAAAGCAATCTAATGGCCCTATCAGTTAGCATCTACTTAATGCTTTCAGACTTAGAGATGAAAATGCAGGACACCCAGTGCAAAATGAATCACAGATAAACAAGTAATTTTCTTAGTGTAAGTTTGTCCCTATTGCGGAAAAAATTATTAAAGTGCTATATTGTGAATGTTATCGTAAAAAAAGGACAAGAAGATCCCTCAAGAAAGTTAAAATAGAGATGGCATGTGACCCAGCACTTTATTAGACTAGAAATGTAAGGAACTTGACAGGAGAGATGCAAATGGACAGATACACACCAGAGTTCATTGAGGCACTGGTAGGAATAGCCAAAAGGTGCAAACAACTTAAACGTTCACCAGAAGATACATATGTAAGATGGTGGCCTGGCTGTATAGACATCAGAGTGGCGAGGGGTGAACACTCTCTGGTGTATGACAGTGGAGACCGCCATCATGCCAAAGGCTGCTAAATCTTTGCTTTTATGTCTATCTTAGCTCTCAAAGGATCTTCTTCATCCCTTTCAAGAAGAAGAAAAAAGGAAACACAAGAAGAAGTGCCTGGTACAGAACAAGAATTATGATTTCATGGATGTGAAATTACCAGGATGCTATAAAATCACGATAGTCTTTAGCCATACACAAACAGTGGTTTTGTGTGTTGGTTGCTCCACTGTTCTCTGTCAGCCTACAGGAGGAAAAGTAAGGCTTGTAGAAGGATGCCTTTTCAGACGGCATTCAGAAAAACATGCTGAAAGTTTAACAGGGGAGAGCATGTGGAGAGATAGAAACTCTTATATATGCTTTTGGTGGGATTGTAAAATGGTACAACCGCTCTGGAAGGCAGTTTGGTGTCTCTTCAAAAAGCTAAACATAGAAATTCCATATGACCCAGCTATTCCACTGTTTGGAATATCCCTAGAAAATGATAACAGAGACAAAAATAGAGACTTGTACACCAATGCTGATAGAACCATTATCCACCATCACAAGAATGTGGAAACAACCCAAATGTTCAACCACAATGGAATGGATTGAGAAATTATGGTATATTCACACGATGGAATCCTACACAGCACACAGGAGTAATGATTTTGTAAATCACTACCTAACTTGGGAGGGACTGTAGAGAATTATGCTAAGTGGACTAACACAGTCCCATAAGGACAAATACTGGGTAAGACCATTATTGTAGAAATTGAAAGATAACTATTAATACGTGTATGAGGATCCAAGGAGGGAGAGGGTAGGAGCAGAGGGGTGAGAACGGGCAGAGGGATAATCATAGGGTTGCACAATTTGATGAAGAGGGAGGGGTGAGTAAACAAAATGGGAAAGATCTGGTGTGAAAAACAATGTCTATTTGGTAACATTGTAAATAAAGCAGTATAATAGAAAAAATTTATTTAAAAACAAAACATACTGAATCAAGATGAATGGAAAAATATCTCCATAAACAAAATTTTGAATAAAAAGATAAATATGTAAACAAAATATGGTTCATATGTGCAAAACAATTCTACTTAGTAAGAAAGAGAAATGAACTCTTGATACATGTTATGAAGTGGATAGAGCTTGAAGGCATTATCAAAGTTAATAGAGTTTTCAGAGGCACGTTATTTAGGAAGTGGATGCCACTCCTGCTTCCAAACTTGTCACAGTACATTATTGTTGTTATGTGCCATTGAGTTGTCTGCGATGTATAATGACCCTATATACAGCAGCTCTGAACCCTTCCCTGTCCTGAGTCAGTCTCACTAATTCTGACACACCAACCCCCATTGCCCCAGCTACTATATCAATCCATCTCATACAGGTTCTTCCTCTCCTGCGTTGTCCATCCACCCTTCCAAGCATAATATCCTTCTCCAAGGACCAATCTCTACTGGCCACGTGCCCAAAATAAGTGAGGTAGAGCTTCAAAATCCTAGCCTCCAAGGAGAGATCTATTTTCGCCTTCTCCAAGAAAGACCTTTTGTTTTCTTGGCAGTCCGTGGTATGTTCAAGACTCTTCTCCAGCACCAAAACTTGAAGGTATCTATTCTTTTGTCATCCTTAGTCATTGTCCAACTCTCTGAAGCATAACAAGTAACAGAGAAAATCATGGCATGGATTAGGTGTACCTTTGTCTCTAGACCAATATCGTTGCTCTTCAGCATTCTGGAGACAGCAAATTTTCCCAATGCAATTTGTTTTTTATTTCCTGACTGCTGGTGTTAAGAATGCTAATTGTGTTGATCAGTTGGATTTCTCTACAGTGACAAAGAGAATACAGAGCCGGAGCTAAGAAAAGCAATACCCTTCACAATAGCTAATCGCAAGATTAAATATTTGGGAGTAAATATAACTAGAAGCACAAAAGATCTATTCAAAGAAAATTACAAAACATTATTACAAGAAACAAACAAAAAAAAGCCTAGAGAAGTGGAAGAATATTCCCTGCTCATGGATAGGAAGGCTCAATGTTGTGAAAATGGCAATACTACCAAAGGCAATATACATGTTCAATGCAATCCCAATACAAATACCAATCCCATTCTTCAAGGAGATGGAAAAGGCAATCTCCAGCTTTATTTGGAATGGAAAGAAGCCACGAATAAGCAAAGCACTTCTTAAAAAGAGAAAAAAGGTAGGAGGCATCTCACTTCCTGATTTAAAATCCTACTACACTGCCGTGGTAGTCAAGACAGCATGGTACTGGTACAATGACAGACACATAGATCAATGGAATAGAATTGAGAACCCAGAAATCAGCCCATCTATTTAT
>NW_006400137.1:770511-775363 GCF_000299155.1 Elephantulus edwardii | reverse complement strand
GTGTCAGAGACAGTGAGATTGGCACCGGTCAGAGCAGAGTTTAGGGCTATTGTACATAGGGTCGCTATGAGTCGCAAGTGACTCGACGGCACATAACAACAACAACACAACAAATTATTTTTCTTTGAAGTGGTGTGTTTAAGTAATTTACATTCAGTGTCATTATGAGAGGCTAGGTTTTATTGCTATCAGTTTGTTCAGGTTTTTTGGTGGTGTTGGTTACTTTGGTCCATCCTGCTTTCTTTCTGTGGCACTTCCGTAAGGAGGATGTCTTTCAGTGATTCCTGAAATGCTGCTTTTGTTTTTACAAACTCCCCTAGGTTCTGCTCTTCTGAGAATATCTTGATCTTGCCTTTATATTTGATGGACAATTTTTCTGGGCATAGTATTCTTGGTTGATAGTTGTGTTCGTTGAGTATTTGATATATGTCATTCCACTGTCCTCTTGCTTGCATGGTTTCTTCTGAGAAATTGGCACCTGATCTCATTTACTCTCCCTTATAGTTTACTCATTGTTTCTTCTATGCTGCATTTAGAATTCTTTCTTTATCTTTGGTTTTGGCAAATTTGACTATGATATGCCTTGGTATTTTTCTTTTGAGGTCTGTTCTATATGGTGTTCACTCAGCTTCTTAAATATATATTCTCTCATTCTTCATTATTCCTGAAAAGTTTTCTTCTGTTTATTTTTCTACAACTTTCTGCTTCTTCCTGTTCTGTGATTCTGTTTATGTGTATGTTATTCCTCTTGATGGTATCCCACATTATTCTTAGATTTTCTTGTTTTTCCTTTCTTTTTATTTCACCTTTTTGTTCTATCAGATCAGTGATGATAATTCTATCTTCTGTTTTGCTGGTTCCGTGTTCCAACTCTTCAGCTCTGTTCGTATGTATCTCCAACATGTTGGCAGCATCTGAAACATTGTTCCTCATATTCTGGATTATGATTTCTTGTTTTCCAGAGCCTTTACTGCCTCATTTGTTTTATCTGCATTACCTTGGATTTTTTTTTTTTAAGCTCTTCTTGGTCTTTGCCTGCAGAGTCCTGTAATTCTTCAAGTTTGTCTTTTACCCATTGAAAATATTCAATCAATGTTCTTTTGAATTCTGTGTCAGAAAGTTTCATCAGACTTTCTGGCTTCAGGAAATCCATTGATACTGTGTTAATTTTTTTTGGGTGACATTTTGTTTTGGGTTTGTGTAGGGTATACTGTTGTCTGCTTCTTTCATGAAATTGCTGTGGAAGCATTTTTCATACCTGAGGCGTTAGCAGGCTCTTGGTCTGAAACCTTTGCCTCAGGAAGTCACTGCGTCAGGGGAGGGCAGTGCAGCTACCCTGTCTGAGTTTCTCTCTGAGCTTTTGACTTAAGGGAAGACTTAATTCAGATGACAGTGAGATACAGTTTGTGAGTTAGCAGTCTGCTCTGTCAGGCAACCCCTGCAGCTAGGGTAGGTGGGTCCAAGGTGCCCAGGAATAAAGGAAACTCATGCTCTGGGAGGAGAGAAGACATGGGATTGCCTGTGATATTGCTGTCTTTGGTACAATGAGGGGTGAAAACATGTCATCCTACAGAGGGTGGGGTGTCCAAATGGCAAAGCCCGGTCCTCCAGGCTGCAGGGCTATCCTTCCAGGTGGCAGGCAAGAGTGTTCTGGTGGTGGGCCTGTGAGGACAGGTCCTCTAGGTGGTGAGGCTTATGCGTCCAAGCAGTTGGCAGGAGTATCCAGGCTGTGGGGCGAGATCCTGCAGGTGGTGAGTTCAGGGGTCCAGGTGGTGGGGCCGGTACCACCAGGTGGAGGGGCCGAGCCTTCGTGCAGAGGGATTGCTTCAGGCAGCAGAGCTTTGATTTAATGCTCCAGGTAGGAGAGCAGTCCAGGCCACACTAAATACTTTTAAATACAGGTACCTAGTTATTTGACTGGAACGTATCCATGGCTGCTGATGAGGCATACCTGATTAAGGTAATTAATGTCACTAAGCTTAATATATGAAAAAATGTTGAATTGGCAAAGATAATGATATATTTTTTTTATAATCACTAAAGGAAAAGCAGTTTCTGATGTTGCTAACATGCAATGAAATATTTGATGGGGTATGACTTCTTGGGTTGGAGATTTAGGCTTATGATTTCATGGGCCATTCTAGTTAATATTGTCTGTAGTGCTTCAATTCTATCTCCTAATTCACTACATAGTGCCGAGGGTCTTTAAAACTTGCAAATGGCCATTCAATATGACAATTTGTCTCCTTTTGTCTGGAACAACAAAGGAAGAATAATAATTAGGAATAAGAGAAAGGAACATAATATATGGTTAAATACGTCCAAAAACAACTATAATGTTCTTTGCAATGGGATCAGATGAACTGGATAGTGTTTAATCATCATTCCTGAGTATTCTGATAAATAATTCTGCTATCAGTGATGGAGCCATTTTAAGGTGCGGACAGGTGCCTGGGTGAAGTGCATAGTGGTAAGGTAGTATGTGGATGATCTGGTTTGGTCCTTTCTCTTTTTAAACCCCATCACAGAAGCAAATGTATTATTTCCAGCCCTCACCCCAGAGTCAAACTGTGTAGTGAACAGTGGAAAGCATGATTAATCAGCTGTTTAGAGCCAGGGCTCTAGTTCTAAACTGAGCTGCTTACCAGCAAGGGCTGGATTTATTAAATAGTTGAAAGAAATAATAAATCACATAAAATGTTCTCAAAATGGTGTGCATTTACTACGCAAACATGAAAGTAAGGTGCCTCTGGCAGAATATGCTCATAAATGAAGACTCTATCAAGAAACTTCCCCAAAGGACTAGTAAGAATATTGAGAAAGAAAAGGAAAGAAGAGGGGCTGAGACCTGTGTCATCCTTATAATCTCTGATATTCTTGAGCATATTACAATCCCTGTGAAAACCAATTTTGTGGAGGGTCTTTCTCTCTTTCAGTCACCTTTCCAAGACTGAGATTCTTTCCCAAGAACCAGCCCCTTCTAACAACATACTCAAAATCTTCCAAAGAGTGCTTTCCTCAAGACATATTTGTTTGTTCTTTTCTGGTCCATTTGATATTCAGTGCTTTTCTCCAACATCACAGCTCATATTTAGTCGTTGTCCAACTTTCAGATGCATAACAAGTAATTGTAAAGACTATGACTTGAATCAGACGTACATTATTCTTTAAACTGACATCATTATTGCTTAACACCTTAGGCACAGGTCCTTGGCAGAGTTTGTCTTTCGATTTCTCCACTGCTAACACAAAATTTGTTGATTGTGAATCCAAGTAAGATGAAATCATTGTCATTATTCTTTCTCAATCTATCATTGTGTTGCTTAAAGGCCTACTGGCGAGAATTTTTGTCTTCTTGATGTTGAGATGTAATCCGTATTGAAAGCTGTACACTTTGATCTTATGCAGCAAATGTTTTGCCTTCACTATAAGCACTCAAGATTATACATCATTTGTGGAATGCAGGTTGTTTATGAGTCTTCCTCCAATTTTGATGCAATATACTTCTTCATAAACTAAACCTATCAAAGTATTTTCTTGGTATATAAATTGAATGAAAATATAGAAATTATTTTGTAACACCTCTTTGTGAATGGTAATAAATATGGATCTCTTCCAGTCGGCAAGGGAGCTGTCTTGCAAATTTTTAGACACAAACTGGTAAGCACATCTAGGACCACATCTGCTTGTGGAAACACTTCAATTAGTATCCCATCAATTCCTGATAACTTATTTTTCACCAGTGTCTTCAGTGCAGTTTGAACTTCTTCCTCCATTATCATTGGTTCCTGATTATTTGCTTCTTCCTGAAATAATGGTTTCAAGTCAGTCAACTTTTTTTTTCTGGTACAGTGACTCTAGGTATTCCCTCTAGCTGCTTCTTCTTCTTCTTCTTCTTCTTCTTCTTCTTCTTCTTCTTCTTCTTCTTCTTCTTCCCTTTGATTTATTGATTTATTTTTATTTTATACTGGTTTATTTATGATGTTCAAATACATTGTTTTTCATACCAGATCTTCCCCTTTTCCTTTACATCCCCATTCCACCCACCAAACTGTAGGACCCTACGATTAACTACCTCGCCCCCTCCCATCCTCTCCCTCTGCTTCCACCCTCTCCCCCCTTTGTCTCCCTATCTTCTTCTGATGCTCCCTCAATTGTCCAAGATTTTGCCCACAATATCCTTCAGTATTGAAACTCAAGGCTTAGATTTGTTTTTCAGTTCTTTCAATCTGAGACATGCTGAGTGAGTTCTTCCAATTTTTTTTCCTAACTCCAGGTTTTTAATTTACTGTTATGATATTTTACTTTGCCTTTTCATGCTGTCCTTTGATATCTGTTCAACTCTTTTACTTTGACATTTTCCAGCTTTGTTTTGACTTCTTGACTTCTAGTGCAATTTTCAGTGTCTTCTGACATTTATTTTGATCTTCTCTTTCTCCCCTGTTCTTACAATGATCTTTTGCCTTTCTTCCTGGATAATAATATTAATGTCATTCCACAGCTCTTCTGGTCTTCAATCATTAGTGTTCAGTGTCTCAAACCTATTCTTGATATGGTTTTTAGATTTCAGAGGAATAGACTCAAGATTGTACTTTGGTTCTTGTGGACTTGTTTTCATTTTCTTCAGCTTTATTAGAACTTGCACATATGTAATTGGTAGTTTGTACTACAAATAACTAATACAAAGTCTAGGGGTTTTGTTCTTTTTTTCAAGTCAGAGATCCAAAGGAAAAAATATATGTGACTATTACTGATTAATGCACACATCTGATTTTACTAAAAATATATATAAATCTCTGTGTAAAGAGGCTGAAAGTGTCTCTTTTTTTGTTTTCTTTTTATTATTATTATT
>NW_006400137.1:763703-769050 GCF_000299155.1 Elephantulus edwardii | reverse complement strand
AGATCCCATTCATCTATGTTATCTTCTCCTGGTTGTAGGTTTTCCAGGATACTGGGAAGACTGTTTATGTTGTGGATTAGGACTTCTAGTGTTGTTTCTAGTTTTTCTGTAATGAAGTTTATAGTCCTTGGTTTTAGTCCTAGGTCTCTTTAAATCACTAAGCTACATCATAAGTACTAAAGAGAAGGATATGTATGACATGAACATTTTCCAATTTGAAAATGTGTCTGTTAGTAACATATCCTAAAGAACAGATAAGTATAAGGCATAAAATTTTTCTAACAGTCAACTCTATGACACCCAATAACAATAGTAATATGCAAGTGTACCGTCAGCTGCTCCACAGGAGAAGAATGAATAATCTCTTCCATGCTATTTACAATCTCTGGAAACCCCTTGCAAATCAGCTGAGTCAGTTACAACTCGAAGACGTACAACAACAAACCACATTTAAATTTTTCTTATCATCAAACACCATTCTGAGCATTTTTTTAAAACCAAACTTTAAAAATAACTGTAAATTACTATTTTTTTATTCCTTTTTTAAATTTTATACTGGTTTACATACAAAGTACATATACACTGTTTTTCTCACTGGATCTTCTCCCCTTTCCTTTATCCAACCTTCCCTCACCCATCAAATTATGTTACCCTATGATTAAGCCCTCCACCTTTCCCTCCTTGGATCCTCGTACTTGTTCTACAATAATGATCATATCTAGTATGTGCCTTTATGAGACTGAGTTAGTTCACTCAGGATAATGCTCTCTAGTCCCTCCTAAGTTAGGTAGTAATTTACAAAATCATTGCTCCTATGTGCTGCACAGCATTCCATTGTGTGAATGTACCTTAATTTCTCAATGCATTCCATTGTGGTTGGACATTTGCCTTGTTTCCATGTTCTTGCTATGTTGAATAACACAGCTAAGAACATTGGTATACAAGTTTCTGTTTGTGCCTCAGTTCTCATTTTCTCAGGGTATATTCCAAGCAATGGAATAGTTGGGTCATGTGGAATTTCTGTGTTCATCTTTTTGAGGAAAAACCAAACATCCTTTCAAAGTAGTTGTACCATTTTATATTCCCTCCAGTAATGTATATGAATTCCTATATCTCCACATCCTCTTCAACATTTATAACTTGCTGCCCCGCTAAACTTTGCTACTGCTATTGGGATAAGATGATATCTTATTTTGGTTTTCATTTGTATCTCTCTTACTGGCAGTGACTTAGAGCATTTCTTCACACGTGTAAATTACTATTAAAATAAAGTAAAATAAGACTATGCCAGGCTCTGTGTGGTGGGGTCCACTAGTTTTGGGCCCTTGGGCTTGCAACTCTCAGGCCAAGAAAACAATACATATACACTAGATTAGAGGCTACATCACCCTCTCCTGGGAAAAGCATGCTGCAAATGGAAGAGAAGAGGCACTAAAGTCACAAGAAATTAGTCCTGGAAAAGAAGCTCAAGGTAAAGGAATTCTCCTTAGAACCGTCTGAGATAGAAACCCTTCCTTAAAACTAGCACCTGGAATTTGGATTTAGAAATGCCTCAGCTCAAGAGAAACTGACCACAGAATAAGACAGGCAGCAGAGTGAGGTGTTAGTCATCACAGAAGTACAGAAAGCTTGCAACCTAAGCCATCATAAGAAGGGATGGATAGGGGAAGGTATGAATGGGGTAGGCAAGTTTGGAAGGGGATGCTGGAGGAGCAGGGTAAGGGATGGGTCAAGACACATGTGCCAAGGGTGGGGGAGAAAAACTGAATCTATGGGTTACTTCTATAATTGGGAAATGTCCTTCATCTGCTCCTTTCTATAAAATGCTTGTCTGTCAGATACTGTTCTAAAGTTGAACATTCAAATTAAGACAAACTAGGAAGAAAGATTGGTCATCACTTCCTGAGGCTGAGCCCTCAAATATGGAAACACAAAGGAAGAGGGCAGTGGTAAGCAGACCCTTGTGACTAGAACATGGAATGTGAGAAGCATGAGTGTAGGAAAACTGGACATTGTTGAGAAAGAAATGGAACACATAAATATTGACATACTAGGTACTGGTAGAATGAGATAGATTAGCATAGGACATTATAAATCAGACAATCATATGATCTACTATGCTAGAGATGAAAAGGTGATTAAAAGAGATTGCTTTTGAAACAAAAAAAAGTCATTTCTAGATCCATCTTGAAGTACAATGTTATGAGTGACAGGATAATATACAAACACATACAAAGAAGACCTATTAATACCACTACCACTCAAATATTTGCATCAACAACCAGAGCCAAAGAGGAATAGAATGTTCCTACGAATTTTTGTATTCAGAAATCAATTGAACATGCAACCAAGATGTTTTAATAATAAGGGTGATTGGAATGCAAAAGTTGGGCATAAGGAAGAAAGATCAGTAGTTGGAAAGCATGCACTTGGTGACAGAAATGAGGCTTGGGATAGAATGATAGGATTCTGTACAATCAATGATTTACTCATTGCAAATATCTTTTATAAGAATCATAAATGCAGACTACACACATGTATTTTACCTGATGGTATGCTCAGGAATCAGATAGATTACATGTATGGAAAGAATCGCTGGAGAAGCTCATCATCAGCTGTGTAAACTAGGTCAGGTGCTGATTGTGGAACAGACCATCAACTATGAAAGTTCAAACTAAAGCTAAAGAAGGTTAAATCAATTCTTCAGGAACCTAAATTTAGCCTTGAGTTTATCCTACCTGAATTTCAAAACCATCTCAGGAGCAGGTTTGAAGCCTTGAACACATGAGTGAGGACAAGATGAGATGTAAGAGGATATCAAGAATAACAGCCATGAAAAATGCAAAAGGTCATTACAGAGGAGGAAGAGAAAATCAAGATGGATGTTAGAAGAGACTCTAAATATTGCACAAGAAGGCTGAGAAGCCAAAGTTGAGGAAAGAAATCAAGAAATTAAGTTGCTGAGCAAAGGATTTCAAAGGGCAGCGTGGAAAGACAAAGCAAAGTATTTTAAAATGTGAAAAGAGTTGAAGTAAAAAAAATCAAGAGCCAAAATCTTTCTGCATTTTTGAGCTGAAGATACTTAAGAACAAATTCAAACTTTGAGTTGCAATACCTAAGAATGATTTGGGCAGAGTATTAAACAATCCAGGAAGCATTAAAAGATAATTGAAGAAGTATACTGAATCACTGTACCAAAAAGAATTGGCTGACACTGAAGAATTTCATCAAACAATGCATGATCAAGAACCTACAGTGGTGAAGGAGGAAATTCAAGCTGTTCTGAAAGAATTGGCAAAGCTCCAGAAATAGATGGCATACCAACTGACATACTTCAACAAACAGATGCTTCCCTGGATGCACTCACTAAGTTATACCAAGAAATTTGGAGAATAACCACCTGGACAACTGACTGGAAGTGATCCACATTTGTTCCTATTTCAAAAAAAAGGTGACCTGACAGAGTGTGGAGATTAGCAAACATTATCATTATTATCACATACAAGCAAGACCTGCTGAAAATTATCCAAAATCGACTTGAACAGCACAGCAAGAGAAAACTTCCAAATGTGCAGGCTAGGTATAGAAAAGGCTGTGGTACTAGCGATATTGTACCTAAAGTTAGATGGATCTTGGATGAAAGCAAAGAATACAAGAAGAATGTCTATCTGTATTTCATTGACTATGAAAAAGCATTTTATTGTGTGGTTTACAACAAACTGTGGCTGACTTTGAAAACAATGGGAATCACAGAGCACTTGATTATGCTTCTATGAAACATATACTTGGACCAGGAAGCAGTCGTCAGAACAGAGAGAGGAAAGACAGCATGTTTCAAAATTGGGGTGGTGTATGCTGGGGATGTGTCCTATCTCCATAACTTTTCAATCTATATCATCCAGGAGACTGGGCTCTATGAGGATAAATGTGGTATCAGGATTGGGGGAAGACTCATCAATATCCTGTGGTATGACGATGTCATAACCTTGCTGTCAGAATCTGAGGAAGACCTGAAGCTCTTGAGGCAGAAGGTTATGGACTTCAGCCTTCAATATGGATTGAGTCTCAATAATAACTGAGTAAACAAAAATTCTCACCTCTGGGCCGATTGATAGCATCATAATAGATGGTGAAGTGATCGAGATTGTTAACAGCATTAGTTTGCTTCCCTCCACAATGAACACTGGGTACCAGGAGCCAGGAAATCAAAAGTTGAATTGCAGGGGGAAAGTTGGCTGTCAGAGACCTCTCCAAAGTACTGAAAAGGAACGATGTCAGTCTGGAGACTGATACATGCCATGGCCTTTGCATTTACTTACTTTTCATCAGAAAGCAATGACTAGGGATGATAGAAGGAGAGTTGATGCCTTTTAGTTGTGGTGCTGGAGAATAGTATTGAATATACCATGGACTGTTAGGTGAACAAACAAGTTTGTCATGAAGAGTGAGAAACTAGACTGCTCCTTGGAGACAAGGATTCTGAAGCTTAGACATGTTTTGGGCATGTGGTAAGGAGGGACCTTAGAGAGGGACATCATGCTTGGAAGGGTGGAGGGACAGAGCAAGAGAGGAAGACTCTGGATGAGCTAGCTGGATTGACTCAGTGACTGGAGTAATAAGGATAATAAGGTATGTCAGAGATGATCATGTTGGCACAGGATAGAGCAGGATTCAGAGCTATTGAACATAGGCTTGCTATGAGTCACAAATGATGCAATGGTACGTGACAACAACAAGCACGAGTGGCATTCACTTCCTAAACAACATATCTCTAGAAACTATGAACTTCAAGAAATGATGATAATTTTAGAGAAAGGCTTCAGGTCTTTTGTTCATAGGGTCTCTATGAGTTGTGCTCGACTCCACAGCTGTCAACAACAACAACAAAAATTATCGATAGTCAGATGACAGAACATTGATTGTAGAAAGTAGAGAATATTCGAAGCACTTCCTGATGAAGATTAAAGAATACAACCTTCAACATGATCTATAAGTCAACATCAAGAAAGGACAAATCCTCACCACTGGACCAATAGGCAAGAAACATTACGACCGCTACAGAAAAGATTCAAGTTGTCAACAATTTCTTAACTCATTTTTTTTATTATTATTAAATTTTATTAGTTTCAATGAACATTCACAGGGATTCTGGGCTTTCACTCCTTCATTGCCGCACCATTCTCTCCACCCTCCTCCCCAGTTTGTTCTTCTTCCCTGCCATCCGAATGTCTGTAATTGTCCAGTTGACACAGTGCTTGTCAAAGTCAGTTCTGATTAATCTCCTTTGTCAGTGTGTCCTTTGCCATTCCCTATCACTCCTCCCTGAGAGAGACTTCACCCTGATTCA
>NW_006400137.1:761954-762463 GCF_000299155.1 Elephantulus edwardii | reverse complement strand
TATGTTGTGGATTAGGACTTCTAGTGTTGTTCCTAGCTTTTCTGTAATGAAGTTTATAGTCCTTGGTTTTAGTCCTAGGTCCATGATCCACCTTGTTGCCAACAATTTCATCTTACTTGGATCCGTAATCAACATGCTTGGTATCAACATTCAAAGAATAAAAGACACGTTGAATGGGGGTAATCTGTTGTCAAGGACCTCTCTAAGTTACAAAGATCAAGGATATACATTTAAAGACTAGGGTGTACCTGATCCATATTAGTATTTTTATTATTATTAGTATTAGTATTTGTATTTAGTATTACTATTATATATTCTATTCTATTCTATTCTATTCTATTCTATTCTATTCTATTCTATTCTATTCTATTCTATTCGTATTTAGTATCTATATTTGTTCCAATTCCAAAGTAGGGTGACCCAACTGAGTGTGGAAACTACATAACAGTGTCATTGATTTCACATGCAAGCAAGATTCTACTGAAGATTATCCAAAAACGATTAGAACA
>NW_006400137.1:759389-760754 GCF_000299155.1 Elephantulus edwardii | reverse complement strand
GGGCAGTGTGGTTGGCGCAGGATAGAGCAGGGTTTAGGGCTGTTCTGCATAGGGTCGCTATGAGTCGCAAACGACTCGACGGCACATAACAACAACAATTTAGTATTTAATATTACTATTACCATTAGTATTAGTATTTAGAAATTAGTATTTTTAGTTTCTTCCTATGCATGTGAAAAATATTAATAAGATAGCCTAAAGAAACATTGATGCTTTTAAACTCTGGTGGTGGGGAAAAGTACTAAATATCCCATGGACATCCAAAAGAACATACAAATCTGTTGTGAAGGAAATATTACCAGAATGCTCCTGAGGTGCAAGGGTGCTGAAATTTTGTCTTACTTACTTTGAAGCATGTTGTTAGGAGGGACCAGTTCTTGGAAAAAGACAAAATGTTGGAAAAGGTAGAGGGTCAGCAAAAAAAGAAGAGCCTAAATAAGGTAAATTGACTCAGTGACTACCATAACGAGCAGAGCATCACTGAGAGCGTGAGGATGGTGTAGAATAGGGCAAGGTTCGGGTTATTGCTCTATCAGTTGACTTGATGGCACCTAACCACAACATACTACAAATATATAGTGCCTTTCTCTAGTAAATTCTACGTGGCCCAGCAGAAATATTTCTCTTCTGACCCAGGAAACAAATGGTATTTTATGATTAAATCATTTCAAGCAATGCAGCTCTGCGTTTTATATTGCCAGAGTCTGATTTTCTAGCAGATGGCCTATGTATTCTTAGCTTGTCTTACAGGAGATAAGATTTAGTTTTCCAACCTCAGTTAAAGTCTTTAAAATGTTTACTTTGGAAAGATTGCCATACAATGGAAAAAGAACAACATGCAATACCTTGCCATTTAGGAAAAATATTCAGTGAAGAAACTGGATTTTTAGCTGCATAGCTCAGACCTCAGAATTCCAACTTCCCTGACTCTGTATGCATATATTTTGTGATTCATTAAAACAACAGGAATTTGCTGCTGTTATTACTGAGATTAATTGGCTTTGCGGTTTGGGCAGTCATTTTGATAATCATGGCTCCACGTCAGATTTGTCCCCTGGTCTGAAGTAATTTGCAATATAGTCTGGCCAAAGAAGCAGAAAGACATTAAATTTTCTTAGAAGGAAAAGGGTAGTTACTGTACCTTTTCCCACAATTAGGAGCTCTTGTTGTTGTTGTCGTTATGTGCCATCGAGTCGTTTTCAACTCATAGCGACCCTATGCACAACAGCCCTAAACCCTGCTCTATCCTGCGCCAAACGCACTGCCTCTGACACACCCATCCCGATTACCCAAGTCACCGAATCAATCCATCTCATAGAGGGTCTTCCCCTCCTGCGCTGTCCCTCCACCCTCCCAAGCATGATG
>NW_006400137.1:744929-755434 GCF_000299155.1 Elephantulus edwardii | reverse complement strand
CCAGTCCATCTCATCTCTCCAATGCCTAATATGTCAATATTTATGCGTTCCATTTGGCCTACTAAATTATCTTTTAGAATGCTAACTAAATGATTGGCAGTTCCAA
Source organism: Elephantulus edwardii (assembly GCF_000299155.1). Lineage (NCBI taxonomy): Eukaryota > Metazoa > Chordata > Mammalia > Macroscelidea > Macroscelididae > Elephantulus > Elephantulus edwardii. The sequence goes on along the minus strand of NW_006400137.1, from coordinate 755,328 downwards.
TCTACCATCCACTCCATAAGAAAACAGTGAGACAGTCTTCTCCAGTAATGATTTAAAATCTTAGCCCTAATGAGAAGTTCAGCTCTGTCCTAGCAAATTGAAGCCCACTTCTGGAGGGTCAGTTCTGACTCATAGTGGTTCATCATTGGGTTACCAACACTGTAAATGGCAATAGAAGGAGAATCTCTTTTTTTCTTTCATGGAGACACACGTGGTTTTGGTTTAGCAGCACAACTCACTACAGACTACACCACCAGAGCTCCTCACAGCCTTTGAGACCCTAATGTGCAGTTCTACTCTGTCTGAAGGCTGAATACTAGTCAGAATTAACTTGGTGGGAATGGATTTAGTTGTAGGTTTCCCAACACATGTAATCCAAACTTGGTGGTTGTTATTAAGTGCTGTCAAGTAGAGGAACACGATGAATAGCCGACCGGAACCCTGTCCTATCTTGTGTCATCCTGGTTATCTATGACACACTAGAGCCCCTTGCTGAATTCATTGTGTTGAGTGTCTTATTCTTTTCTGCTGACATGCCATCTTTCTGAGCATGATATCATTTTTCAATGAAAAGCCTATGCAAAACCTATACTTGGACCAAGAGGCAGTTGTCAGAACAGAGCAGGGAGACACTGGATGGTTTAAAATCAAGAAGGAGGTCCATCAGGGATGTATTTCTGTAGGAAGCCATCCTGAGTACATGCAGCCGCCACCCCTGTCCATCTCTGGGACTATGCCTACCTCTTAAATCAGCACCTGTAAATCAACACCTTGGGGAAGGCCCCTCCCTCTCTTTTGTAAACTGATAACCTAGGGCTGGGTTCCCTGGCAGTCTGGCCTACTCCACTGCCTATTTATAGCAGAATTCATCAAATAAATTTGGGCTTGATCAGGAATCTTTGTCTTGCCCCAATCTCTCGTGTCCCTGCTCCTCTTTTAATCCTCACAGGTTCCACTCTAGAACACTTATGAACCCGCAGGTCGGTTTCAGCCAGCGGTTACATATTTTGTCTCCATACCGTTTCAATTTGTATGCAGAACAGATCATCCCAGACACTGGGCTGTATGAGGACGAATGTGGCATCAGGTTTGGTGGAAGAATCAATGAACTGTTATGCGGACGACACAACCCTCCTTGCTGAAACTGAGGAGGACCTGAAGCACTTGCTGCAGAAGGTCAAGGACTGCAGTCTTCAATATGGATTGAAGCTCAACATCAAGAAAACAAAGATTCTCACCACTGGGCCAATTGGCAGCATCAGGATGAATGATGAAGAGATTGAGATAGTTAACAGTTTTAGTTTACTTGGTTCCACAGTCAACACTCTTGGTAACAGAAGCCAGGAAATTAGGAGACGATTTGCATTGGGAAAGTCAGCTATGAGAGACCTCTCAAGGGTACTGAAGAGCAACGGTGTCAGGCTGGAGACTAAGGTGTGCCTTATCCGGGCTATAGTCTTTGCAATTACGTGCTATGCATCAGAGAGTTGGACAGTGAATAGGAATGATAGAAAAAGAAGTGATACCTTTGAGCTGTGGTGCTGGAGAAGAGTGTTGAATACACCATGGACTGCTAGGAGAACAAACAGGTTTGACCTGCAGAGGGTGAAGCCAGGATGCTCCTTGGAGTCAAGGATTCTGAAGCTTCGCCTGACATACATTGGGCATGTTGCAAGGAGGTACTGGCCCTTGTAGAGGGACATCATGTCGGGAGAGTGGAGAGACGGCTCAGGAGAGGAAGACCCTCAATGGGATGGATGGATTATGTAAGTGGAGTGGTGGGAATGAGTGTGTTTGAGATGGTGAGGTTGGCACAGGATAGAACAGCATTTAGGGCTCTTGTAACATAGGGACACTAGGAGTCATAAGCAACTCGATGGCGCATAACAACAACTTACATGTTCGCAATATTGAAAATGAAACTTCATCATCTTTGCCTCCAAGGAGCACTTTGGCTGTATTTTTTCCAAGACATAGCTATCTGTTCTTTTGACAGCCTGTGGGATATTCAGTACTCTTCTCCAGCACCACAACTCAAAGGCATCAATTCTTCTTCTGTCGTCCTTATTCACTGTCCAGCTCTCATGCACAGCAAGTAACTGAGAAGACCATGGCCCGAATGAGGCACACGCTGGTCTTCAAACTGACATCACTGCTCTTCATAATTTTGGAGAGGTCTCTAACAGTAGGCTTTCCCAATGCAATATGTTTCCTGATTTTCTGACTACTGGTATGCAGGACCTTGATTGTTGATCCAAGGAATATAAAATCAATGTCAGTGTCAATCCTTTCTCCATCTACCGTAATGTTGACCATTGGTCCTGTAGGGAGAACTTTTGATTTCTTAATGTTAATATGCAATCCATGCCGAAGGCTGCAGTCCTTAATCTTCTGCAGCATGCATCTCATATTCTCCTCACAATCAGCAACAAAAGGTGTGCTTCTAGTGCCTATTTTATAACCTAATCATATTTACTCTCATTCCAAAGAAAAGCGATCTAACAGAGTGTGGAAATTATCAAACAATATCACACACAAACAAAATCCTCCTGAAGATCTTAAAAAACCCCTCCAAATAACTGGAATAGTATATTCACAGAGAACTACCAGAAATAAATATTAGCTGGATTTAGAAGAGGCCATGGCACTAGGAACATCGTACTCAATGTCAGATTAACCTTGGCTGAAAGCATAGAGTACAAGAGGAAGTCTATCTGTGTTTCATTGACTATGCATTTGACTGTGTAGATCACAACAAATTGTGTTTAACGTTGATAAAAATGGGAATTCCAGAAACCCTGATTATGTTCATTGCAAACCTATACGTGGACCATGAAGCAGGTGTCACAATAGAGCAAAGAAACATTGTATGGTTCATAATTGGGAAAGGAGTGCATTAGGGATGTGTCTTGTTTACATACCTTTGCAATATATTTGCAGAACAGATCACTAGGAAGGGTGGAATTTATGAGAAGGAATGTAGCATTAGAATTGGAAGAAGAATTATCAACAATCTGCATTGTGCAGATGACACAACCTTGCTTGCTGAAATTGAGAAGGACCTGAAGTATTTATTACAGACTGTCAAAGACTGCAGTCTTCAATATGGATTGAAGCTAACATTGAGAAAAAAAGTTTCTCACCACTGAGTCAATTTGCAACATCATAATAGATGGAAAAGAAATTGAGATTGTTAACAATTTCAGCTTGCTCAGCTCCAGCTCCAGAATCAACACTCTGGACATCAGCAGTTAGGAAAGCAAAAGATCATTTGCATTGGGGAAAATCTTGTGTCAGGAACCCCTCCAGAGTCCTGAACAGTAAAAATGTCAGTCTAGACACTAAGGTGCACCTGATCCAGGTTCTGTTTTTTACAATTTCTTGCTGTGCATCAGAGAGCTGGACAGTTGAGGATGGACATCCTAAGAATGATTGAAGAAGGATCAATGCCTCTGAGTTGTGTTTCTAGAGAAGAGTATTGAATACACCATGGACTGCCAAGAGAATAAACAGGTTTGTGCTGTAGAGGGTGAAACCAAGTCGTTCCTCGGAGGTAAAGATTTTTTTTTCATTAAAACTAATAAAATTTAATTTAAAAAATAGTTGGAAACAAGTAGAAAATATGGACTACAGTGAAGGGTTACATAAAAATAATAATGTTAAAAACATATATAGCTTAATAAATTGAGAAGAGAATTAGAGATGAAAATAGAGACATTTTAACAAATTGCTACACCATGAGAAATTTTCCCATTTTCAAGTAAATCATGACTTCAATTTATCTCAATGTTGGTTTCTCTCTTTCATTTGCTCTCATTGTATATATATATTACCTTTGTACCTCATAATAGTATGAGTAAGGAGGTAAAGATTTTTAAGCTCTGTCTCATACTTTGCTTATGTTGACAGGAGGGACCAGTCCTTGTAGAAGGACATCTTGCTTGGAAAGTTGGAGGGACAATCTAAGAGAAAAAGACTCTGATTAAGATGGAGTGACACATTAACTGGGGCAATAAGGGCAGGTGCATCAGAGATCATAAGACTGGATAAGTATATGACAGGGTTCAGAGGTATTGCGCAAAGGGTCCCTTTGAGTCACAGGCAACTCGACAGCACATAAAAACCAAAACCATTTAGTAAACACTATATTGGCTCAGGACAGGGAAGGGTTCAGAGCTGCTGAACATGGGGTTGCTATACATCGTAGGCAACTCAATGGCACATGAAAACAATAATATACTATGATAGGTTTGGAAGCAGGAGTGGCATCCACTTCCTAAATAAGGTACCTCTGGAAACTCTATGAACTTTGATAAATGTTGATAGTTATAGAGGGGCTTCAGGCCTTTTGTTCAGAGGGTTGCTATGAATCATACTCAACTTGAAGGCAATCAACAACAACAACAAACAGTTTATGTTTGAACATCAGATGTGAATTCCTTCTTTCTACTATAGAGACCTCTGGTGGTGTAGTCTGTAGGGAGTTCTGCTGCTAACTGAGAGTTATGCTCTCTAGTGATTTGAATTTACTCTTGACTTTTTGGCAGAATGATGGGAAATCTCTTCCAGTACAAAACCTTTGAAAACTTTCTGCAGGATCAGCTATGAGAGTCTGCCTCTACCCAGTGAGTGACTGAATGTGAACTTTGTTGTACTGTAAATGACCAGTGCCTGGCTAAACGTTTATTCAGGAGTCATGGGTGAAGGTACTTTCTACATCATAACTGTGTGTATAATGCTTTCTCATTTTCTAAGTTCCTCCAGGGGCCCTTGTTGTGTGAAGTATCTGGTTGCCAGCTGAAAGGTCAGTCATTTGAATCCACCTACTGTCCCTCAAGAGAAAGATGGATAGTATGCCTCTGTAAGGATTTATAGCTTTGGAAATGGATGGAGTTGGAATCTATTTAACAACAGTGGGTTGTTTTCTTTGGGGGTTTTTTTTGGTGGCTTTTCCCCCCATGTGTATTTACCTTGACAACAGTCCTATAAGTTACATTACCCATCTTCACTGATAAAGATGATTAGGAATGGAGAAAGTACATAATAAGACATCCCACAGCCAGGCCTTCTGATCCTGTTTGTTTTATTTTAACACTAGGCCAGTAGTACTCAAGCCTGGCTGCACATTAGAATCACTGGGAGACTGAAACTTCCAGTGCTCAAGTACACCAGTCTAAGTAGGTCAGAATTTTGAGAGTTAGGTCCCAAGATCAATCTTTGCTAAACCTTCTTTGTTATTTAAATAAGAAAGCCAAGTAGAGAACCATATTAATGAAATTATTATTGAGATATCTTCCATACTCTCTACATCATTCTGAAAGTGAATTTTGGGTACCAGGTTTAGAACTGAACTCAAGATTTTATTATGCAGGTCTCCTTTTAGATTTCACCTTCCCTTTCATCTCTGTTCTATTATTCAATTCTAGCTTTTCTGAGAGCCATTTTCTTAGATTAGGGTTAGGGCAGGAGGAATCCAGAGTCATCCCATTTCTATCATGTAAGTCAACATTCATATTTCCTGTCTTGATGACCAATCAATGACTCATGTTTCTGAAAATATCCTAGAATTTAATCTAAGTTTCAATCTCAGTAAGTCAGAATGTTTCTTCAGCACACATCAGTGAGATCAGATCATAGAGATATTCATCTGTTATTGTGGCTCTTCCTTAATATACTTCATGAATATGTGCTTGACCTTATCAGACTGAGTGTCCAGTTTATTATTTTATTCCCTCTGCCTGCTATATAATTCTCTGAGGATCAAGAAATTTAGGTCTTTAGCCTCTGGTTTTCCTGAAGTCATGGTTTGATTTTCTCTCCACTCACTGGAGATTTGCAGTCAGTTCTGGTTTGTGATTACCCCATGTACAGTGGACAAAATGGTTCTGCAACATCTCTATGATCAGTTGAAAATCAGGCATTGTGATCCACAGGGTTTTCACTGGATGATTTTCAGGAATAGATTGCCAGCCTTTTCTTCCGGTTCATCTTAGTCTGGAAGCTCAGCTGGAACAAGTACAGCAGCATAATGATATACAAGCCTCTAGTGACAGGTGTATGATAGGTGTGAGGTACAGGGTGGGAATCAAGCCAAGGTTATTCACATGGAGGGTGAGAGTCTTAGCACTGAATTATCACTGCCATCTTCTCCTTGGTATAATTCACTTTTGTTTACTCTTAAAACAGCATTAGGTCTTATTTCCATAGACCCACTATCCTTAGGAAAATGCATAGAGAAACAAAATATGGATTAAAAGAATCCCACAACTTTTGGTAAAATGTCTCACTTCTGGCTGTTAGCCTATGAGGTCATGCTTCATTCATAAAGTAATTCAAAGCTTTAGAAAATTAATCTGTTAGAAAACTCTAAAATGTAGTTTGGCTCTACCTTTATTTCTTGGATGACAAAACCGATCCAGTACAACTTAAACAACTCAAACTTTTAACAGAGAGTATTTCCCAAATGATCCTAGGGTGGTCACTGTGCAAATAAGTATTCTGAGCTAACATTGCTGCATAGTACTCTATTGTGTGAATGTACCATAGTTTATCTATTTATTTGTTAGTTGATGGACACTTAAAATGTTTCCATCTTGTTGCTATTCTGAGTGATGTACAGTAAATATGGGGTACATATGACAGTACATGTGGCAGTTCTTATTTCTTTAAGGAATATTCCTTATAGATACAGTCACCTAATGCAGTGCAATACTAAAAAAGAATGAAGTACTTGCTAAAACCTAAACAACAGGCATAAGTCTAGAGAACCTTATGCTGAGAGAAAGAAGTCAATCACAAAAGGGATACTGTATAAGACTACTGTCATACATAATCCCAATACAGATACCAAATTCATTTTTCAAGGAGATCAAAATGGAAATTGTCAAGTTTATTTGTAGAGGAAAGTGACTCTGAATAAGTAAAACACTTCTGAGAAACAAAAATGAAGTGGGAGGCATAGCACTCCCTGATCTCAAAATCTACTACACAGTGGTAGAACCAAAACAGCATGGTACTGGTACAATGACAGGAAAATAAACCAGTGAAATTGAGAACCCAGAAATAGACCCAGATATCTATTGTCACCTGATAGTTGACAAGGAAATAAAACCTATCAAGTGGGGAAATTACAACCTCTTCAACAAATGGTGTTGGCAAAACTGGAATGCAACCTGCAGAAAGCTGAAACAAGATCCACATCTCACACCACATACAAAAATCACCTCAAACTGGATCAGAGACTTGGGAACAAAGCTCCAAACCATAAAATTCATAATAGATAAACCAGAATCAAGCTTAGAAGGCCTAGTCTATGGCTTTAAAAAACTGTAAAATACAGTCAGAAATGCACAATCTGAAGAGGATAAAATTGATGAATGTGACCTTCTAAATCCATGTGTGCATAAAAATTGTTTTCCAACAGGGTGAAAAGAAAACCTACTGATTGGCTACAAACATTTGACAATACCATCTCAGACAAGAGTCACATAATGAAAGTTTAAAGTATATTCTGGGGCCTCCACAAGAAAAAGACTGATAAGTCAATTACAAAATGGACAAAAGAGGTGGAAAGAATCTTCACAGAGGAAGATATTCAAATGGCCTGCAGACACATGAAGAAAAGCTCAAAATCACTGGCAAAAAAGAGAGATGCAAACAAAAACCACAAAGAGATACTATCTCACTCCAGTAGTAGTGGCAAAGTTTAACAGGGCAACAATTAATTAATACTGGAGAGGATGTGATGAGATAGGAACCCTTATACATTGTTGGTGTGATTGCACAATGGTATAATCACTCTGGAAGGCAGTTTGGCCCTTCCTCAAAAAGCTGAACATAGAAATTCCATATGACCCAGCTATTCCTTTGCTTGGAATATACCCCAAGAAAATGAGAACTGAAACACAAAGGGATACTTGTACCCCAATGTTCATAACAAAGTTATTCACCATCACAAGAACATGGAAACAGCCCAGACACAAACAAATGGATTGAGAAGTTGTATTGATGTAATGGAATACTATACAGCATATAGGGCAGTGATTTTGTAAATTACTACCTAAGTTGGGAGGGACTGGAGAGCATTATGCTGAGTGAACTAACTCAGTCCCAAAAGGACAAATACTGTATATAAACATTATTGTAGAATGAGTCTGAGGATTCAAGGATGGGGGGAAGCATAGGGGTGAGGTTGGGTGGGGAGAGTGGGGTGCTAATCATAGGGTTTGCACAATTTGATGGATAGAGGCGGTGAAAGAAATGGGAAGGATTTTTTTTGGAAAAAAAAGTATTCAAACTTTGTAAATAAATCAAGATAAATAGATAGATAAATAAGCAACAGACCACTCTTATAAATGGTTAGACAAAGGTTTACGTACAGAGAGAATCATTCCAGTATAGTTACTACAGAGGAAAAGAAGGCAACAACATTTCAGGCAAGGGTCTCAAAACTAAAATTTACAGAATATACAGTGTCTCCACAAGAAAAAGACCTATACCCAATTACAAATGGGAAAAAGACATATAAACACTCTTTACCAAAGAGGACATTTGGGTGGCCAAAAAACACACGAGGAAATGTTCAAAATCAGTATTCAGGAGATGCAAATCATAAAAACAATGCAGAAAGAATTTCTCCTCTAATTGACATAAACAGTATGGTTTTAAAAAACTTAGCAGTCACATGGCATAGTAAGTTTACATTTTGCCTACTGAAGACCAAAGGACCTCTGTCTTGTCCAGCACCGGCTCCCACTATTTTTACTTCTTTTCAGGCTTTTGATTTTTTGAGAATTAACACATTTGCATGGTAAAAAAAGTCACAGTACAAAACTAACAACAACAATGAAAAGTAATCCTCCTGGTGCGTGTGGTCAGCTTCCAGTCCTCCATGCTTCCTCCAGAGTTAATCACTGTTATCTTTTACCTTGTACACCCCTCAGGGCAATCCTATGCATTTAAGTATTTAAAAGTACGTATATTTATATATCTACCTTTAATACAAATGGTAGCATTCTATACAAAACAACAACAACAAATAAATGGAATACCATCTTACCCCAGCAGCAATAGCAACATTTAATAGTATTACAAACAGTAAATAAGCAAAGCTATGGGAAGATCAGAACTTTTATGTACTGCTGATGGGATAGTAAAATTATACAACCACTATGGAAGGCAGTCTAATATTTTCTCAAAAAGGTAAGCACAGAAATTCCTTATGACCCAGCTGTTTCACTACTAGGGGAACATACCCCAGGAAAATTAGAGTCAAAGTACAAATGAAGATGTATACACCTATATTTATTGCAGCATTATTCACAATAACAAGAAAATGAAAATAACCCAAATGCCCCAAAACAAATGAATGAGTAGAGAAATTGTGGTACATTCACACAATGGAGTACAACACTAGGAACAACCAATTTGTAAAATGCTAAACAACAGGGGTGAGGCTAGAAGATATTATACTAAGTTAAATAATTCAGTCACAAAAGAAGAAACACTTCCTAAGACCCTTAGTGGGAAAATAGGAGGGTAACCGTGAGGTGAGGGTCATGTCAGTGGGAAAGCAGAACTAGAACATATAATCTATGAACACTCTATAGGATCTGGACAAGTGAGGATCAACCTGGGAAGAATTGACAAAAGAACAATATGGCTCCTGCAAGCAACAAATGGGAGTAGGATAAGCTGTTCTAAAGGGGAGAAGGGAAGGAAGAAGTGGTGGAATGAAGTGGGGGTTGGGGTGGATGACTCAAACCAAACCATTAGGGCAGTAGAGATTAGTGCACTGACTGGGAGTGGAGGTGGGGGGTTGAAAATGAAAGACTAGGCAGGGTGCAATGGGGATTTGATTTGACAGAGTGATAAAAGGCATTGATCAATAATAGTTAAGTATATAAAATGTATAGAATGATTGTATAAAACCCAATATATATGAATGATATTGTGAAAATCAGCTATCCAAAACAAGAAAAGATATGCTTAGAAAACTTTTCCTCAAATCACAATAAAATTTGAAAAGAATCAAACAACTAAATAAAACTGTCACTTTCTTGTTTTCTAATTTTAGGCACAATATGGTATCTAGTGAATAACAGGATTTTTATAGACATAGCAAAAATACACAGTAGCAAAAATAAATACTTTATCTCCTAGATAGATCTATTCCAGTATTTTTTTTTTTTTTACTTACGTCCATCGTGACTGATAAACTGGAATAGATCTATCTAGGAGATAAAGTTGTTGTTTTTGGTTTTGTTTTTTTTCCATCCCACCTGAATTTCAGAATCATCTCAGGGACAGGTTTGAGGCCTTGAACACTAATGAGCGAAGACCAGATGAGTTGTGGGAGGATGTTAAATGTATCATCCAGGAAGAGTGCAAACAGTCATTA
>NW_006400137.1:692687-743239 GCF_000299155.1 Elephantulus edwardii | reverse complement strand
GTATTGAATGTACCATGGACTGCCAAGAAAACAAACAGATTCATCCTAGAGAGGGTTAAAACAGGCTACTCCTTGGAGGCAAAGATTCTGGGACTTCGTCTGACATACTTCAGACATGTTGCAAGGAGAGACAGGTCTTTGGAAAGGGACATCATGCTGGGTAGAGTAGAGGGACAGCTCAGGAAGGGAAGACCCTCTATGAGGTGGATTGATTCAGTGACTGGGGTAATCGGGATGGGTGTGTCAGAGACAATGCTATTGGCACAGGATAGAGCAAGGTTTAGAGCTATTGTACATAGGGTCGTTATGAGTCGCAAATGACTCGACGGCACATAACAACAACAATGGACGTAAGTGCAAATTTCCACGTCTCAGGGTTAGAAGGCATAGCCAAAGAGTACAGCCAGAGTCAGGATGGACTCTTGGGACATCAAGTCCCTTGCTCACAGACCTGCAACATGCACTAATAATTTCATACAATACCCAAGGTTATTAATGCAGCTTTTGCTGAGAAGAAATAGCAAATGTGAGCCTTTTTCACAAGCCCACCAGCAGTGCACCCTAAAGGCAGTTACTCTGAGTCATCATCTTCATAGGGACTATCAGATGCTTTTTAACATGCTAATTTCATGAACTATGTGGATGTTGGTGTGCTTTTAAAATTTGCATGATTTACCACAAATGGATGTGACCTCTTTTCCCCTTACACATGTTGTTCATCTCTATGCCTTTCTTTCCCTTCCCTGTGCCCAGACATTCTGCTCATGTTTTGGGGGCTCATTTGGAGTATTCTTTTTAAAATGGATTGATTTATAAACAATTAATAATGATGGTAATAATTTTCTTCCTTTTTATTGTCCTAGTTTGTCATGTGAGGCAAATAGCTATTTTTTTTTTTTAAATTGTGCACATTTTCTTGTGTTTTGTGTGACTGTCTTTACTCATGTTCCTTTTGGCTTTTGTGGCAAATTCCTGGGAGACTCCACAGATAATCAAGTCACAAAATGATAGATACTAGGAGTCATGGTCTGGCCAAGCTTACATACCTTCTTTGGGGGAACACGATTAAAACATGACAAGGTCTAATGTTGCACTTGGTTATTTTGTGTCTCAGGTTTCTTTTAATCTGTAAGAGTTCTCTCTCCCGCCTGCCTTTCAGGTTGGGTTCTCAAAGGAGCTAGACCAGTGTTGGGTTTTGAGTGGGTGGAGTTATTTAAAAGGAATGTCTTAGTAGTGACTGTTGTGTGTGGTGTCCTATTGTGACTCACCCACAGCTGACACTCCAGCAAGTTTTCAGAGGCAGTTAATCACATGGGAGGAGATTGCTCATCCTTCTTCCTCAGAGGAGCTGGTGGATTTGAAACACAAAATTTTGGGATTGTAGCACAGATTCTTATCCCTAGGCCACCAGACCTCCCTTATGTAGTGGTAGAAACTGACAATTCCTAAATCCATGACTCAAGCATCATGCTGGAGACTTTTTCTGGCTCTCAAATGACAGGTTGCTGGCTCATTTACCAAAACCCAGAGGTCAGAAAAAGATGACTTCATTGCCAGAATTGAGTACAAACAGCTTGCTAAATATGTTACTGACATGAAGATAGATTATGAAAACATTTTGATAATTCACTTATTTTACGGAAATCAGTAATCTGTCATATTGCTGGTGACCCTCTGATTCCAATAAATGGCAAAAGATATATTATATCTGAAAATAGATGAATGCAGGGAAAAATAGTCAATGCAGGGAAATCTGATGGAGAACTGTATTATCCAACAAACTTGGATTTTATAGACTAACTAGGGCATCTCAGGTCTAATCATCCAGATAACTAACTCTAAAATGTCATGAGCTCATTTGTGCATCTAATATTTACCACATACTTATGATGTTCCAGGTGTTGTTGGGGAGGGTCTTTGGGATAAATCAGTGACCAGTACCAACTTGTCTGCCCTTCGGTGGTTATTGTGTGCTACCAAGTCAGAACTGACTCATAGCTGACACTCTAGCCAAGTTTTCAGAGGCACTAGAGGAGATTGCCCAACCTTCTCCCATGGAACAGCGGGTAGATTTGAACTATGCATCTTCGAGGTTGTAGCACAGCTTCTTACTACTAGACCACCAGTATTCCCTCTGCCTTTAGAGAGTGGCTGCATATTCCAGTGGTAACATTAGGCCAATGGACAGTGAACACAATCCTTAAATGGCAGAGCATGGTAGCCTCACTCATTAGATAATGCTGTAGAGTGACAGTTGGCTTCAGTTCTCAAACACTCAGCAAAAGGTTCAGTAGCCATTTTTATCCCTGAGTAATGTTAACTGCCTTAGAAAACCCATTGCACTCTGATGTCATAGCCCTGATACCTGAATTTGATGGGTACAGGACCACCTAGAGGACCATGCAGGAGAGCTACAGAGGGGAATTGCCATCATTTGGGCCTCATAATTTGGTATTCCTTCTTCTCCTTAAAGGGACTTACAGGTATCTAGGTGCACCACCTTGTCAGAACAATATTTCCTCCTAGATAAAATTATTAAGAAGTTTTGGGCATTTCTGGATAAACAGTACATCATCAGCATCATGTTCCCCTTAGCCCTGGTAGGGCATTGTCTCTTATGAACTGCAGTGGCTTGGCTGATTGGCTCTCTCCACTCTTGTTACTTGTTGATTTTCCTCTTTCACAAAAGGCATTTTAAAAATTGCTATTTGAATGAAAGTTTACCAAGCAAATTGATTTTCCATTCAGCCATTCATGCACAATTAATGATAATACCCACAGGTAATTGTATTTTCCCCCACTTCCTCCCTGTTATCCTCATTTCCCTTAATCCTTCTACCCTACCTCATTTTATTCCTCTTTATTCTTGGACAAATGCTGCTTTTGATCCTATATGACTAGTTATTCTACTAGGGAGTGAGTGCCTCCCTGGTGCTATGGTTCACCTTAAATGCCTCTCTATTGTTTTGTTGAAAGTTGAGCCATAATGGTGAGATTTGTTCCAGGTTTGAAGGATGAGTAAGCACAGAATCTCTGTTTCTTTATATTTTGGACTTTGGTTCCACACTTCCCTCTACCCTCTCCAAGACCTTCTACTGTGATTCTTTTTATGATGGTCAGCAGTGGTAGCCAGGCACTATGTTGTTCCTCTGGTCTCAGTGTCATAAAACTTGATGTTCACTGTATCTTTTTCTTCTCTCTTCTTTGTTAGGCACAGGGAGAGGTCACAGTTGTATCTTAGATGGCTGCTCGCAAGCCTTTAAGGTCCTAGTTGCTACTCATCATTTAAAGAGTTTTCACCAGATGAATCATACCTAATATGCTTGCCAGAGCCTAGGCTTTTGGCTTTCCTGCTGTTTACTAAGGCAGGACTTTGTCCTGTAAGTGTTCTTAGGAAATGACAAAGGATAGAAAATTGTCATTTTTTTTGCTTAAAAAACTGACAACCTGGAAATAAGCCAATCCCAGTGGAAGGGTGTGCCTATCTGGTTGATTACTTAATGTCTTGTAAAATAAAAACTCTGGAGCTTGATACACTTCTTTGCTTTAGGTGAGGCCTGGTTGCCCGAATGATCAACAGAGCAATTTCCATTATATTATCTGTGGGTCTGCGTTGCTGTCCCACAGGCCGTTCTATGGTTTAGTCCCTTTCATAAATGTGGCCCTCAGATGCAGAGAGCTACATTATAAGGATGACACTTAGGATTTGTTCTGTGGTCTCCTCACTTTAATTCTGGCTCAGCCATCTGAGCCAGACAGACATTGTACTCAGGCTTGCTCTATAGTTTTTCATTCATTGTGGTTTGATGGACTAACATTTGCTTTAATGTTTTTGTCCCAGGGTTAATGCACCAAGTTATTAGCTGAAAAGTTCAAGTCCACCCCAATTCTATCAATCTACTTCTAAAACATCAGCTTTTGAATGCTGTATGGAGCACAGTTCTTTTCTGGCACTGTGGAGTTGCCGTGAGTAGGAATTAACTTGATGACACTGGTGGTAACTGAGAATATATGTTCAGAAATTTAATGGTACCAAGAATTTGAATTCAGAATCTGTAGAGCCAGAGAAGACTGAAGAGCTCATTTGCTCTGTCTTTCTGCTGTTTTGCCATACAAAGGGTGAAAGTTAGGGTAGCAAGACTGAGCAGATGTACTTGGCACTTGTCGACTATTGGTTAACACTCCTTGTTCATCCTCCCCAAGTTTAGCTATCACTACCTTCACCTTCAACCCTGCTCTGTGATGCCTGGGTGCCTACTGAGGAGAACAACCTGAAGAGACAAGAGACCCTTCATATGTGTTGATACCAGATGGAAAGGACTGGTGGACTGCTGACTCAGGTGCACATGGTTCTTAGCTGGTGCCCTTGCTCCCCCTTGAACTCTTTCACAACTATCTTTCTCTAATTACCTCTGACATGGAGGAATGTGAGGATGCTTTCAGTATCTCTGGTCATGCAGAGGTTGACAGATTTATAGAGGGATGAGAGTGTGCGGGATGCAAGATTCATTTTGGGTTACGGCATATAGGATTTAACTCCAATTCAATCACTTACCAGTTGTGTGTTAGTACCCATCTCACCTAGCCAGGCTATCCTATTACTGTGCTTATTTTAATTTATTTTTGAACCTTTAATGTGATTTCTTTGGCGTCTTTGTCTCCTTGTGACATTAGAAGGTCCCATCCTAGTGGGGTCACTGGGTTATCTTGCCCAGTGCACAGAGCAGGTCACAGAAGGGCTTCTTGGAGCTGTGCAGACACAAACGCTCCTTTTCCAGAGCCAGAGGGCTCTGTGGCAGACTGTGTAGGAATGAAACTACAGCTCAGGGGAAGAAACCAGAAGATGCCATGAGTGAACTGAGAGGCCAGGATGTACCTCAGGGATTCTGTGAGCTTGTCTAGATGTGCCTTCAAGTATATCATAGTCAAGGGGGAAATACTCTAGGTAATTACTGGACTTTATTTTTCAATTGCAAATAGTATGCCTCTACAAATGACTTGTTATATTTAGAGGTGGAAAACATTCAATAGTTTTTATTCTATCCTGGTGGGTAACAACATGATAGCTCTTTTTTCATGTCTTTACTTTTATCTTTTTTTCATTTATCTTTACTTTGTTATACTCTAGCCTTACTTGTACACCAGTGTTCATATAGCAGTGTTAGTCACAACAGGAAGAAAATAGAAACAGTCCAAATGTCCATCAACAAATGAATGGATTGAGAAGCTGTGTTATATTTGCAGGATGAAATACTAAACAGTATTCAGAAATAATGATTTTGAAAAACGTAACTTGGGAAAGTTTGGAGAATATTATGTTGTAATTCTGTAACTCAGTCTCATAAGGACAAATACTGCATAAGACTATTATTGTAAAGACAGACGGATACGTAGTAAGATTTACACAAAAGCCTAAAGGGAGAAGTGAAGGAAAAGGAGGTCCGGGGGTGGGGAGGGGAGAAAATGTAGAAGTCGCAGAGTTTGGTGGGCAGAAAGGTGGTGAAGGAGTTGGGAGAGATCCAGTGGGGACCTGAAAAGGCAGGGTAAGGGTAAGTATGGATCAATGGTATTAATTTTATGCAACACAGTATATGGGAATGATTGTGTGAAAACACAATGTGACAATGTGTGAGTATGTGTGGGTTTGTAAAGCCTAATATGTGCAAATGAAACACAAGGTATAAGAATTTTGTATGCAAACAAACAGAAAATAAAAATAATTTAAAAAATCACTACAGAGAAAACAACCACAATTTCTTACTTCTTCAGAATTCCCAACTGCCCAGTTTGTGTGAGTCTTTTATTTTTCTCCACAAATGACTGCTCAGCAAGACCATGCATGACCTTGCTGACTAGTGCTGACTAGACTCTTCCTCTGCAGGAAGACTTCTCTCCTCATGTCTCTCACCTTTCTTGACTCACTGCTCTTTGTCATCCCTTTGTCCTTAAAAACTCTTCCTTCTAATAAAATGTCTTTTCATTCATGCCCACTAGATGAATTCTGCCTGTCCCTAGGAGCTTCTACTTTTACTGGTCCTGCTCTTTCCTGGTCTCGAGTTAAGCAGATCAAATTGACCAACAATCATCTTTCTGTGATGTCCTACTATGATTTCAAACATCAATAATGTTTAGTACTGAATTTTAGCCATCACCTAAAAGTGAGAAGACATCTTATTTATGTCAATCCCTTAGTTGTTAGTGCCTTCACCATAGATTGGCACATGGAGTCAAGTCCAGTTTGTTCTATCGTTCCTGCCTCTTGAATGTTGTTGTTAGATACCCTTGAGTCAAGTTCAACTCACCGTGACATCATGAACAGCAGATCTGAACCTTGTGCTATCCTTGCCATCCTCCTCATCTTGACTACTTCAGTTCATGTTTGTAGTCACTGTGTCAATTCATCTCACTGAGTCTTACTCCCCTTTACTGACCCTTCACCTTTCCAAGAGTGATGTCCCTTTCTGAAGAATAGCCCCTTCTAATTAATTCAGTTTTCATGAACTCAATCTTCTTGATCAGTCAAAAACTATCCATTGTCCATTGCCATCACTGTCTTGTGTTCTTTTTTTAAATTTTTTTTATTATTAATTTCAATGAAAATTTACAGAGACTTTGGATTTCCATTCATTCATTGTTGCACTTTTCTCTCCACCTAACCCTCCCCCAGTACACTCCCCTCTTGGAAAAGTAAAAGAAAAATTCTTTCGTTGTTTTACAATACCTCTCCTAGGTCCACTCCACTATGCAGCCTTTGCTGTGGACTCTAGTCATGTCAGAAATATCTAGTCACATATCCCTTTTAAACAGTTTCTTGCTCTTCTGTTTCAATGCAGTATACATTATTGAACCCATCTTTCTCAGTCTCCTCCCAAGTCCGATGTCAGTCCTGTTTTACAACAGTGGCATCATGCAGTATTTATCCCTTTGTGACTGAGTTACTTCACTCAGCATAATGTCCTCCAGGGTCACCCATTTTGAATAATGCACGAGTTCCTTGTTTTTCCAATGCAGTGTAGTATTCCATTATGTGAATATACTACAGCTTCTCTATCCATTCGTTTGTTGATGAGAACTTAGGTTGTTTCCAACTCCTTGCTATTGTGAACAAATCCACGGTAAACATGGGTGTGCATATATCTGCTTGGTTGTCAGTTATGGTCTCTTTGGGGTATATTCCCAGTAGTGGAATTGCTGGGCCAAATGATATCTATATTTGTAACTTTTGTGGAAAGCGCCATACCACCTTCCACAGTGGTTGAACCATTTTACACTCCCACCAAAAGTGAATAAGGGTTCCAGTTTCTCCACAACCTCACCAGCATTTGTTGCTTGCTGTTCTGTTAAATTTTGCTGTTCTTACTGGGGTGAGATGATATCTCATAGTTGTTTTGATTTGCATCTCTCTTGGAGCTAGGGATTTTGGACCTTTCTTCATGTGCTTGTTAGCCATTTGAATGTCTTTTTTGGTGAAGTGTCTGTTCATATTGTGTGCAAATTTTTCAATTGGATTATTTACCTTTATCTTGTTGTGGTGCTCTAATATTTTCTAAATTCTAGATAAAAGTTCCTCATCTGACATGTTATTACCAAATACTTTTCCCCAGTCTGTGGCTTCCCTTTTTACCCTGTTGAAGAAGTTTTTGGATGTGCATAGGGATTTGATTCTTAGAAGTCCCATTCATCTATTTTATCTTCCCCTGGTTGTAGGTACTGTCTTGTTTTAGATATCATGATTATTTCTTCCTCCTCCTCCTCCTCCTCTTCTCTTCTTTTTCTCCTTCTCCTCCTCCTCCTCCTTTTCTTCTTCCTCCTCCTCCTTCTCCTCCTCCCCCTCCTCCTTCTTCACTGTTGAGTCGCTCACGACTCATGGTGACCTTATGTACACCAGCTCTGAACCCTGCTCTGTCCTGTGCCAACCTTATTGTCTCTGACATACCTACTATTATTATCCTAGTCACTGAATAAATCCTTTGTCTCTCTTGTCTTCCTCTATTGTAGTGCCTTTCCACATTTCCAAACATGATGTCCATCTCCAGGGACTGGTCTCTCTTTGCAACATGCCCCAAGTATGTCCAATGAAGTCTCAAGATCCTTGTCTCCAAGAAGCAGCCAGGATAAACTTGTTTGTTCTCCTGGCAGTTCATGGTATATTCAATATTATTCTCCAGCAACACAGCTCAAAGACATAAATTCTCCTTCTGTTATTTCTAGTCATTGTCCAGCTTTCTGACACACCAAGTAGTTGCAAAGACTTTGGCCTTGATAAGTTGTACCTTAGTTTCCAGAATGACATCATTGCTTTTCAGTACTCTGAAGAGGACCCTCACAGCATACTTTACCAATGCAATTCATCTTTTGATTTCCTGGATGCTGGTACCAAGCAAACTAAAGCTGTTAACAATCTCAATCTCAATCTCTTCACCATCTATTATGATTCTGCCAATTGGCCCAGTGGTGAGAATCTTTGTTTTCTTGATGTAGAGTTTCAATCCATATTTGAGGCTGCAGTCCTTAAACTTCTGCAGCTAGCACTTCTTTCAGACCCTTCTCAGTTTCACCAAGTAGGGTTGTGTCTTCTGCCTAATGCAGGTTGTTAATGAGTCTCCCTCCAATCCTGATGCCACATTCTTCCTCATAGAGCCCAGCCTCCAGGATTATCTGTTCTGCAACTGATATGCTATCAATTCCTCGGGCATTATTTTTTGACAATTCTTTCAGAGCATTTGAACTTCTTCCTTTATCACCACAGGCTCTTGCTCATACATAGTTTCATGGCTGTGCCTGCCAATTCTTTTTGGTACAGTGACTCTGTATACTCCTTTCATCTTCTTTTAATTCTTCCTGGATCTTTTTTTTTAATTGGGGAAAAACATGTTGGGGGTACAAGGAGGTGAGGGGTTGGGGGCAGAAGGGTGAGGATGGGCAGGGAGGCAGTTGCAGAGCTGCAGAAATTTGTTGGTGGGGGGAGCAGGTGAAGGAAATAAAAAGGATCCAGTGGGGACCAGATGCTACAGGAAAATGACAAGCATTTTCCAATGGTATTTAAACCAACTGTCTTATTGATTTGGGAATTGGATGCCGACTCTCTGGCTTCTTCATGCTGAACAGGGGCGTTGATGTGTAAGGGGAACAGGAGGACACTTTATAACCTTATGGGTGATCTTGGCTTAAGGCTGCTTGCCTTCTCGTTCTGTTAGAAGGTATTTTCCTGCCATTTGCTTCCCTCTGGACTGCAAAGTGTTTTCCCAGGTGGGTTCAGTGGGGATGGCTGGTTGAACCCAGAGGCTCCATCCTCCTTTGCTTCCTTAGCTGGCAGTTGTATTTCCTTTTTGTCACTGGCACTGGGCTCGGGGTCAGGTCTGAAGTAAAACTCAGTGTTAAGGTTGCCTATAGGAAAGGGAGCAAACCTAGAGAGAACAAACTTGTGACTTACAAATTGGGGGGTTTTGGGGGCGTGGCTTTCAGGTTTACTGGGTGAAAGAGTGGCAGAAAGTAGCCTAGATAAAATTCTCTGGATACCCTAGGCATTTTTTTTCCTACCCATGGGTCAGATGGCACAATCTGGGGACTGAGGAGCTCACCCTGAGGGCCATGACGGCTCTCCCCGAGCTGAGGGCCGAAAACAGCCCGCCCCAGGCAGAGGGCCATGACGGCTCACCCTGAGCCAAGGGCCGAAGACAGCCTGCCCTGGGCAGAGGGCCATGACGGCTCGCCCCAGGCTGGGGGCCAAAGACAGCCTGTCACGAGCAGAGCAACACCCCCCCTCCATGGGCTGGCTGGTACACTCCCCTTCTAATTGCCCCCACTCCAATCTGGTCTGCTCGCCTGACCAAGGACTGTGTGGCCAGGGACAGCGTCTCCAATTCCAGAACCACCCCTTTTACCCCTCACATATGTGGTCATACTATAATTTGAAGTAGGCGCCACTGCCCTCCCCCTTTATAAATGGCAAAGGGAGCCTGAGAATTGTGAACAGGCTCCCCCCAGGTCTAAACAGCTTTTGGCAGAAGCATTCAACAGATCAAAATATGTAATGTATTTAAGATGTTGTTTCTCTTGGACATGCTGCCACTGTTATGTGTTATCAAATAGACAACTCACAGTGATTTTTCAACAATCCATTGTATAGGTGATCATCTTCTCTAACTTTTTAAGGAAACCCAAACCTGCTGGCTGCGGGGCATGCGTCCTATCTTCCATGCAGGAGGCCGGCGGGCGTGCACCATCTCCTGGCATGGGCAACTGGCGGGCACTCGCCATCTCCAGCATGTCATCTCCCACGCATGTCATCTCATGCGTGGGCAGATGGCAGGTGCCATCCCCCAGCACAGGCGGCCAGTGGGAGCACGTCATCTCTCGGTGGGCACGCTTCATCTCGTGCACAGGCAGCTGGTGGGTGCACACCATCCCCCAGTGTGGGCAGCCAACAGGCACATGCCATCTCACACACGGGTGACTGCCGAGAATGCGCCATCCCCCAGTGCGGGTGGCCGGCGGGCTCGCACCATCTTGCGTGTGGGCGGCCAGCAGGAGCACGCTATTTCCCCACGTGGGTGGCCGCCGGGTTCGTGCCATCTTATGTGTGGGTGGCTGGCAGGCACTAGCCATCTCCCAAGCATCATCTCCCACAGGGGCAGCTGGCAGGCACGTGTCATCTCATGCTCGGGCAGCTGGTGGGCACGGGCCATCCCCCCGTGTGGGCAGCTGACGGGCGAGTGCCACCTTCCATGTGGGTGGCCGGTGGGCGCAAGGCATCTCCCGCGTGTCATCTCCCACATGGGCAGCTGGTGGTCACGCTTCATCTCACGCTGGGGAGGCCAGTGGCCCCCTGTTTCCCCTGCCGCTGCCATCTTGGCTCCAAGAATTCTCCCCAGAACAAGTCCACTTTGCCGCAGTGTGGCTGCTCCGCTGCACCAGTCCTGGGCAGGCCCGGTGCCCACTCTCCATCCTGGGTGAGGGATTCCATAGGTTCTGGCTGTGGGAGCTTCATGGAGCTGCGGCTGCAGTGCGGTGCGGTGCGGCGCCGTGCAGGCTCTGCGGGAGGGGGTTGGGAGCTGCGGTACTCACCCATTTATCCTTGGGAATCCTTGAATTTCTGTTGTTGAGCCTCAATCCTCACTGAGGACCAGACATCAACTGTTTAACTGTTCAATTATCAATAAACAGACGTCTGTAGAAGGCCATAGTGGCCCTGTTCCAAGTGGTCCGCTGCTCCCGCAGCTCACCACGTTGTCTCTACCTCCTCTGCCATCTTGGATCTCTCTTCCTGGATCTTTTAATATTCTGCCCAAAGCATCCTTACGTATTTCAACTCAAAGGCTTGAATTTGCTCTTCAATTCCTTCAGCTTAAGAAACACTGAGTTGGGTTGATAACTCAACTGAATTTCTAGTTCTATTTCTCCTTCTCCATTTCAATCCAACAGAATATTACCATGATCTTTCTAAAACATAGTTACCACCACGTTTTTCATGTATTAAAAGTCTCAGGCATTTCCTGTTGACCACAGATATTTTTTCCCACCTGTAATCAAATGACTCCCTATTCTGACAACACATGATGTTTTAATACTCTTCACCTCTCAGGACAGTCCTTGAAGTACTCTTGTTTTTCTGAACATACAGGCAGTATTTGACATGATTAGCTGTTTGCTTTCTTTTATGTTCTACTCTCTTGTCTTGACCTTGACCTCTGGTACTGGTTTTCTATATAGATTTCCTTCCTCCTTTACTGAGCAACTAAATTCCTCCATCCCCCTTTCTCCTTCGTGTTTCTCAGCTTTAGATATCAATATCCCACAAGAACCCACCACTGGGCCCCCTTCCCCTCCCCTCCATAGTTATCTTTTCAGACAACTTCATTCAAGGCTGTGGCTCCACTTAGCTACTGTGTGCACCTAGCAGAGATGTCTAAATATCTTAGACCTTTCTACTGAGTTACAGAAATCTATATCCAACTACTTTCTTGAAGCTTTTGTTTAAATGGTATTTGATCTTCACATAAAAAAAAAGAATTAGAATCTTGAGTTCACAGTCTAGCCTTGTTTCTGGATTTCTAATGCTAGGAAATGACATGTGTATACTACTTTCCTGAAGATTGTTGACATTTTTCCTCTCAACTGCTACTATGCAGTCTATCCCATTATAATTTTACCTGCTGAATATTCTCAAACATAACCACTTTTTATCCACAACCATCATCTTACTTCATGTTGTATCATTCCTTTCTTGCCTCATTGAAATAGTCCAAGTGTAATTCCTTGCACCTACTCTTGTTACTTGAAAACCTTCTCATGTCTCTTTAAGGATACCTATTGGTGCTGTGGCTAAGGTATTCATCTGCTGATGAAAAGAATAGCAGTATGGGTCCAACAGCTACTCCATGACAGAAAGATGAGGCAATCTACTTCCTTAAATATTTGTAGCATAGAAAATTATAGGGCAGTTCTACTATGTTCTCCAGGGTCATCATGAATCAGAATCAACTTGAAAACAAGGGAGTGGACATCCACTATCCTATAACCATGCTTAAAACAGTCAGTGACTCTCACTTTTTTCCTAGAACAATGATCAAGCATCTCTTCCTCGACTCGCCTGCCTACACAAAACACTTCTTTCTTCATGTTGATATCATGCCATACTCCACTTTGCTCTCAAAATCCCAGTCATTTGCATATTCGTTCTAGACTTTGCCTTTTTTTTTGTGTGCCTAGTTAATGTACACTCAGGTGGATATATATATTTTAAGTAATGCTTTGCATAAGTTTCAGAAAGGGTCAAAGATCTTAAACTTTGTTAGCTTATGTATCTCTCCTTCCCAGTGCTTACCACAGTAATAGTTTATGTCTACGGTAAAATGATTGGATGAGTGAGTATCTTACTAGTAAATCAAAGCTTCTTTGTAGATTGAGATTTTCCTTCTCAATCCTTCAAATTTCACTTAAGACATTGACATTCTTTTAAACAAACTTTTGGCATTATATAGACACATTTTGATGGTTTTCTGCCAGAAAGCATCTATATTCTTTAATGAACCAAACAGAGCTATCCTTTTTGTCTCATGATGTAGGGAATGGGGTGACAATGGTTTAGTACTATCACAAATGAGGTAGAAAATCTAGAGAATTTAGAATGTATCGTAATTACTTAGTGTTGCTGTAACACAAATGCCACCATGAGTGGCTACAAGGAAGAGAAATTTTTTTTGTCAACTAATTTATTTTGAAAACTAAGAGGAAAAATTAGCATCATGATTGTGTCAGAATGTATTTTTTTAGTAGAATGAAAATTATAGCTTTGGGAAATCTGCTGGAGGATCAGATATGAGTTGTTTCTAACTCCACAGAAATGAGTTGACCTGGACTTTCACTAATTTCTTGGTACTTCTTTACTTGTAGAGGATCCTCACATGACATCCATCTAGTGTGTGTGCATGTGTGTGTGTGTGTATTCTAGGTTTTTTCCTACCTTTGTTTTGTTTTGAACATTTTAGAAGTGATCAGATTTGCAATCTGTCTTACAATGACATAACCTTAACACAAATAAAAATAAATTTTATTTTCAAGCAAGATCACATGTAGAAGTACAAGTGTCAAAAATTCAAGAGGTAATTTTTGGTTGTATTTGAGTCCACGACAGGGCCTTAACTCAGCAGGGTTTGGCACTTTCAAATAAGAACACTGTCTTATTATGGCTATAGTTCCTTGAGTTAAAGGCCCTGGGGGAATGAACACTGTACCTAGCTGAAACAGACACAACATGCAGCCCATTGTTGTGCCCTATTCCAGATAGTCTTATAGGACACAGTGCTTCTTGAGAGTTATTTATTATCTCTTGGGATGAGATCAGCGTTCTTATACTGTAGGGAGCATGTTCCTGGTTTCTTTCTACTTTTGTCTGTCAACTCTTGTCTGTATCTGTGGTTTTTTGCTTTACAATTTCCAGTCTTTCAGCCCCTGATCCACATCCTTGTCCTTCCTGTATGCCTGTTCTTCCACTGAGTCTGGCCTCTGCCTTCTCTTTAGGCTAGAATTCCTCCCCAGACCTGTCAGGACCTCACCTCTGGAGCCAATTACTGCAAGTCCCCTGAAAATATATAAGGAGATTTGGAAAGGTATCATGTTGCAGCCTCATATTTAACTAAAATAAAACCATGTCTTTCCTCTCCAGTGGAATCTCAACACTATAAATTAGGGGTCTCTTTCTAAGGAGGAAAATTTTGTAGAACACAAGGTTGCTAAGACCTGCTCATGTTTCAAGTGCTATACTGGGGTTGAATTATGAAATTGGAAATTGGCAACTTTTAGGATAAAAGAAGTTAAGTTCACAGAGCTGTGGCTTTTTAAGACCCACAATCCAGCCCACATACTCCTTGTTTCTTCTCCCTTCTTGGTAGCATCACCCTCAAATTCTCTTAGATTTCCATATTGTTCTAACTTTGGTTATCCGACCTTAGGCCACAGTCGATTCAGGTTTTTTTTGTTGTTGTTTATAAGTAGGTCTTTTGCTCAACACACCTGCATCTATATCCTCAGCAGTGCTTGCTAAAGATTCAGAGTGGTAGGCTTCATATACAATAGCAGAATCTCTGCATTTTTATTTCCTTCACGTGATCTTTATGCACAGTAAAAGTTGAAAACTACTGTTCTATGTGGTAAACTTTTGGGTAGGACCCAAGATCCACTTCTGAAACCATAGATTTTGTGCTATTTTAAGTGCTACCACTGTGGGTGCTGACTCTATACCTCTTCAGAAAAGAACCACTTTACAGTACATGGGTAATCTTCCACCCAGGCACACTGCCTCCAGCTGGAAAGTTGATTAGAATGAGTGAGAATGACTTGCCAACCAGTGCTTCTGTGGTTGGATATTTATAGCAGAGACATTTTCTGGGACTCCTCATAAATGTGTGTGCAGTCAAAACAGAGAAATAAAGAGTAGTTTAAATTTTAAAAGTAAAAGGCAAAAAAACTGCGACTGGCCAAAGCAGAGATGCAAATAAGAATGTGGCAAAGGTGGGAATCCTGAGAGGCAAGAGGTAAGAGTCCAAGGGCAAGGGCTCAGTGTGACATGGCTGCCAGTTAAGGTTCATATGAACCCTGACCCCAGAATAAAGTTCAGAGTGGGCTGGGCAGGCAAGGCTGATCTATTTTCTTTCTTTTTTTAAAAAAAATTTTGTTAGTTTTAATGAACATTTACAGAGATTTTGGGTTTTCATTCATTCATTGTTGCACTGTTTTCTCTACCCTCCTCCCCAGTTCGTTCTTCTTTTTTTTTCCCACCTTGAAAGTCTGTTTTAATTGTCCAGTTGCCATAGTGCTTGTCAAAGCCAGTTCTGACTACTCTCCTTTGTCAGTGTGTCCTTTGCCATCTCCTATCACTCCTCCCTGAGAGAGATTTCACTCTGATTCATAAGGAAAAGGGGATGGCGTATTCTTTTAGCTACTTCCTTCTGAAAAGGGAAGCTGTGGGTTTCAGGGTGAAGATCTTCTCTCACTACTCTAAAGGGCCCCTTTGGCAGTAGGAAACAGACTATTACGGAGATTGATTTTGGAATTTAGATGCACTGTTATTAATTGTGCTTAGCCATAAATGTTCATATCCTTGAAGATATACCATGGAAGTGTTGCAGCCTAGAAGACACAAATTTAACTAACAAGTTAAAAGTACATGAGTCAAAAATGAAAAAGCAATAATATTCTGAGTGGAGGTTCTAATAGTGGCACAAATCAAGTTACAGAGGTAAGGTGGTTCTTACAATAAAAGGCCTATAGACTAGCACTTTGTCTATTATAGTGTAGAGGTTAGGAACCACAAGATGAAGAGGCTCAGCTATGTCATTTATGGTTCTTAAGTCCCGGAGCAAATTCCATCTACCACTGGGTTGTTTTACAACTCAGAAGTTCGAATGCAAGGTAGAGGTAAAGTAAGGAACTGCTTATGAGGTTTTCCGTCCATTCCAACAACTTAGAAATAGTGAGAAGAGCTGGAACCTCAGAAGGCTTTTAGGACAAATTAGTAGGCTCTGTGTCCAGGAGAAAATGAATATACTTACCAGTAATGTTAATGCTCACCCACAGCTCTTCTGGGAGGGTCTAAATCGTTGAAGAGTCCTCCTTTGTTTCCAGCTGGGAGCTGGGGCCTGTCAGTCCTGTCTGCCACGAGGACCTGATGTGGGCCACCTTGGCCAGTTGTCCTTCAGAGCCACACTTAAAACAAGTGAGTGGGAGCTTCCTCTCTAATCCCTTGCCTATCTGTAGCTCTCGTCTGTGACACTGTCTACTGAAGTGGCCCAGCTTTCCCCAGTGGAAGCAATTCTGACCTCCTTTATTACCTTTGGGTGGCACTGTATATGAGTAAGACTTCTTTTTCCTGACACAGGCCCTAAACTGGCAGCAATAACTGCCCCAATAATTTTGGCCATTCTCTGGTCTTTTCTCTTCCCTCTAGATCCCAGTTGTTAAAAGAAGGAAAGATTTAAACAAATGTATAACAAATAATTTTGAACATTATAATCTTTTAAGCTTCAGGCTAGAAATATTAACAATATTATCGTTTCCAATCCAGAGATACATTTTCCAATGCAGTTCCTATTTTCTGTGAATGGTTTTGGCAAGAGGAATGTTGTAAATGTGGATACATTTCCACTGTTTCTCCTCCATGCCACGATATAGTGTTTATATCTGCATGAGCAGTTATAAATCCATTGCCATCCTTACTCTAACTTAATTCATTTTTTAAAATTTAAATTTCTTATTAATTTCAGTGAAAATTTAAAGAGGCTTTGGATTTTCATTCATTCACTGTTGCACATTTATCCCCTCCCAAGTCCCCCCCCCCAGAACACTACCCTCTTGGAGAAGTAAAAGAAAAATTCTTTCATTGTTTTACAAACCCTCCCCCAGGACCACTCCAAAGGCTGATTTCTTAAAGATCTGTGCAATCCGGTCATTGCCTGTGACTCCATATCTGTCTCCTTCTGCTATTTAAGCTAGGATAAAGCACTCCCACATCTTCCATTTTTGGATGGGCTGCATACTTATAGTTAAGCTTTGTCTTTATGGAAGAGCCCTTGTTAAAGCTCTTGGCTGCTAACCAAAATGTTTAAAATCACCAGCAGCTCAATAGGTTGAAGATGTGCCAGTTTGCTCCTGGGAAGATTTACAGCCTTGAACAATCAGTGGGAATCTCTATTCCTAAAGTATTGCATTGAGTTTGAATCAACTTGAGGGCAATGAGCTTGCTCTGGTGTGTGGTTTAACAGCATGTCTTCACACCTCTCTGCTCTTCCAGTGGGGTGAGTGAGTAGGACACCTTTAGATGAGCCAGCCAAAGACCTTATTCCTATTTTTCTTCAGCTAACCATCTTTTTTATGTCTCCTCAAAACTTTCTAAGCTCAGAGCCCAGTATGAATTTTGGACAAAAATTTGGTTTCTGGAAGGAATGTCCACTCATAAGCATCTCTTCTGGATAGCAGAGACCCTAGGGATGGGCTTTATGGTCCATCTAATTGTAGAGTTTCCCAACACACGGGATCAGGAAAGTAACTCCTGTTGGAACTTTCCTGTTTAATAACATAGACTGATCCTGTTTTGTTTCTTGAGTCTGAATGGCTATAGATCTAGCAAAGTAGACTGATATCTCTCTCTCTCTCTCTCTCTCTCTCTTTCTCATATTTTCTCTGTCATCACTGTTGAGTCAGAATTGACTCATTCACTGGGTTTCTGAGACTACACCTTACTTAGGAGATGATTGTGTTTATTTTTCTCATGAAGCCACTGGTAGATTCAAACTGACAGAGAAGCAGAGCCCTTGGGTTAGCAGTGCAACTCTGGATGGGCTATACCTCAGAGCCTACTAGAAAGGTGAACTGTTATTGTGTGCCATTGAGTTGGAATTGACCCATAGCCGACTATCCAGTAGGTTCTTAGAGGCAGTAAATCACAAGGGAGGCAATTGTTCATTACTGTCTTGCAGAGCAACTTGTGCATTTGAGCAGCATGCCGTTGGGACTGCAGTGCCTGTGCTTACCACTAGGTCATCAGAGCTCCTAGGAGACTGAAGTAAGCCTACATTATTAAAGCCCTTGTCTTTGTTCAGGCATGCTTCTTCAAAAAGCATTTCTGGTGTTTGGTTGGTAATGGGAGCAGTTTAAGAAAGGCCTTCAATTTTATTTAGAACAATAGGATGAAATAATTGACTACTAATTGTTGTTCTGCAGCCAGACAACTCCTTAAATGTTGTCACCAAGGAACTGTCTCCGTTACAGCCCTTAACATTAGGTTCTTCCTCCTGTTAAGAATAGCAAAACAGGTGTCCATGCTTTTCTATGCAAGGAAAGAAAGATATTTATTATGAAAAATACTTTGCAAAAGGAGACATAGAGGGATGAGATGCCACTAGCCTATTACTTCTTGAACAAAGGAAGATGAGGTCCTTTTAAAAGGCTCTGTAGATATAAAAAAGGACATCAGGACATCATATTTATTCATGCAGGGGATGGTGACTTAAAAGTTATCGTATTAAAAGGGAAAGATTGTGGTGTTTATTCATGATAGGAGGATTAGCCCAAGTGGAGGGGATAGAATAATTAAGCACACGTGCAATTGTTCTTTTAAGATACTTGCCGTTGGACGTATTTCCTGAATCTTCTGGGGAGCATGTACAGGTGATGAAGATGGTTGCAAGTATGCATGAGTCAGCAACATGTACATGTGGCTTGAAGGACTGTGGCCTTCAAGTGAGGCTGTTGCTCATCTTGTCTTTTCAAGATAGCTGCTCTTTATCAGGAAGGGGTGTTGGATTTTGTCAAATGCCTTTTCTGCATCAATTGCTAAGGTCATATGGTTCTTGTTCTTTGCTTTGTTAATGTGGTAAATTACGTTGAGTGTTTTTCTTATGTTGAACCATTCTTGCATATCTGTTATGAATCCCACTTGGTTATAAAGCTAGTAGACCAATTTAGTAGAGTGGCAGGATACAAGATCAATATCCAGAATTCAGTGGAATTCCTCTAAAGCAACAAAGAAAACTCAGAGAAGGAAACCTAGAAAGCAATACCATTTAAAATAGCCAACCACAAATTGAGATACTTGGGAGTGAACCTAACCAGAGACACAAAAGAAAAAAAAGATGGCTGCTCTTGGAGGTTATGCAGTAATCATCTGCATGTCAACTGAAAACTCTTAGCAGAGTTAAAGAATATTAAGAGAGAACACTACATGGTTTAAAATCAAGATGGACTTTGAGAAGCAGAATGTGGCAACAAGATCAGATGAAGACTCATTAATAACTTCCATAATGCAGATTTCATAATGATGAAAGCTAGGAAGCTAGGAAGACTTGCTGCAGAAGATAAAAGACCAAAATCTCCGATTTGGATTTTGTCTCAACACCAAGGAAACAAAAATTTTCACCACTCAACTGATAGGTGATATCATGATAGATGGAGAGAAGTTTCAAACTGTCCATGACGTCATCTTACTTGGATCCACCATCAACACCCATGGTACAAAGTATCATGAGACAGGTTACATTGAGAAAGCATGCAGTCAGGAATCTCTCAAAATTACTAAGGAGCAATATGTTATCTTTTCAATTAATTGCAATGCCTTTAAAAGCTGGACAATGAATAAGGATGACAGAAAAATAATTAATGCCTTGGGCTATGGTGTTGAAGAAGAGTACTGAATACTCATGAACTGTCAAAAGAACAAACAGATTTGTCTTGGAGAAATTGCAGCCAGAGTGCTTCTTGGTGGCAAAGATGGAAAAGCTTCATTTCACATCCGCAACCAACAGAACCAATCAGCAGAAGTGCAACTAACATGCTCAGTAGTGGCAAAGATGGCGAAACTTTGACTCACATCCTTTGAACATGCAATCAAGTAAGACCAGGATTTGGAAAACGATACTATCATACCAGAAAAGGTGGAGGTTTACAGAAAGAGAAAAAGATCTTCTGCAGCACAGATTGACATATGACTGTAACAATAGGCTAGGGCATATCAGAAATCCTGGATATGGTGTAGAATAGGACATAGTTCATAGGCCTGCTATGAGTCATAGTGGATTCGATGGCACCTAACAAGAATAACAATCTGTAGACCACAGAAACGATGCCAGTGTTCACTGCCACTTAATAATTAAGTCTACTCTGCAAGGACACTAGACCAGTGGACCTCTAATTCTGGTGGACACTCATATTATATGGGGGTGTTTGTAAAATCTTGAGGTTCCAAAGTCCTCTGTAATCTTCATGATCTTCCAAGTTGATTCCCATATGTATGCTAGTGTGAATAAGAAAGTCTGATTCAGTAAACCTAGATTATCACTGGACTGGATAATATGAAGTCTGGTAACAAGCCTGTAAGGACAGAGACTTCAGCTTCATGAATTCATTTGCAGCCAGGTTGGTGTGGAGAATAATATTTTAAGGACTAATTCACGATATTCCGCTTTGGCTGCCAACTGATGCAAGCAGAGGCATTTTGAGACATAAAGTCAGTGCTTTCTTTAGTCTGAGGTGGGAATTTAGGAGTTTTTATAAAACTTTTCAGGATTCCCTATGTACAGTAATGGCTGGTGGGAACCTTGCTAATTTGAATATGCTAATTGTTCTCTCTGTTTAGATTTTATATTGCTTATAGGAAATACTTGTAAAGGTTCCTCAAGAGTCCCCAAATTTTTTCTGTTTGGAGACCAAAGACAATACTGGTACCATAGTATAGCTTGGAAATTGTGAAGAAGATTTTGCTGGATTAGAAATTAGTAATAAGACTTGAATTATTGCTTCTGCATACATGTCAGTTCACATACATAAAACCATACACACATACACAAACACACATGGTATTGCAAGACTTAATAAATGGAATATATAATTTCCAGAGACTTGGAAAGGTCTTAAGAGGTAAACCATCTTCAAAGCAAGGGTGGTTGAGAGTAATTGTAGCAAGTCTATATTTACTCATTTCTTTTTTATACAAATCTTTTACTGGAGTGTAACTATTTCTCTATAATAATTTAAAGGATTTTGTGCAGTTTGGAGCTATTACTAACACAGAGAACTCTTGTTGACAGAAAGAATTCTCAAGCCTTTGCAGCCTGTTATTGTGCGTTTTCATTCCCAATGGTCCAGCCCCCAAAGGAGAAGGACAAGAACAAAGGAAGCAGTGCTTGCCACAGGAGGTAAATGTGCTTTGTGATTACAGAAAAAGGGAGTCCTTAGCCAAGGCATTTTGAAGCCTGCCAGTGGCTTAATAGCTCCAGTGAAGACTTGTTGCTCTGTGCACTTGCCCTGACCTCCCATGGGGTCCACACCCTGTGCATTCCCACTCAAATGAACTCCCTTCCTTTATTGGCCTCAGAGGTGACAAAAAAGCCTCAACATTGACTCAGTAGCAAGGGTAGGCACCACTTGCTGCTTGGTGCAAGAGAAGATGGTTTTGCATTGTGATGTGGACTCATTTGTTCCCATATTGTCGCTGTTGTTTACTATCAAGTTGGAACCAACTCATAGCTGACCCTTTAGAGGATTTTCAGAGACAGTAAATTGCACAAGAGGAGACTGTCTATCTTCAACTAATGCTTTCAAGCTATATACCTTTGTGTTGCCAGCATAATTCCTTACCACTAAGCTACCAGAGCTCCACATAGGTAGGTAATGTCCTGCTTGAGTGATCCCAGATCTTTACTTATAAGTTATACTGGTACATAATTATTTCCTTAAAGACAGACCAGGGAAGAAAAGGGGTAGGATGTAACTTTTAAGCAGCTTGATTAAATAGATCAAACCAATCACTACACAAAAAACATACATTGGTCCAAAACTAATTTCCTTCCAGTTGATAATCTTTTTGGAGGTCTTTATGGACTGTGCTGATACTTTAGTAGGTATACCACCCTAATTAAAGGTTGCAGGAGACCACTAGGAAAATCCAGGCTATCCAGGTTCTCACTGGTGTCTTTTTTTCCTGTTGTATCCTTTTAGTCTATCACCTCCAGAATGGCAGAATGCTAGACTTCACATGTATCTCATGTCTCTCTTGACTCTGCTGTTTCTAAAGTCAGTGTCTCAGACATAGAGACTCATCTTCATGTCAGTTCTGTTCTCGTTCCTGTAGGAAGATTATGGTTTAAACAAATGTTATTGGTTGTTGCCATTTTTGTTCATTTTCAAGCTATCAAAGAAGTTTCAAAACAGTGTTTTAGAGGAACCTTATGCCTTTTATATTTGAACAACCATTAATAAGAATGCTGTTGTGTCATTATGTGTCATTGAGTCACTTGCAACTCACAGCAACCCTGTGTACAATAGCTCTGAACCCTGCTCTCTTCTGAGCCAGCCTCACTGACTCTGACACCCCTACCCCCATTTCCCCAGTTACTGTATCAGTTCTTCTCATCTGGGGCCTTCCTCTCCTGTGCTGTCCTCTCCCTTCCAAGCATTATGTCCTTCTCCAAGAACTGGTACCTTCTAGCCACATGTCCAGAGTATGTGAGATGAAACTTCAAAATCTTTGCCTTCAAGGAAGAACTTGGTTTCACCCTTCCAAATACAGACCTGTTTGTTGTCTTGATGGTCCATGGTATGTTCAATATTCTAGTGAGCACATCCAGGGCAGCATCTGTTTGTTGAAATATGCCGGTTGGTCCTTCAATTCCTGGGGATTTGATTTTTTTTTTTTTTTGCTAATTCCTTCAGAGCAGCTTGAACCTCTGCCTTCATCACCATTACCTCCTTATCATATGTTGTTTCATGAAATTCTTCTGTGTCAACCAATTCTTTTTGGTACAGTGACTCTGTATCATTCCTTCCATCTTCATTTAATTCTTTCCATATCTTCTAATATTCTGCCTAGAGTGTCCTTAAGTATTGCAACTCAAGGCTTGAATTTGTTTTTTAGTTCCGAAATGCTGAGTAAGTTTGTCTCTTTTGATTTTCTGACTCCAGCTCTTTGCACCTTTCATTATAATACTTTGATTTGTCTTTCTGAGCTGCCCTTTGAAATCTTCTGTTCAGCTCTTTAACTTCCTGCTTTTTTCCCCTTTGACTTGACTTCTCAGTGGTCTAGTGCAATATTTAGAGTGTCTTCTGACATCATCAACATTAATAGGAATAGATGGTCTAAAGTTTGGAAATAGGATCAAGAAATAGAAACTGAGTGAAGCAGATTTGGGCTCACTTTGAAGATTTTAGTGATTGAAGTAGCTCAGGTATAGCATTCTTAGGCTAGTAGGCTGTTACCTTCTGTATGCTACTTAGCTTAGAAGCTAGACAATAAGATAAAGTAATTTGCCAAATATTATGTGCTCACTTTGTGCCATGTATGTTGTACTGAACAATTTGGAGTTTAACAGTGTGAAAAAAGAGTATAATGTTTCTTTCATTTAATATGAAGGAAATGTGTGTGTATGAGTGTGTAGACTATAAACTTGAAGTAATGCTTTGAAATAGGTTGAAATAAGTACCAGAAGGAAACAAATAGGTACAGATAATAGTATGGGGTAAGAGCTTCAAAGAATATCTCATTGCAGAGGTTAAAATTTGAATTGATTATAAATATAAATTTTGATTGTGAAATTCTTGAGCTAAAACTAACCTCAGAAGTAATTGAGTATATATGCTTGGTGGTTATGGATGTAAAAAATATACAGGACTATATATAATAGTATCACATGAAAGGCAGTAGCAGTGTGGTATTCAGCAGTCAAGAGTCTGATTTCTAGTCTAGTTGTACTTTTTCCATTTGGATTCATCCTTCTTCCTGATCTCTCAATTTTTGGTGGATTCTGAGACCTTAAAATCTTTGCCAATTCCTTATGAACAGAACACAAAATTCAAATGTGGAATCAAATTTATAAAATCTGGTTGTTGAGACATTAAAACCAAATTCACCAATTCAATGATACTTGATATAGAATAAAATTTCTAGATTGAAAATTCACACTGATTCCAAATCAGACTGAGAACATCTTAGATTTTTTTTCTTGCATAAACTTAGTCTATTGCATTCATTTCACTCATCTCCTGATTTGAGGCAAGAAGATGGTAGCAGACATTTATGAAAGGTGTAGCAAGTGGCTTTGCTAATAGTGAGCTTAGCCCTCTTTGCTTAATGTGCCCTTTTCTCACAAAATCACGTTCTGGAAACAAGCTCTTGTGTTGGATTTCCAACTCTCAAGAGTGAGTCTTTAATTTGAGCTTGAAGTTTTATATTTGAGATAATGCCACACTTGTCACCTGAATCCTGTGTGGAAGAGGCAAGCAGAGAAAGAATTTCATTCAACTGGAGCTGCCAGGCCTCCCCATCAACCAGAAGCCCCAACTGTAATAGCTATTCCTACAGGGCAAAGACAGATACCCACAGCTACATGAGCTGGGTTATCTTGACAGTTTCTATCAGATCAGGGTAGTTTTATTAAAACCCAGACACTTCACGTGGTAAAGTTCTCTCCAAGGAGCCTAGTCAGACCCGTACTTTGCAGTGTTTGGAGAGAGTTCTCACTCAGGATAGCAGGAATCTAGAGCAGTGCCAGGGCCAAGTGAGTGACTAGACACATTTTACCTGGTGATGAAATAATCCAAAGGGGGAGAGAATAATTTTCAATTATGAAAAGATTTTTCATATGAAATTTTGAAGCTACCCAAGAGGTAATCTTTGCATCTGTTTTTCCAGTCACAACTCTAGACCCAGAACTCTGGGGATACACAAGCCAGATGAACTCTCTACCTGTAGGGGGCTGACATTCTAGTTGGCAGGTGGTTGATGGAAAATAATAAACAAAGGGCAATAAAATGATGTAAAACAGGGATAAGTGCCATGTTGTTGTTGTTGTTATGTGCCGTCGAGTCACTTGGGACTCATAGCGACCCTATGTACAACAGCCCTAAACTTTGCTCTGTCCTGTGCCAATCACACTGTCTCCGACACTCCCATCCTGATTATCCCAGTCACTGAATCAATCCACCTCATAGAGGGACTTCCCCTCCTGCGCCGTCCCTCCACCCTCCCAAGCATGATGTCCTTCTCCAAGGACTGGTCTCTCCTCACAACATGTCCAAAGTATGTTAGACGGAGCCTCAGAATCCTTGCCTCCAAGGAGCCACCCGGTTTAACCCTTTCCAGGACAAATCTGTTTGTTTTCCTAGCAGTCCATGGTATTCTCAACATTCTTCTCCAGCACCACAGCTCAAAGACATTAATTCTCCTTCTATCCTCCTTGGTCATTGTCCAACTCTCTGATGCATAACAAGTGATTGAGAAGACCATGGCCTGTATCAGATGCACCTTAGTCTCCAGAGTGACACCATTGCTCTTCAGTACTTTGGAGAGGTCCCTAACAGCACACTTTCCCATGGCCATGCACCTTTTAATTTCCTGGCTACTGGTGCCAAGAGTGTTGACTGTGGAGCCAAGCAAACTGAAGCTGTGTACAATCTCAATCTCTTCACCATCCATCCTGATGCTGCCAATTGGTCCAGTGGTGAGTATCTTTATCTTCTTGACATTGAGCCTCAATCCATATTGTAGGCTGCAGTTCTTGACCCTCTGCAGCAGGTGCTTCAGATCCTCTTCAGTTTCAGCAAGCAGGGTAAGGGTTAGGGTTAGGGTTAGGGTTAGGATTAGGGTTAGGGTTAGAAGAACATAAAATGAGATAATGGAATAGGATATCAGAGCCAGAGCTTTGAGGTTTTTCAGTGCCTTGATGAGGATAAAGACTGATGGCATCAGAGACAAGAAGAAGGTGGTATTCCAGGCAAAGAAGATAGAAGGCAGCTGTTAGGGATTTAATTACGTTTCCCCATAATACATACTGTAAATGTTACCGATATGTGGGAACTCCATGGGAAGTTACACTGTAAACCCGAAGACATTGCCTTGCTGGTATTTTGAGTCCACAGAAGAAAGATGGATAATTTTTTCCCGTGTGATTTTTGGTTTCCAAAACTCCACTAGAGGGTCAGCTGAGTTGGTTCCAACTCTAAGGCAATGAGTTGAGTTGTTTGTAGTTATAGCTTCATTTGGGATTGTTGTGTTATGTGGATGAAGCAGATTTAGTGTAAGGTGTTTCTTGAATCATATCTTTTGAGATTTAAAAGAGGTTAATCAAGTGAGTATGGGTAAAATAGAGGCTAAGACTTATGGAGAATTGAAAGGATCCTGGAAGTAGAAGCTGAAGAGACAAGAACTTTCCCCAGAGCTGACAGAAAAAAGCATTTCACTAGAGCCTATATTCTGAAGTTTTAGATCTCTAGCCTCCTAAACAATAAGAAAATAAATTTCTACTTGTGGTATTTATGCCACAACAGAGCTAGATAACTAAGCTGTTGTTGTTGTCGTGTACCATTGAGTCAAAACTAACTCACAGAGCGATATCAGAGACTGTTCAATTGTACAGGAGGAAATTGCCCATCTTTTTTCCCCATGGAGCAGTTGGCAGATTTGAACATTGTGCCTTTGGGATGACAGCATGCCTCCTTACCATTAGGCCACCAGAGCTCTAGTGACTAAGACAACAGCATAAAGATCACACCCAGAGTGTGTCTAGGGGTTTTGAGGAGTACAAAATGATGGAATCTTGAGATGAGAAGATCTAAATATGCTTCAGTAATCACATTGACATTCTATAGTCACACTAAGGAAAGTATTATTCAAGAGAGGGAAATGCTTCTATGTATGTATTTGTAAAAACAGCTGGGGTGCTGAGTGAGAAAAGTTGTCCTGGAGGATAGAGGAATATGTTGAAAAACTGGAGACTAATTTAGGAAGCCACCACACAAGACAGAGACAATTGCAGATGAACCCAGAGAATTTGAAGACTAAAAAAAAAAATTGGTGGAGGGTGTATTTTTATTTTGTATATTCCCATTTTAAGAGCAATGTGGTTGGAAGAGCATGGAGTCTCCATCAGAAATGATCCACTTAAGTCCTTTCACTAAAAGCAACTCACCTTGTTCTGAGACTTCCATGAATATGACTGTTGAATGAGATTAGATTCTCCTGAAGGGTCGCTGTGCAGAGACACCAAGCTGAGGACTAGACATGGAGCTCAATCCTTAGTCCCTTGCCTTTTTTCCTGTGGCCCACGGGCATTGCTCAACTTGGGAGCAGGCTACTCACTCCCAGGAAGGCTTCAAATAAAGGCTCTGTACCCAAGTGTCAAGAGAGAATTTGAGCTCAAAACGTTAATGGTTTTCTCCAGTATTAAGGTTACATGCTTTTGCAGATTTATTACATCTCCCATTAGCTTTTTATAACGTCAGGAAGAAAGATAGTTACATGTTCATTTCTATAAACCTATTGCTGAGTTCTACTAGTTGGCTGGCAAGGAGATACATAGGTAATAAGCAGGGTCACAGTGTGTGGATGTGAGGGAGGCCTGTGAAACCCAGACGTCAAATACCCCAAGTGCCATCATATAAGGTGGAACATTCTTCCACTGTTATGGTCATGTGTGAGAGGAAGTTCTTCCCATGTACCTAAGAGGAAAGTTTTCTTGTTTTTAGTAACGGAAGGGGGTAAAAATCAGTTACTAGGTTTTTCGTTGGTCTTTTTTTTTCTCTAAGGTAAAATGAGCTTTAAAGATAAGGGTACTAAACTTTATCAAAATTTATGGAGTCTTTTGAAAGCTGTTGTGAAACATTGATAGTCAGACTAACCAACGGTTGATAAAGAGGTTTGAGTTGACCTACATATCATCCCGACATAGATCAAGGCGGTTTCTTCATCTTAGAAAATTGCTGGCATGGACAATAACAAGTTCAATAATTTTAAATGATAATTTTCAGGTTTTGGAGATATGCTTAAAAATAGTCAAATCTCAGAATCCCAGCTCTGTTTATAATTAACACCTGTTAGTTCTAATGTTAAGGCAACCAGCAACCACAGACACAAAAGAAGTCCAAAGCTTTCTCAAGTTCACTTCTATTTTGGAAGAGGACTGGTTGGGCTTTTTGAAGCTCAGCATTGAAGCACACAAATGCACTTCATTATCAAGAATGTGAATGAGCTTATACTGCATAAAAGTATTCTTAAGGCCAGATTTGCAAACAATGGAAAAATTCTTTAAAATTCTTACTTTATACTTTTCTGCATGCTGAACTGACAAAAGAGATGACAGATTTTTCATTGACATTTTCCCAAACCTCTATCTCTATGTGCATGCATCAATGAGAATATATATCCAACTACAACAGTACCACTCCTCCACATTGAGACATTTCCTTTTACATTTTCAGCCTGAAACCTCAGGTTGTAATACTGTCAGCTTTAGGTTCTTGATTTCATCCAAGAATCTGAAGGCCTTGATTCTTTCAAATGGGTGAATTTTTCTGGGCACTATTTTACTATTTTCTTGGACACATTTTCTCCCTTTAGGAAGTGGTGGCAAAGTGCTTGTTCTTTTTAAAATTCTAAAGATTTATTATGGGATTTCAGAGTAGGAAAACAGTTTGATATTCTTAAATGAACTTTGCTACAAAACTGTATTTCTGTTGTAGAAATGAAAATGAATCAGTTCATATTTTATTTTCCTCAGCTCTAATGGCCATTGAGAGACTAAGTAGAAATAAAAATTTTTAAAATAATTGTTTTGAAGGGAATTGTAATTAGATTGCTTCTTTTCTGTAAAGCTGTGGATTAGATTTACAGACTCTGTCTCCCAGAAGATTTGTATGTGTCCTGGTTGGAGATCACATTTAATATTTGGTGGATGAACAACATCTCTTCTCAAGAATGTCTCTATTGTGCATATTTCTCTAAGGTTATTACAAGTCATGATGTTGTTGTGTACTGTAGAGTTAGAACTGACCCATAGCTGATCCTATAGCAGGTTTTTGGAGGCAGTTAATCACACAGAAGGATTAAATCCTTCTCCCATGGAGCATCTGGTGGCCTTGATGATTGCAGCAAAGCTTATTGCCACTAGGCCACTAGAGCTCCCTCAAATCATGATAGATGTGTTTAAAAGCCTGTCCTTCATGACAATTTATAGGATATTTTTTAAACTTTTGCAGCAATTTTAGTGAACAATACCCTTAATTAATTATCTCTCTCTCTTTTCATCGCTGTTGAGTTGGTTCTGACAAATAGATGATCCTCCAATAGGTTTCCAAGATCATAAATTGCACAGGAGGATACTGCTTATTTTACTCGCACAAAGTGGCTAGTAGATCTGGGCCATCAGAGACGATTGGTGAAACTCTCTAGGGAATATGCCACCAGAGCTCCCAGTTAATGAACTCAATCTAAGTATTTTACTTTCTTAGTTAACAGAATCTTTGCAATTTGTTGAAAATCCAATAAAATGCATTTTCCTGAAAGCCACCTGACACCAGCTCCAACTCTTTCTTCTTCACTAGCAACTCTCTCAAATTCAATTTCAACCTCAGTATTGTTGAGTTAGAAACAGATTCATAGGTGACCCTCCAGTGAGTGTTCAAGGCAGTAAATAGCATGGGAAGAGAATGCCCATCTTTCTCTCATGGAGTGTTTGGTGGATCTGAAACATTGAGAAGCTCAGCTTTGTGTTAACCACACAACTGTCTACGAGTACACCACCAGACTGCCTTTGCAACCCTCTAGCAAATTAAAATGAAAGTTAAACAATAGAATTTTCTCTTGGTGTCCCTGAATGCTATAAAACCACATTTATAGTTAGTTATAGTATAACAATAGAAGATATATTTAAGTAGTAAACTCTTTTAAAAGTTATTCTCTATTATTGACTTTTGATTAGTTGTAAAAAATGCCACTTTGGTGACCTTGATTGGAGACCTGGATCCTGTGAGAATCCAAGAATATCTGGATGCATTGGAAACTATTGCACTTGAATGAGTGGTTAGATGATAGATACATTTATATATTGTTGTTTTGGGGGACAATCCAATTTATTCTCACTGATATTTACAACAGAATGAAACGCTACCTAAGCCTTTACCATCCTCTTAACAGCTGCTGTGACTGAGCCCATTCTTGCAGTTACTGTGCCAACCAATATCACTTAACCTTTTTAAGGACTCTCTCCTTTATCAAGTATGATATTCTTTTCAAGTAATTAAACCTTCCTGATAGTCAGCCCAAAGTGAGATGTGAGACAAAATCTTGCCATTCTTGCTTCTGTGAAAAATTTTGGCTGTATTTGTTCCAAGATAGAATTGTTTATTATTTTAGTAACTGAACATTTTTCATCAATACACAATTCAGAGGCATCAATTATTCTTTAATCTTACTTATTCTTTGCCCAACTTTCAGATGAATATGAGATAATTGAAAATATCAGTGCTTGGGTCAGATACACTTTACTCTTCAAAAAGATATCCTGTTCTTTAGCACTTTTACCCAATACCTCTCATGAATATGGATGCAAAAATCCTTAACAAAATTTTAGCCAATAGAATACAAAATCACATTAAAAAAATTCATTGGGGCCAAACAGGATTCATAACTGGTATGGAAGGATGGTTAACATAAGAAAAACAATCAATTGTATTTCACCACATTATCAAAGCTAATAACAAGAAGCATATGATCTTAGCAATTGATGTAGAAAAGGCATTTGACCAAATCCAACACCCCTTCCTGATAAAGACACTCAGGAAAATTGAAATAGAAGGGAATTTATTCAGCATAGTGAAAAGTACATATGCAAACCCATGAGCCAATATAATTCTCAACGGAGAAAGACTAAAAGTGTTTTCTTTGAGAACAGGGTCCAGACAAGGCTGCTCATGGTCACAACTTCTATTCAACATGGTATTGGAAGTCTTTGCTAGGACAACATAAGAAGAAAAGGAAATAAAAGGCATACAGATCTTCAAAGAGATGGTTAAACTATTGCTATATGCAGATGATACAAAACAAGACAAAACAAAACTGTTGGAGCTAGTAGACCAATTTAGTAGAGTGACATTATATAAGATCAATATCCAAAAGTCAGTGAGATTCTCTACTGTAACAAAGATAACTCAGAAAAGGAAACCAAGAAAGCAATATAATTTTCAATAGCCAACCTCAAACTGAGATACTTGGGAGTAAATAGAACATTTCTTCAAGATACAATAAAAGGCCTAAATAAATAGGGAAAATGTACCCTGTTCATGGGTTATTGTTGTTGTGGATTGCTTTTGAGTCGAGCATGATTCATAGTAACACTATTATTTACAAAGTAGATACCACTCTTGTTCATGGGTAGGAACACTCAATATTGTGAAAATGACAATCCTACCAAAAGTAATCTACATGTTCAACAAAATACCAATACAGATACCAAATTAATTTTTCAAGTAGATTGAAAGGGAAATTGTCAAGTTTACGTGGAGAGAAAAGAGACTCCAAATAAGCAAAGCACTTCTGAAAAACAAAAAATGAAGAGGGAGGGATAGCACTCCCTGACCTCAAAACCCACCACACAGCAGTAGTGACCAAAACAGCATGGTACTGGTTCAATGACAGGCACATAGATCAATAAAACAGAATTGAGAACCCAGAAATGGACCCATCTATCTATGGTCAACTGATATTCAACAAGAAAATAAAACCTACCAAATGGGAAATAATGTCTCCAAGAAATGACACTGACAAAACTGTAC
Organism: Elephantulus edwardii; assembly: GCF_000299155.1. Classification (NCBI taxonomy): domain Eukaryota; kingdom Metazoa; phylum Chordata; class Mammalia; order Macroscelidea; family Macroscelididae; genus Elephantulus; species Elephantulus edwardii. The sequence goes on along the minus strand of NW_006400137.1, from coordinate 711,646 downwards.
GGCTACCTGCCGAAAGCTGAAACAGGATCCACATCTCACATCATATTTTTTAAAAAAATCAACTGAAGGTAAATTAGAGACCTGAGAGTAAAGCCTAAAACCATAAAGTTCATCAGAGACAAACTGGGATCAAGCTTAGATGGCCTACTCTATGGTGTTTACAGACTGCCATATATAGCCAGAAATGATTAATCTGGAGAAGATACAATTGATCAATGGGACCTTCTAAAGATTAAATCCCTGAGAGTATAAAAAACTTTTCCCAACAGAGTGAAAAGAAAACCTACTTCGGAAAAAAACCTATTTGGCAATACCGTCTCAAACAAGGGTCTCATATCAAAAGTTTACAAAATCCTACAGTGCCTTCACAAGAAAAAGACTAACACAATTACAAAATGGGCAAAACTCATGGAAAGAATTTTCACAGAGGAAGATATTCAGATGGCTTACAAACACATGAAGAAATGCTCAGAATCACTGGCAATAAGAGGGATGCAAACCAAAACCACAATGAGATACCATTACATTCCAGTAGCAGTGGCAAAGTTTAACAGAACAACAATTAATTAATACTGGAGAGGATGTGATGCGACAGGAACTCTTATACACTGTTGGTGGGATTGTAAAATGATACAACCACTCCGGAAGGCAGTTTGATGTTTCCTCAAATAGCTGAATATAGAAATTCCATATGACCCAGCTATTCCACTGCTTGGAATATACCCCAAGAAGATAAGAATTGAGACAAAAATGGAGACTTGTACACCAGTGTTCATAATAGTATTATTCATGATTGCAAGAATATAGAAACAGCCTCAATGTCCAACCACAACAGAATGTATTGTGAAATTATGGTATATTCACACTATGGAATACTACACAGCACACAGGAACAATGATTTTGTAAATCCCTACCTAACTTGGGGGCAGTTGATGTGATGTGCTGTTCCAGTCATTTTTGGATAATCTTCAGGAGCATCACCCTTGCATATGATATCAATTATACTGTTCGATAGTTTCTGTACTTTGTCAGGTCACTTTTCTTTGGAATGGGAATAAATATAGGTTTCTTCAAGTCAGTTGGCCAGGTGGTGGTCCTCCAGATTTCTTGGCACAACTCAATGATCATATTCAGGCCAGCATCTGTTTGTTGAAATTTATCAATTGGTATGTCATCAATTCCTGGGGCCTTGCTTTTTGCTAATTCTTTCGGAGCAGCTTGAACTTCTTTTTTCATCACCACAGGCTCTTGTTTATACTTTGGTCATGAAATTCTTTTGTGTCTGCCAATTCCCTTTGGTACAATGACTCTGCATACTCTTTCCATCTTCTTCTTCTTCTTCTTCTTCTTCTTCTTCTTTTTTTTCTTTTCTTTAGGGTCCTTTTGAGAGTTTATTCACCATCCAATGTGGATGAGAGGAATGGAACGAGTAAGGCTGCAAATACCAGACCCCGATATAGAGGTAGGACAGATGTGCTCTCCATCAGTGACCGCATTTAACACCTCTCAAAGACTCTGTAGAGATCAGGTAGGTTAGCAAGCTGCAGGATGTTGCCATCTTCTGTGAAGCACTTAGTGGGTAGGAGGTGTGAGCGGAAGGCTTTGCAGATGACATGCTCCATGGTCCATTTCCAGGGCTTTGGAGCAGGGCCAGTCAGGCGTATCGCTCTGCAGGCCGGAGAAGGTGGATTCCTCACTCATGTACTGCTTCCGGATGCAGTAAAACAGGGCACATTCTTTACTGAGGCTTTTTAAACATTCCTTTTCCTCATCCAAGTTCACCTCAGTGGCGAGGCGAAGGATGAAGATGGGCAAACCCGCCAGAGGCGGTACGTAGTTGTCAATCAGGAGGGGTAATCCTACCAGGTTCCCTTCTGTGTCAATTTCCATGGAGAAATAGTCGGCGAGCATCTCGGCCTTCTTCTTGAGAGACTCTAGGATGTACTCGGCAAGCCCTTCCTTGGGGCCATCGTCCTCGGTCCAGCCACTCTCGGGGCTGTCTAACACGAGCATGGCAAGCTCAAAGAGGGGCGCTGGTTCCAATAATCTCAGAACACCAAAATTGGCAAAACCATAAATGAGTATCTGGTAGAACAATTCTTCACTGAGTTTGGTGGTGTTGAGAAGGTATAATTTGGTCTGATACTGAGCCAAGGCCCACTGCGGATTCACATAGCCCACAAAGGGGTGGTTATGCAGCATCTCGCAGAGAGCTGGGGGGAAAGTACAGGAAAGCAATAGACCCCACAAATGCCTCCTCAGAGCCACAGCATCAAACACCAGAAACAGAGCTATAAGTAGGCCGAGATGCCCGGGCTGGCCCTCCTGATGAAAAGCCAAAGGGTGGATAAAACGTAAACCAGACCTTCCCCCCCCCTTCCATCTTCTTTTAATGCTTCCTGGATCATTTAATATTCTCCCAAAGCATCCATAAGTATACTCAAGCTTCAGTTTGTTTGACTCTACAGTTAACATTTTTGGTACTAGCAGCCAGGAAATTAGAAGACAAATTGCTTAGGAAAATCTGCTGTCAGTGACCTCTCCAAAATACTAAATAACAATGATGTCAGTCTGGAGACTAAAGTGCACTTGATATAGATCATGGTCTTTGTAATTACTTACTTACTATGCATTCAAAAGCTGAACAATGACTAGGGATGATAGAAGGAGAATTGATGTGTTTGAGCTGTGGTGCTGGAGAAAAGTATTGAATATATAATTGACTACTAAGAGAACAAACAAGTTTGTCCTGGAGAGGGTGAAGCCAGGTTGCTCCTTGGAGGCAAGAATTCTGAAGCTTCTTCTGACATACTTTGGACATGTTCCAAAGTGGGATAAGTCTTTGGAGAGGGATATCATGCTTGGGAGGGTGGAGGGACAGTGCAAGAGAGGAAGACCCTTGATGAGATGGATTGATTCAGTGACTGGGGTAATGGGGGTAGGTGTGTCAGAGTCAATAAAATTGGTGCAGGACAGAGGAGGGTTTAAGGCTGTTGTACATAGGTCATTATGAGTCTCAGGTGACTCGATGGCATTTAACAACAACAACAACAAACTTGAGAGGGACTGGAAAGCATTATGCTAGGTGAACTAACTCAGTTCCATAAGGACAAATACTGCACAGGACCATTATTGCAGAATGTGTATGAGGATCCAAGAGGGGAAGCATGGGAGCAGAAGGGTGAGTATAGGCAGGGGGGAGATGTGGTGGTGGTAAATGATCATAGGGTTGCACGATCTGATAGGTGGAGAGGGGAGTGGGTGAAGAAATGCAAAGGATCCGGTGTGAAAAACAATGTATATGAGAGAAAAAGAAAAACAAAGAAAGAGATCTTTTGCAACAGATTTGCCCAGTGCAAAAAATAAAAAGAGGAGGGGGCAGGAAGAAATACCTAATTTGATTTCTTGACTATTGCTTCAGCTGGGGTTGCTTGTAGATCCAAGTAAAATGAAATCCTTTACATCTTCAATTTTCTATTTATCATGGTATTGATTTTTTGGTCCAGTTGTGAGGATTTTTCTAATTTTTTAAAATTTAGTGTATAATTCATACTGCAGATTGATTCAAGAGTAAGTGCTACATAGAAAATAAATGTATATTGCTGACATTTCTTGGTGGACATTTTTAAAGAAGAGAACTATTATTTTAGACTCCAGTTAGATCTAGTGTGATCATTACTGGAGGACTTGGCCAGATTAACAGAGGTTTACCTTCAGAATCTTGATTTGCTTGAAAGGCACTCAGGGATGGGCAATCAGGGTATTAAGTTCATCAGAAACACAGGCTGTTTGGAAGCCAGACCAAGAGCCAATTACAAGTAAGCAAATGGATCATTAAATTGGGGCAGCACATCCAGTCAGACAAAAGGAGTGTCCTCAGAGATAAACTGAATATCACAATGGAAATGGTAGTAATTGGCATAGATAGCAAATTCTTCAGGTTAGGGCAAGAAAGAATTATAAAAAGCAATGTGGGGTAGATATCTAAGGATGTTGAGAAAGAAAATGTTTAAAGCTTGTCAAGCTTTTCTGTTTAGATTTTAATTCAACTCAAGCACTCTGAATATGTAGAAACAGACAAATTGTTAAGATGTCTCGAGACATCTCTGGTGGCATAGTCTATATGGAATTGCACTGATAACCCAAAGGGAGGACATTTCTGGTAATTCAAATCCACCAAAGGCTTTAAGAGAGAAAAACAGGAAATCTATCATGTGATTTAAAGCCTTTGAAATCCAATAAAGTATCAGCTACGGACTTGATTCTGACTCAATGGCAGTAAGTTTTGAATAACTTTCTGAATTTCTAGAGTGGTGGAAATGGTTAACATACTCAGTTGCTAACCCAGAGGTATCTCAGAAAAAAGACTTTGTAATCTACTTCTGAAAAAAAAAAAGAAAAATCATCCATTGAAATCCTTACAGAGCATTATGCTCTGATACATAGTGTAGTAATGAGTCAGAATCAACTCAAGGTAAACAGGTTATTAGTATCCTTGTTGGTCCTTTTTACTCTTGGTCTTTGAATTTGGGCAGGGCTGGGTGTCCCTGTGAGGAAAATGAGCCTGGAGAAGAAGATCAGATTCTAATATCAATGTATAAGTAGGTAGGTCTTGCTGGCCAAGCTTATATCTTGTCCTGTCCAAAGTGGGAAGTAAAATAAGAGCTTTAAGCTGAAGATGAACATGATGATATTTGCATTTTTATAAAGAGTGGTCTGGGTATAAGAAAGAATGGGAAGCATCCACCTAAAGCAAGGCTGAGAGTGTTACAAACAGGCTGTGACCTCCTCTGGGAGATGAAGGTGGGGCCATGCTAACCTGGAAGAAAGGAGAATTCAGAATCCAGAGGTATCATCTAAGGGACATTTGTACAAACCACTGTGTGTTGGGGATTTCACAAACATTGTTAGAGATTAGTATTATAATCCATATTTCACAGATATTGTTTGTTGTAAGTGCTCTCAAGTAAGAAATGACTCATAGCTGATCTTCCAGCAGATTTTCAGAGGCTGTAAATTGCTTGAGAAGATATTTCTCATCTTTCTCTGTTGGAAAAAATGGTGGATTTGAACTACTTGTCTTTGGGTTTGCAGCACAATTACTTTCCACTATGCCATCAGAACACCAAACTGAGGAAACCAAAATTTACAAAGTTGACTTTCCCATAATGAATAATGGTTAGATGAGGAAGCACATTTGAATTTCTTCACTCTAATACCTTTATGCATAATACCTTTGAGATTATACCACAATTTATTTATAGGAGCTAGTTGTTAGAAATTAATGAGTCCTGGTATTAAGCTGCTAAATAGCACAAACGATTTAAATTGCTAAATACTGTGGCTGCTCAAGAAACCCTGTTGGCATAGTGTACCAGGCTTCTTTGGGCTGCTAGCTATAAAATTGTCAGTTCAAATCCACCAGCTGCTCTGTGGAAGAAATCTCCCTCATAACTACTTACAGCCTCAGAAACCTGTCTGGAGGGTTAATATGAGTTGAAGCTAACTTGTTGACAGTGGGTTGGTTCTTGGTTCTTATTGGTTTTTGTTGATTCTGACTCATGGCAAACCTGTGTGAGCAGAGTAGAAGTCCTTCACAGTAATGTCAAGATCATGAGCATTCAGAGGAAGTTCACCATGCCTGTCTTTCAGGGTACCTTTTGGTGGGTTAAAACGATCAATCTTTTGTTTAGCAGTTGAGTGCTTACTCATTTGTAACATCCAGAAACTCCTATTAATAAATACTTGTTGTGGTGTGCTGTTGAGTTGAAACTTATTCCTAACTGACCCTACAGTAGATTTTCAAAGGTAGTAATCATACTGGAGGAGATTACTCATCCTTCTGCGGAGCAGCTGGTGAATTCGCTACTTGTGCCTTTGGAATTGCAGTGCAGCTGCACTAGGCCACTAGAGTTCCCTCTGTTAAATAAATACTAAGTTAGGAAAATGGCTAGGTCACTGCTAAGTCATGATCTTTCCACTCTAAATACTTAGAAACAAGATGACCTCTGCAACTCAAAGGTAGGTATTCTTGGCCAATCACAGTACTTCAATCCTGGAGACACACAGAGGGATTTGAAGTAGAGTGAAAGCTTCACCTTGGCCTTCTTTCTCCACCCCCTATCCCTATCCTTTCTCATCCTTCTCCATCCTTTCACACCAGACAGTGAGCACCAACAATATTCAATGTTGCAATTTAGATATTGAGAACTCTGAGCTAATCAGGTTTCTTTGATAAAGTCATTATAAAACTAATTACAAATTTCTTTTTAGTATTAGAATGACTTAGATTACCGCAGACATGGAAATGAGAATCACAGTGAAGAAGTGAGTGCAATCACATGGTCATTACATTGTAGGTGCTGTAACTGATGACATAAACCAAAATATTTGAATGGAAAACAAACAAAACCAAAATTGCTCTGTAAATGTTCACTCAAATCACAAACTAAAAAGTGAAAAAGAGATTCCATTTTAGTGAGTGGATTCTTTCGTGTTTTGAAGATATCTCATCTCAGGTTATGGAGGAGTGTCTTATACAGAGATTTGATATAGTTTATTCTCATTTAATTGAACTCCCACACACCCAACATTTCATAGAATTTCTAATAACTGATCTTGTGGTTTTATTTTGAATTTGATGCAAGATTCCTATATAGGTTTCTGACATGTTAGCATCACTCATTGCTCCCAGCTGGAGCAGAGCTGGAGAGATGGGAGTCAAGGATCTAGCCAAGGCCACTCCCAAGTTCCAGGCTCCGCTTGTCATAGCAGCCTGACTTCCTGCCTCCCAGACTGACCGGCAACTGCCCAGCAGTAGCAGCCAGGGTGGCTGAAGCTGCTGATTACAAAATCATGGCTCATAGGCTATTGACTCTGTCTGGATTGCTATCAAGGCCAGGAAGGCCAGTCAACATCAAATGCAGGAAATTTTAAAAGATCAAGAGCAGCAGACAACAAAATCTGTTCTGGGATGTTTTTAACAAAACAATCAGAGATTCAACACTTTCCGGAGGTGAGGGCCAAAGTGAAACAAGCCCTGCAGCCAACATCACTTCTCCCATCTCGCACGTCTAATTTTAACCACCAGGGAGAGTCTAAAAATAGACCTGGACCTCACAGCTTTGGTGCTTTTGTTATTTACCTTCTCATACTTTGCTATTCTGGGAAACAACTGAGAGCTTTCCTATCATTTGTATTTATAGAACCCTTCATTCTGAAGATGTCCAAATTCTGTGAGTTAAGTGGCAAGTGTTCTCTGAGGGGAAAGTGATTTACAACGGATGAAGAAGAGAACCTGTGAAAAGTCAGATTTGACCACCTTCATCCCTTTGAGTCTTTTTAAGAAAGAATAAAAATCTCTCATTGTCTTTGCTTGGGCTATTGTCCCCACTTAAAGCCCTCGTTTAGACTTTTGCATTGAGTGGTGCAAATAGTTAACACATTTCACTGACTCCTGAAAGATTGGTTTGAGTTCACAAAAAGATGCTTCAGAAGAAAGGTCTAATGATTTACTTGTGAAAAAAACACAGTTCTATACATCAGGTCATCTTAAATTTGAGTTAATTAAATAGCAACTAGACAGACTGGTGAGAACTTTCCTTTCCTTTCCTAAAAAGTCCTTTCGGGAGTTGAAGCTGACTCACCTTTTCTCCCAATCACTACTCCCTTCTCTGAGTTTTTATTTTTGGTTGTGTCCTATCATATATACTGAAGTCACACTTCTTTAAATATTCCACATGCATCTGTGTCTTATATGTGCCTTCTACATGGTCTTAGACCTTATTGGGAAAGAAAATAAACAAAACCTTATTTTTCTAAATGCTTTTAACTTTGTCTTGGTTTTTTTTTTAACTTTGGGGTTTTATTTAATGCCAGTAAGCTTTTGACAATAATAGTTAATAGACTTGAGTTGAAGTGGTTCCTAAACCCAAACACTGGTAGATGATTCCTGTCCAAACCACAGAAGAAATGATTGCAGGGCAGCCAATATGCCACTCTGACAGAGATTGCAGACCATAGTTCCTGAAGTCTGTGCTGCTCATTATCTGCTTTACTTTGGTTTATTTACCTGAATTTATGGAAGATATTGTACAGAAAATGGTGAATGATAACTAAAAATTAATAAGAAAACCCACCTTTGAAAAAGTTTCAAACTGAGAAATAATTATGTGCCTAGTGGTGAGACACTAGACTAGTGAAGAAGTTGAATCTGTCAACAACTTCATCTTACTTGGCTCCACAATCAATACACTTGGTACTAGCAGTTAGGAGATAAGGAGATGTATTGCTCTGGGAAAGTCTGAAGTCAAGGACCTCTCAGAATTATTGAGGAGCAATGATGTTAGTTTGAGGACTAAGTTGGACCTTATTCAGGTCATTATCTTCTCAATCACTTGCTATGGTTGTTGAGAGCTGGACAGTGAATAAGGATGACAGAAGAATTGATGCCTTTGAACTGTGATATTGGAGAAGAGTACTGAATAACCCATGAAATGTCAAAATGACAAACAGATATGTCGTAGAGAAGGTGCAGCCAGAGTACTCCTTGGAAAAGATGATTAAATTTCACCTCACATACATTGGACATATTACTAGGAAAGGCTACTAATTAGATAGGAACATCATACTTGGGAAGGTGGAAGGATGGCAAAAGAGAAGAAGACCCGTGTCCAAGTGAACTGGCACATTGTCTGTGGGAGTGGGCTCAAGTGTGTTCAAGATTGTGCAGATTGCACAGGGTAGGACAGGGTTCAGATCTGTTGTTCATATGATTGTATGAGTTGTACTTGACTTGATGGCACCTAACAACAACAACAACAACAACAACAAGTGGTAAGAAGTTGCACTACAATCCCAAAGGCATATGACTGCAATTCACCAGCTACACTGTGGGAGAAGGATGGACAATATCTTTCTGTGTGATTTATTGCCTTCTGACAACCCACTTGAGGGCCAGGTATGAGTCGGTTCTAACTTGACAGTATACAACAACAAACTTTCTCACTGAGCTCAATGCTATGGGGGGAGTGTAAAAAGCATTTGGGCTTTTATTAAGATCCAGTGTTGGTTTAAGAACTCTGACAACAAGCACAGACAGGGTTTGAGGTGGGGAGAATACTGTCTCTGTTCCAGGGAACTCACTGTCTACTGCATATACTGTAGGTTTATTCTTCACTAACACCACCTGACTTTGCTATATAAGGCAGATAGATGAATCACTTGAAATATGGATCAAATTACAATCCTGAACTCCAGCTTCCCTTTGCAGGTGTGGAGTGTGTCCAACTCAGTTAGCCATAGTCACATTACTTAAGTGCCTTGAGAGCCTACTTAGTGTGGTGATCTCAACGTGCCCACTGGACTCTTCCACACAAAAGCTTCCTTTTGTTGTTGTTTTTAGTTGCATTCAAGTGGAGTATGACTCATAGTCACTCCATGAACAATAGGTCTGAACCCAGTCCTATCCTATGGCATCTACAATCTCTGACACTCTTGAGCCCACTGCTGCAGTTATTTTGTCAATCGACAAAAGAGGAGACTTGAGCATGATGTCCATCTCCTAGCAATATGCCAAAGTTTGTGAGGAAAGTTCAATCATCTTTGCCTCCAAGGAGTACTCTGACTTCAGTACTGTTCTCCATTACCACAATTCAAAGGCATCAATTCTTCCGTCATTCTTACTCACTGGCCAGTTCTTGATAGCATCAAGTGATTGAAAAAACCATGGCCTGAATCAGGTGCACTTTTGTAAGATGAAATAATTTATAATAGAAATATCTTCTCCATTTATGATGAGGTGAGGTTGCTTATAGGGTCAGTGGTGAGAATTTATGTTTTCTTGGTATTAAGATGCAATCTATATTGAAGACTATAGCTTTTGATCTTCTGCAGTGAGTGATTCAATTCTTTCTCACTTTCAGCAAGCACGATTATATCATCTGCATAATGAGGTAATTGATGAATCTTCCTCCAATTCTAATACCACTATTTCTTCATAAAGTTCAGCTTCTAAAATAATTTGCTCAACATACATACTGAATATATTTGGAGAAAGTTTACATCTCTAGTATATACACTTTATTATTTTAAACCATACAGTACTCTAACTCTGTACAGACAACAGCTAAACCATGCTATGTTCCTTTGTTCTGTTTGCACAACAGCCTCTTGGTCTAGGTATTGGTTTTGCATGAGCACAATTAAGTGTTCTTGGACTCCCATTCTTCTCAATGTTAGCCAGAATTTATGCTCTACACAGTTAAATGCCTTTGCATAGTCAATAAGTGCAAATAGACATTCTACTGGTATTCTTTGCTTTTAGCCAGGAACACTAGCAACGATATCCCTGGTTCCATGGCCTCTTCTAGTACAGTTTGAACTTCAGGCAGTTCTCTATCTATATGCTATTTTAGTTGTTTTTGAATGACTTACAGTAGTATTTTGTTTGTATGTGATATTAGTAATACTATTTGATAATTTACATATTCTATTGGATCACCTTTCTTGGGAATGGGAACAAATATGGATCTTTTTCAGTCAGTCAGCCAGACAGCTGTCCTCCAAATTTCCTGTCATAGATGAATAAGCATATCCACAGCTAATCTATCATTGGAAACATGTCAATTGGTGTTCTATGTATTCCTAGGGCCTTTTTTTGGTCAATGCCTTCAGTGCAGCTTGAACTTCTTCGTTACCATTAACTCTTGATCATATGGTACTTCCTGAAATATTTCAGTGTTGGCCAATTCATTTGATACAGTGATTCATATATATTAAGTCACTTAAAATAATCTGTTAGCTAATAGGGAAGAAAGAATAACATGGAGTTTTAAGGCAAACACACCAAAGTAAATTTCAAGTTAATTCAAAATTGAAAATTTAAATAACCAAAGGGAGATGAAAAGGAACATTTAAGAAATATCTAAAGGAAGAGTCTTTTTTTAAATTTTGTTAGCTCAAAGACTCAAGGTTTTTATAATCTCAGGTTTAAGCAAACCCTAGATTTAATCCTGGTTATTCAGCTTCATAAACTGATGTATCAAATCTAGCAACAACTTAAGAAAACTGACACATGAGCCTACCAATGATGTCCCATTCCTATGCTCATAGGATCCTACTCACAACCATCAGAGGTCCCTGGATGAGTGTGGAGTCAGAGATGGAGCCTATGCCTTGGCATAGTCTCTAGCTTGCCACATTCATCTGGAAGTTATGAACTTCTACTTAATGCTTAGAAGTATTATATTTTCTTGTTCTTCTGGATGTCATATGTCATCACATCTCTGGGAACACTCCTCTTCAAGTTTTGGGATAGAGCCCAATATTGATGTTACACTGAATTACCCAATGGATCATTCAACAGCTTCAATAATCCTACCCATATATTAATTGATAGGAAGATTAGAATTAGTTTCAGAAACCACCATTTTTCCAGGTGGAAAGATTCTGATCCTTTAGGTTTCAGGTTCTATGAAGACATTATACCACTGCATCCCTAGGAAAGCTGCTGGAATATACTTGGCCAGGACTGAGCCCTACCAGACAGAAAGTTTTACCAGCTCTGGCCAGTAAGAGCAACTTTATGGATTCTCACTTTCTCTATTTGTCTTAGTTCCAGAGTTTCGACACTCACTCCTATGAGTAACACATTTTCTCATTGTTTCAGGTTAATTTCTAGCAACACCTTGTGAGGCCCTATCCCCATGGAGGCTCTACATCCAAATGGGTTCAGGAACCACCCTCAAAGAACTAATAGCCACCATCCTTCTTTCAGGTACATCCTTTTCTAAGGTCTATGATGTGCCAACTCTCAACTGAAAAGTGTCATCCCAACTTTTTGTCCAAAGTAGGGTTTGTTGGTCAGCTCCAAACTAAGAGTCTCCAGAAGAGAGAGTGGCCTGGTCACTTTCAATAATTTGTTACAGAATAACCACATAATTTACCAGGGAAAAGGGTGCAATTTTAAGAGTGAGTAAAGAAAGCAAGTTGCTAGCAATGTTGTTAATTGCTGCTGATTGTCTCTAGCTGTGGCCACTCCATGTACAATAGAGAAAATGCTACCTGGTTTTTTGCCATCTTCTCAGAGGTTATTCTTCTTTAATCTATTATCATTGCCATTCTGTTTTTTGAGTACCTTCCAACCTAGGAAGTTCGTCTTTCAGCATGTGGTTAAACAATATTCTCTATGAGTTTTTGTTGACTAATTTTCAGAAGAAAATTGTCAGGCCTTTATCTTTAGTCTAGAAACTGATGGTGAAACCTGTTCAACTATGAATGCAACAACCTTCTCTTTCTGCTTTTCACTATTTACACAGTATGTCACACGGTTATCTGACTCAAAGGGCCCAATGCTAGTCCATGCCATCTCACTAAGGCCTAGCATGTCAATATTTATGTGTTCCATTTCATTTTTCACAAGCTCTAGTTTTTCAATATTCGCACTCAATACATATCATGTTCCATTTATTAAAGGATATTTGCAGCTGTTTCTCCTCATTTTCATTGACTTTAAATATGGGATTTGCCTCTATTGCTACAAATGTTAGTTTTTCTATATTTTTCATAGGACTTTTCAAGGTCTGATAGTTAAGAAGTGGATGACTAACTCTATTTCTTACTCTATCTTAATCTGGGTGCTCTGCTAAAACTTGTCCACCATAGGTGACCCCTCTGATAATTGACACACTATGTGTGCATCAATTACTCATGTGCAATTTCAAGTTGAAGTGGAAGAAAATGAAAATAAGTCCATGTTGTTGTTGTTGTTAAGTGCTGTCGAGTCGCAGGCAACTCATAGCAACCTTATGAAGGAGAGTCCTCAATGCTTGGTGTTTTTCATCCTCTCTCCAGGTTCATAGGCAAGCTGTTACGGAAATGGATGTTATTCCTCCTTCCAAGAAAATAAGTCCATAGAAACCAAAATATCCTGAGTCAATTCATCTGAATTTTAAAACTATCTGAAGAATTTGATGCATTTAACACTAATAATCAAAGTCCATATGAGCTGTGAGATGACATCAAGATTATTATCCATGAGGAAAGCTGAAGGCTAGTATAAACATAGGAGGGGGGAGGGGGAAGACACAATAGATATCAGAAGAGATTCTGAGAATTGTGTCGCAACAATTTTGTTCCAGCAATTGCTAGAAAGGACAAAACAAAGGGAATAAATGCTGAAGCAAAAATTGTTCAAAGTAGTAGGATATATATATATATATATAAAATATCTCCCTGGAAGGTATGAAAACATTAAACTGTAAAGAACTTTGTTCAAGTAAAGCTAACTTTGTGGAGACAATATTAGGCAGGCAAGCAAGTAGGCAGGTAGGCAGGCAGGTAGGCAGGCAATGATTTTGAAGAATTTAGCATTATGCAGAATGCTTATGCTATAATGTCTAATGAAAACTAAAACTACAAAGGAGACTAAAACATTGAACATGCTGACTATAATGATGTGGGAATAATTTGTTAAAATATTGAGGAAAAATACGAAAGTGGTAACAACAACTTTGCTTTAACAATGGGATGAGAGATCTTACTCTTACGTAATTTTCTACTAGTCTCCAGTCTTTTTGTAATGTGGCTAATACAATGGAAACAATACTCTCTACTTCTCATTCTACAGGAATTAAGTGATGTAATGATTATAAGGTGATTTCCCCCCTTTATTCTACCTTCCATATTACCCCATTATATTGCTTATGACCTTGAGTCTGAAAGAGAGAATGAGAATGGAGTCCAGTGGATTTTCTCATCAGCATGGAGTCTCACTGGAGTCAAACTTTCTCCTATTTTCACTCTTGTTCTCTAGGTACATTAACCTTGATGCACAACTGAAATACTCTTAAATACTCTTTTTGTCTTCTACTAGGGACTTCTGGCACCTGCAAAGTGGAAATCTCTGTATCACTTACAACAGAAACTTCAACCCTGTCAAAAACAGCTTATTTCTATGAATTTGTATTGAGAAAGGAATGTTCCAAGAATTTTCTACATTTAAAAAGTTCACTCCATTTTCCTGACACTCTACTCAGGTTTCTCATCCCCTTGGTGGTCCCAGCTCACAGCATGTGGAACTGTGATCCCTTCTTTAGGCTAGGAGCCACATTCTTGATGTAATATCATTTTGCCGTATGTTTTTTCATATCTTCAATTTTAATTTCTAAACCATTTGTGAAAGGAATGGCGTGTTCTTCAGGATCAAGCATCTCCCCTCCATTCCCTGTAGCACCTTGCAGGAATGTCCCAAGGAAAAAATGACCACGGCAGCACTGACCAGATGGATGAGGCATGGAGAGGCAAGATTCTGCTTCAAGGCACTCTAAACACCCTTACACATATCTCAGATTGCATTTCACAAGCCAACTAAATCCACCAGGAAAAGAGTTGGCATGGTGGTTGTTGTTGATTGCCTTCAAGTCGAGCACGACTCATAGCAACACTTCATTGCAATGTCATGTGTATCTGAGTAAATCTGTGCTTCACAAAGCAAAAAGTTCTTAGTGCAATTTTTTAAAAATCTGAAGATCAAGGCATTAGAACTTAGACACAGAGATTTGCGTATCAATGTTCAAAGCAGGATTATTCACAATCACATGAACATGGAAACAATCCAAATGTTCATCAACAACAAAGGAATGGATTGAGAAATTGCACTATATTCCCACACTGGAATATTACACAGCACTCAGGAGCAACTATTTTGAAAATTCCTATATAACTTTGGTGAGCAAAGAGGACATAATGCTGAGTGAACTCAGTCTCATAGGGATATATACTACACAGGATCATTATTATAAAACAGAATAGTAAAATGTGTATGGGTATCCAAGGAGGAAGAGATGGGAACAGAGCCTGGAGGCTGAGCAGGGGGATAAATCAAAGGCTAGCAAAATTTGGTAAGTTAAGGGAAATAGGAAAGATCCAAAGGATCTGGAAAAACAGAGTAATGATGGACATAATTTATTGGTGAATGATTTTATAACACATAATGAATGAGAATGATTATATGAAACACAATGTGAATGAAGGACAGTGTGAGACACATTGTATACAACTTTATATGAAAACCAACGTAAAATTAAAAAAATAAATAAAAATTAAATTCTAGGTGTATATCTATATCTCATGTCCAAAAGTCTAAAATCAGACCCATTTGGCTTTTGTGTACTGCTATCTAATCAGGATCAACTCATAGCTGATTCTCAAGCAGATTTTTAGAGACTGGAAATTGTACTGGAGGAGACTGTCATCTTTATCTTTCTCTTGTGGAGAAGCTGGTGTATTAAGAACCACCTGGCAGTGCAAAGTTCTGTCCACTTGGCCAAGAGAATTCCAAATAAGTGTATATAAGGCAATTTAAAAGCAACTTTATTTTAAAGCCTTGACATGAGACAGGAATTCATGCTAGATTTTTTTTAAAATGTTTAATTTTTATTGTGATTTTCACAAAAGTTTGCAGAAAAGTTGGATTTTCATCCACTCATTGTTGCACATTTATTTCCTCCCCTCCTTTTCTCTCCCCCAGTCCTCTGTGCAGTGCACCTCTTGTTCTAGATTGTTGTCATACATATAAAGCCTAATCATATATTCCTTTCAGACACTTCCTCCCCTTATCTGTTCCAATGCAATATTCATTATCTATCCACTCTTTTCCTATTTTACCTCATCCCCCCATTGTTGTTGTTATGTGCCATCACCCACAGTGACCCTATGTACAGCAGCTCTGAACCCTTCCTTGTCCTGAGCCAGTCTCACTAATTCTGACCAATCCTCATTGCCCCAGTTACTGTATCAATCCATCTTGTCTGGGGTCTTCCTCTCCTGCACTGTCCATACACCCTTCCGAGCATGATGTCCTTTTCCAAGAACCGGTCTCTTCTAGCCATGTGCCCAAAGTATTTGAGACAGAGCTTCAAAATCCTAGTTTCCAAGGAGAAACTTGGTTTCACCCTCTCCAAGATAGACCTATTTGTTTTCTTGGAAGTCCATGGTATGTTTGAGATTCCTCCCAGGCACCACAACTTGAAGGCATTCTGTCATCCTTATCCATTGTCTCTCTCTGAAGAATAACAAGTAATTGCGAAGACCATGTCCTGGACCTTTTGTTTTGTTTTTTAAAATAAAATTATATTTTATACTGGTTTACTTACAAAGTTCCTATACATTGTTTTTCACACTGGATCTACCCATTTCTTTTACCCACTCCTCCCTCCACCCATCAAATTGTGTGACTGTGATTACCCACCCCCTTCCCCCACCCTTTACACTCTTCTCATTCTTTTTACCTTGATACTCCCTATACTTGGGTCCTATACCTTAAGGAGAACACAAATTTTCATTGGGGGTTGACCTTTGTAGAATATCTAATCTATCCCCAAATGGCCTTTGTAATTACACATGAACAGCTGCAACAATCTTGATATACAGCTTTATGTAAGTCCTTACAACGGACCTACAGAAGCTAACATGATTGAGAGTGAGTTATTATTTTTTTAGTGCTGTTGAGAGGAGTGCAATCTTATGAACATCAGATCTGAACCTTGTCCTATTGTGCACTACTATCCTCATGCTCTCTGACATATTCAAAGCCATTGTAAGTCACTGTATCAATTTATCTTGTTATTTTTTCCCCTTTCTTTCACAGCCCTAAACCCTCTACCCTACCAGCATAGTGTCTTATTCCAAGGATTGGCCACTACTAACAACACGTCCAAGAGGAGACTATTGTGAAAACAGTGCAAGGGAATACTACATGGTTTAATATTAAGAAAGGAGTACATAAGGGTTATATTCTGTCTCCATATCTATTCAATTTGTATGCTGAGAAAATTATTTGACAATCTGGACTCTATAAAGAGGAATCAAGGAATCTGCATCAAGAATGGAGAAAGATTAATTAATAACCTGTGTTATTAAGATGACACACTGTGCTTGCTGAAAGTAAGGAGGACTTGAAGCACTTGTTGCAGAAGATAAAAGAAAACAGCCTTCATTATCAATTGCACCTCAGCATCAAGGAAACAAAGATTTTTACTACTGGACTGATAGGCAACATCATGATAGAGAAAAGAATGAAACTGTCAACAACTTTGTCTTACTTGGATTCACACTTAAAACCCTAGGTACTAGCAGTTAGGAAATAAGGAGGCATATTGCAATGAGAAATTCTGCAGTTAGTGACATCTCTACATTTTTTGAGGCGTAATGATGTCAGTTTGAGGACTAAGGTGCATCTGGCTCAGGCCATGATCTTTCTGATCACTTGCTATGCATTGCAGAGCTGGACAATGAAGAAGTATGACAGAAAAAGAATTGATGCTTTAGAGCTGTAGTATTAGAGAAGAGTACTGAAGTGACAAAAGAACAAACAAATATGTCTTGGAGAAGGTGCAGCAAGGGTGCTCTTTGAAGGCAAAGATGTTAAAGCTTTTCCTCATATACTTTGGGCATATTGCTATGAGGGGCTATTCTTTGGGGAGGGACATGGTGTCTCGAAAGGCAGAGGGTTGGTGAAAGAGAGTAAGACCTTCAAGCAGGTGGATTGACATAGTGATTGCCTCAATGGGCTCTAGTGTGTCAGGAAATGTGAGAATGGCACAGGATAGAACAGGGTTAGATCTGTTGTTCATAGGGTGGCTCTCAGTCATACTAAACTCAACAGCACCTAACAATAACAGCATGCCCAAAGAATGAGAGACAGTTGTGCCATCTTTTTTTAAAATATTTTTTAAATTTATAATTGTTTGTATGCAAAATTCATATACATTGTGTTTCACACAGTCCTTCATTCACATTGTGTTTCATGCAAGTATTCCCATAGACTGTCTTCTAAAAAATTATCACCATTGATCTATAGCCTCTATCACTCTATCTTTTCAGGACCTACTAGATCTTTCCTGATTGTATTTAATGAGCACTCTGGTTGCGCTTTCTCAGAGACAGATGTATCTGTTCCTTTGGCAGCCCATGGGATAGTCAATATTCCCTTTAATACCATAAATCAAAAGTCTTAAAATGTCTTGTTTTTTATTCATTGTCTAACTTTCAGATGCATAGGATGCAATTGAAAATACCAAGACTTGCATGAAGCTCGCCTTAGTCTTTATTTATTTTTAATTTTTATTTTATCTTGGTTTGGAGACTCGTGTGAAGCAGTTGGATTGCTGAGGGTCAGTTCTCTTGATATAGTTGAAAGTTGACTGTAAACAGTTGAGTCATTTTTTGTTTCATGACAATTGTGTGTAAGCTGTGGCCCTCTGGCCTGCTGTTAATTGTATTTGGTAAGAACATTGCTCTAAGTGGTGTAGCACTTGTCTCTCAGTTAGCTGTACTGAGATAATTTGGGGTTGTTGTGATACTGAACACTGTGCCTCTGGTGTGTCTGATGCTATAATGCTTCCCCACTGTTAGGGTATGGTAGAGCTCCCACATTAAGACGGGCTTGGAAGCAGGATTGGTATTCACGTCTTAAACAATAAGCATTTGCAAATGCTACAAATATTAGGGAAATAAAGATAGTTATAGAACAGGATTCAGATCTTTTGTTTATAGGGTCACTACAAGTCACGGCACTTAAAAACAAACAACAACAACATTGGTTTATATACAAAATTTTTATACATTGTGTTTCATACTTTCCTTCATTCACATTTTTTTCATACAATTATTCACATGTTGTTGTCAAGTTGCATGTGACTCATAGCGACCTTATGAACAACAACTCTGAAGCCTGTCCCATTCTGAGACAGTCTCTCTGACTCTGATACAGCTACCTCCATTACCTCAGATACTGTCAATCCATCTCTCTGGGGATTATTCCTATATATTTGTTGTTGTTGTTGTTATGTGCCGTCCAGTCGTTTGCGACTCATAGCGACCCTATGCACAACAGCCCTAAACCCTGCTCTATCCTGCGCCAACCTCACCGCCTCTGACACACCCATCCCGATTACCC
>NW_006400137.1:678961-689723 GCF_000299155.1 Elephantulus edwardii | reverse complement strand
TTCAGATTAAGACAGACTAGGAAGAAGGATTGGCCACCCACTTCTGAAATAGCAGGCCTCTGAAAACCCTATGCACAACAGAACACACGCAGATTAACAGAAAGGGCAACCTAGGTAGAACTATCAAGTAGGAAATACAAAGGAGGAGGAACAGTTGTACGCAGACCCTAGTGATTGGAACATGGAATGTGAGAGCCATGAATGAAGGAAAATTAGAATTTGTTAAGAAAGAAATGGAATGCATAAATATTGACATATTAGGCATTGGAGAGATGAGATGGACTTGCATGGGGCATTTTGAGTCAGATGACCATATGATATATTACTCTGGAGATGAAAAGACAAGGAAAAATGGGGTTGCCTTCATAGTAAAAAAAGGAATTTCTAGATCCATCTTGAAGTACAACATCGAGTGACAGGATTATATCCATACGCTTACAAGGAAGTCCAGTAAATACCACTATCATTCCTATATATTGTGTTTTATAAATTTCATCCCCATTGAACTATGCCCACCATTACCCCGTCTTTTCAGGTCTTTGCCAGATATTTTCTATTTCCTTTATCCCCTCCTTTACCTAACAAATTGTGTGACTCTGTGATTTTCTCCCCTTTGCTCCCATCCCTTCCTGTCTTGCACTCCCATACATATTTTATTAGTTATTCTTCTGTTTCTACAAGAATGGTCTTATGTCGCTAATTTCCTTAGGAGACTTAGTTTATTCGACCCACTGCTCTCCAGCCTATCTCAAATTATGTAGTAATTTTCAAAATCTTTGCTTTTAAGTGCTTCATAGTATTCAATTCTGTGACTGTACCACAATTTCTCAATCTATTCATGTGTTGATGGATATTTAGGCTGTTTCCATGTTCTTATGATTATGAATAATGCTGCTATGAACATTGGTGTACAAATATCTGTTCATATCTCAGTTCTAATTCCCTTGATGTATATTCCTAACAGTGGAATAGCTGGATCATACGGAATTTCTATGTTCAGCTTTTTGAGGAAATGCCAAACTGCCTTCCAGAGTGGTTGTACCATTTTACAATTTCACCAATAATGTATGTAGCGAGGGCTACACGGTGGAGGGGACCTGGGGGAGGGTTTGTAAAACAATGAAAGAATCTTTTCTTTTACTTTTCCATAATTTTTGACTCATGTCTTATAACTTGTTAGTCAAATTTGTGTCTTCTAGGTTGCAACACCCCCATGATACATCTTCAAGGATATGAACATGTATGGCTAAGCACAATTAATAATAGTGCATCTGAATTCCAAAATCAATCTCCATAATAGTCTATGTGTTTCCTACTGCCAAAGGGGCCCTTTAGAGTAGTGAGATAAGATCTTCACCCTGAAACCCACAGCGTCCCTTTTCAGCAGGAAGTAGCTAAGAAACGTAAGCTTTTGATGTTGTACAGCAAGCTTTTCACATCCTCTTTACTTTCAACAAGAAGAAGTTATCAGGTTGTAGATGAGTCTTCTTCCAATCCTGATGCCATATTGTTTTTCATGTATTCCAGCTTCTATAATGATATGTTCAGCATACAAATAGGATATATAAGGCTAAAGGATATAACTCTGGTACAAATCTTTTCTGGTTTTAAACCATACAGTCTTCCTTTGTTCTGTTCCTTTCAGGAGAGTTTCTGACTATTTCTGCAAATAACTCTGTTGTGTAAATGTACCATAATTTCTGTATTCATTTGTTTGTGGTTGGACATTTGGGCTGTTTCCAATCTTTTGTGATGGTGAATAATGAATGCTGCTATGAACATTTGTGTACAAATCTCAATTCTAATTTCCTTGGCATATATTCCTAGTGGTGGAGTAGCTATGTCATATTGAGTTTCTATGTCAAATTTTTAAGGAAACGCCAAACTGTCTTCCAGAGTGGTTGCACCATTTTACAGTACCACCAACAGTGTATGAGAATTTCCACCTCTTCACATCCTCTCCAGCAATTATTACTTTCTACTCTACATAAATTTTGCCACTGCTACTGGAGTGAGATGATATCTCATTGTGGTTTTGATTTGCATCTTTCTTATTGTCAGTGATTTTGAGTGTTTATTCATGTGTCTGTTGGCCACCTGAATGTCTTCTTCCATGTTTTTTATCCATTTTGTTATTGTGTTATCAATATTTTTCTTCTGGAGGCCTAGGAGCATTCTGCAAACTTGTGTTATGAGACCCTTGTCTGAAATGTTATTGTTAAGTGTTTAGTTCCCAGTTGGTAGAAATGAAGTGGGAAATTGTGGTACATTCACACAATGGAATACTATTCAGCACTCAGGAGAAAGATTTTGGAAAAATACCCCTTGACTTCGGAGAAGCTGGAGAGCTAATTTATGCTGAGTGAACTAACATAGTCTCAAAAGGACAAATACAGCATAAGACTGTAAAAATAAGATTGTGAAAATAGAAGGATAGCTAGTAAAACATGTAGAGGGACTCACATGAGGGAGGTGAGGAGTGGATGAGAGGATAGGTAGGGGTAAAATCAGAGGACTACAGAGCTTGGTGGGTGGGTGGGGGAAGCGAATAGGAAGGATCTGGGCAAAAAGATAGGGTAATGATGGGCAAGGTCCAATGGTGATTAATTTTATATGAAACACAATGTGAATGAAGAATAGTGTGAAACACAATGTATATAAACTTTGTAACCAAACCAACAAAAAATAATGTAAAATAGAATGTATATGAATGATTGTGTGAAACACAATGTAAATGAAAGGTTGCATAAAACAAAATGTATACCAGTGAAATAAAATGTAAAAGAATTATTATGTGAAAATAAATAAAAATATTTAATAATTATAAAAAGAATTCCAGTAATTGAGATTGCACTGAATTGACTATATATCACTTCTAATAATATTGACTTCTTACCAATTAATTAATCTTTCAATAAATGGAATAGTTTTCCCTTTATTTTGGTCTTCTTTAATCTCTTTCAACAATGCCTTGTCATTTTCAAAATACATGTGTTTTTAAATTTTTTTTTGCATTTTCCCATTTTTTTTAATTTGAGTGAACATTTACTAATGATATTGGTTTTAATTCAATTATTAATACACATTTAACATTACTTAAAATTGATTAATGTAATTCATTACAAGGTCTACTCAAATTCAATTACCTTAGAGAAGGCCTGGAGAGCAGATTTGTTTCTCTCCCCTTCCCTTTTCACCTTTCCTTTTCCCTTTTAACCCTTTAAGATTGATTTTTTTATTAATTTTTTTATTTATTATTAATTTCAGTGAAAATTTACAGAGACTTTGGATTTCCATTCATTCATTGTTGCCCTTTTCTCCCCTCTCAACCCTTCCCTCAGTACACTACTCTTTTGAAAAAGCAAAAGAAAAATTCTTTCGTTGTTTTACAACCCTTTCCCCAGGTCCACTCCACCATGCAGCCTTCTCTCTGGACTTCTGTCATGACAAAAATACCTAATCACATATCCCTTTTAAACAGTTTTCTCCCTCATCTGTTTCAATGCAGTATACATTATTTATCCCATCTTTCTCAGTCTCCCCCCAACCCTGATGTCAGTTCTATTTTACAACAGTGGCACCATCCAGTATTTGTCCTTTTGTCTCTGGGATACTTCACTCAGCATAATGTCCTTCAGGGTCACCCATTTTGAATAATATTGCATGAGTTCCTTGTTTTTCAGTGCAGTGTAGAATTCCATTGTGTGAATATACCACAGCTTCTCTATCCGTTCATTTGTTTATGGGCACTTAGGGTGTTTCCAACTCCTTGCTATTGTGAACAAAGCCGTGATAAACATGCGTGTGCATATATCTGCTTGGGTGTTAGTTATGGTCTCTTTGGGGTATATTCCCAGTAGTGGAATTTCTTTGTCACAAGCACTTGAAGAAATGTTCAAAATCCCTAGCTCTAAGAGAGATGCAAATCAAAACAACTATGAGGTATTATCTCACCCGTCATAATAGCAAAATTTAACAGAACAGTAAGTAACAAATGCTGGCAAGGTTGTGAAGAAACTGGAACCCTTATTCATTGTTGGTGGAAGTGTAAAATAGTGCAACCACTGTGGAAGGAGTATGGCATTTTTTTTAAGATTGATTCTATCTGCATGTAAACCTTTCCTTACCTAAAGTATAAGTCTTGAGTCTCCTTGGCTTTATTCTTAAGTGTTTTCTTCTTTTTGATGTGATGATACTGCTGTTATGTAGCATCAAGTCAGAAATGACTCATAGCCGACCCTCCAACACGTTTTCAGAAGCAGTAAATCACATAGGAGGAGATTGTACATGTTTTTCCATAGGTCAACTGAAAATCTGAATCACGTGATTTTGGGGTTGCAGTGCAACTACTTATCTCTAGGCCATTAGTAAATAGTATTTTAATTTCCTTTTCAGATTGTTTACTGTTAATGTATGACAGTATAATTGATTTTTTCATGTTTGTTTTATATCCTTTTTTATTGTTTTTGTAGTTTTGTAATTTTTATTTTATATTTAATTGCATATAAAATTCATATACATTGTGTTTCACACTATGCTACATTCACACTGTGTTTCAGACAATCATCCCTATTATTGTGTTTTATAAAACTAATTACTATTTAACTATGTCCACCATTACCCCATCTTTTCAGGTCCCTGGCAGATCTTTCCCATTTCTTTTACCCCCTCTCTACTCCCTCCACATAGTAAATTGTCTGACCTCGTGATTTCCCCTTACCCTTCTTCACCTCTCTGCTCCCATCCTTTCTTGCCTTGGACCTCCATACATGGTTTACTAGTTATCCTTCTGTTTTTACAAGAATAATCTTATGCAGCATTTGTCCTTATGAGACAGAGCTAGTTCACTCAGAGTAATTATTTCCAGTCTCTCCCAAGTTATGTAGTAATTTTTGAAATCCTTGCTTCTCAGTACTGTGTAGTATTCCATTATGTGAATGTACCACAATTTCTCAATCCATTCATTTGTAGTTGGCCATTTGGGCTATTTCCACATTGTGTCATTTTGCAGGATTAATTTACTAGCTCTACCAGGTCTTAGAGATAGGATGCATCCCTGGCATACGCCCTTCCCAATTTTGAACCATGCAGTGTTCCCTTGCTCTGTTTTGACGACTGCCTCCCGGCCCAAGTATAAGTTTTGCATTAGAACGATCAAGTGTTCTGGGATTCCCATTCTTCTCAGAGTCAGCCATAGTTTGTTATGATCCACACAGTCAAATGCCTTTGCATAGTCATTGAAACACAGATAGACATTCCTCTGGTATTCTCTGCTTTCAGCCAAGATCCATCTAACATCAGCTACAATATCTCTAGTACCACAACCCCTTCTAAACCTAGCCTGGACTTCTGGTAGTTCTCTGTTGATGTGCTGTTCCAGTCGTTTTTGGATAATCTTCAGTAAAATCTTGCTTGCATGTGAAATCAGTGAGATTGTTCTGTAGTTTCCACATTCTGTTGGGTCACCTTTCTTTGGGATAGGAACAAATATCGATCTCTTCCAATCAGTTGGCCAAGTGGTTATTCTTCAGATTTCTTGGCACAACTTGGTGAGCACATCCATGGCAGCATCTGTTAACTGAAATATGTCAATTGGTATACCATCTATTCCTGGAGCCCGGGAGCCTGGGCTTTATGAGGAGAAATTTGGGGTCAAGATTGGTGGACGATTTATCAACAATCTGCATTATGTGGATGACACAACCCTGCTTGCTGAAACTGAAGAGGACCTGAAGCTCCTGCTGCAGAGTGTCAAGGACTGCAGACTACAATATGGATTGAGGCTCAATGTCAAGAAGGCAAAGATTCTCACCACTGGACCAGTTGGCAGCATGATGGTGAAGAGATTGAGATTATACACAGCTTTATTTGCTTGGCTCCACAGTCAACACTCTTGGCACCAGTAGCCAGGAAATTAAAAGGCGCATTCCCATGGGAAAGTCTGCTGTTAGGGACCTCTCCAAAGTGCTGAAGAGCAGTGGTGTCTCTCTGGAGACTAAGGTGCGTCTGATACAGGCCATGGTCTTCGCAATCACCTGTTATGCATCAGAGAGTTGGACAATGACCAAGGAGGATAGAAGGAGAACTGATGCCTTTGAGCTGTGGTGCTGGAGAAGAGTCCTGAAAATACCATGGACTGCTAGGAAAACAAATAGATTTGTCCTGGAGGGGGTTAAACCAGGTGGCTCCTTGGAGGCAAGGATTCTGAGGCTCCGTCTAACTTACTTCGGACATGTAGTGAGGAGAGACCGGTCCTTAGAGAGGGACATCATGCTTGGGAGGGTGGAGGGACAGCGCAGGAGAGGAAGGCCCTCTATAAGGTGGATTGATTCAGTGACTGGGATAATTGGGATGGGAGTGTCAGAGACAGTGCCACTGGCACAGGACAGAGCGGAGTTTAGGGCTGTTGTACACAGGGTATCTATGAGTCGCAAGTGACTCGACGGCACATAACAACAACAACAGCAACACCAGGTCTTGGCAGAATACTTAGGGTTTTCTATTTATAAAATGACATAATCTATATTAATATAGATTTAACTTTTCTTTCCAATTTGGATGACTTGAATTTATTTCTTTTTTCCCCTGCTTAATTTATCAGATTAGAATTTTAAGTACTATAGTTAATAGAAATTGTAAATGTAGGAATCTTTGTCCTGTTCTTGATAATAGAAGAAAAGCTTTTAATCTTTTAACATTGAGTTTGTGTTAACTTCAAAGACATATCTATGGAAAAATTACTCAAATGACAAGCATTGAAACTGTACTCCTGTCCAAATATCTAACATTCATCCTTTAGATAACTTTGTAATGTCATATGACAGGTTGGATATAATACAGCCATGCTTCCGTCTTTGTTCAAATTGCTATAAAGTTTTATGTGTTCTGGTTTCCCAAAGATACCAGCCAACTAATAGATTTTCTTCTTAGAATAACAATTTTTACTTTCTCAATGCATCTATGATTTTTATTACAGAAATTATAATTTAAAAATTTTATATTTTTTTGTTTGTTGTTGATATGTGCTGTCGACTCATACTTCTGAACCTACCCTATCCTATCTCACTGCCTCAGACACACCTAACCCCGTCATCTCATTTAGTGTGTCTATCTACCTCCTCCAGGGGTCTTCTCTTGCACTGTTTCTCCACCCTTCCACACTGATGTCCTTCTCCAAGGTTTGGTTCCCTCCTGTCAACACGCCTACAGTAGGTGAGATATAGCTTCAAAATCCTTGCCTCTTAGAAGCAACTTGGCTTTACCCTCTCCAGCAAAAACCCATTTGCAGTCCATGGGATGTTCAGCATTCTTTTCCAGCACTACAACTCAAAAACATTAAGCCTTCTATCATCATTAGTCTTTGTCCAGCTCTCTGATATACTTGCATAACAAGTAATTGCAAAGACCATGCATGGCCAAGATCAGGTGCACCCTAGTCTCTAGATTGATGTCATTGCTCTTTAGCATTCTGGAGAGATCCCTGATAGCACATTTTCTCAGTGCAATTCATATTTTGATTTCCTGACTGCTAGCACCAAGAGTGTTGATTGTGGAACCAAGCAAGCTGAAATTGTTAGCAATGTCAATCTCCTCTCTATTTTTCACAATGCTCCAATTAGCCTAGTGGTAAGGATCTTAATTTTCTTGATGTTGAGTTTCAATTAATATTTGAGACTGCAGTCCTGATCCTCAGCAGCAAATGCCTGAGGCCTTCCTCAGTTTTCGCAAGCAAGGTTATGTCATCAGCATAACGCAGGTTGTTAATGAATTTTTCCCCAATTCTGAAATCACACAATATATTCTCCTTCATTGCAGAAAAGATTCTATTTTATCTAAACATGTTTTGTTTCCCACATTTTATAATGTCTTTTCGTCTTGATAATGTTTATGTTAGATATTGCTATTGAGCCCATTCTGCCTTATCAAGATCCTGTAAGACAGATAGACCCTCTTCTCTGGGTTTCCAAGGCTGAATTGCTTAAGTGAGTAGAATGCCAAATATTCTTTTTGCAGAGCAGGTGTTGAGTTCAAATTGTTGGCCTTTCAATTAGTAGCTGAGATCTTAACACCCCCCCAACCCCCCACCCTGTGCAAATTTTTAGGTTAATTTGTTTCTATTGTTTATACCCTTGTTAGTTTCATTTGTTTGTTTCCTCTTCTATTATGATTAACTCTATCTATCTATCTATCTATCTATCTATCTATCTATCTATCTATCTATCTATCTTTTTGTCTATGTATCTATCATCTATCTATCTATCTATCTATCTATCTATCTATCATCTATCTATCATCTATCTATCTATCTATCTAGACTTTGAACTCTTCAAAAAAATTTCCGATTGCTAAATTTGGCAGTACGATTCCTTCTAATTTCTTTCCGTAGTAATGCCATTTTCATTTGCATATGGTTCTGTTGTCCTAGTACTTCTAGTTTTATGAAATTAATGTGTTTTAATTTTGTTATTATTATCCTAAGACAATCAGTGGTGTTTTGTCTTGGCTATGGATTTGCTGGATCAAATCTCCTTAGCACATTGCATGATTATCTTCCTTTGATCTCCCGTTTTTTTTCTTCTCTTCCTTCCTTTCTCCCCCATTCCTTCTCTATCTTCTTTCTTTTTGTTTCCTCTTTCTTTTGTTAAAGTTTTCTTTATACTGAATGGTATTATTTTAAATATGTATTTGGTTTCGAGTTGATTTAGTTATGTTTGAATCTAATAAGCAAATACTGCATGGTAGAATTTTTCTAGACACTGCACCTTTTTACCCAGGATTTTATTTTTTTTTCCTTTTTTATTACATAAGTTAAGAGTATATTAGGCATTGTGTTTGGACATATGCCTTGATTGGCTTCTGAGGAAACTCAGTTTATTATGCGTTTCTATGATACCTAAGACAATTTGGTAAACAATGGGAAATGTTTACTGAATATTTTCTCTCCATCTGCTTGATCTGTCCCATGGAAATAGCTTTTATGCAAAATTAGGCCATATTGTTAAAGTCACTTTGAGAATAACCAAGTAATCTTCAGTTCCTGGGAGGAGGCTCACAGGGTTAGTCAGGATAGCACTTTCAGAGAAAAGCTTTTTGATAAATCATGCTACTTTCTTTAAGACATCATAACTTTTTATACCAAAGAAATTGTACACTTGGATTCTGTTGCGTGTCCATGAACACTAGCAATTACTACAAATTGCAAGTATGTGCTGTGACCAAATTTCTAGAATGGGTGACTCATGGGCCCAGACAGTGCCTGTCTGCCCTTGGGAATGTGGAGTGGTGAGGGAAGTCCCCAGGGAGTGCTGCCAAAGATGCAACACATCTGTGCAAGACACTCAGCACAAAGCTCTTCTTTCCACACATTTCATGCACTGTAGAGGGCAAGTGCATTCTATAAGATACACTAAATCTGTGCACCACTGAGGGGCTCATGGCTCATGGCAGACTTCAGAGCTGTGATGTGTCTGTGACTCAGGGAGGTCACTAGGTCCCTGATTACTCTTATTCTCTGTGCACTTGACATTTCATGGAGAGCTCACACTCATACATGTCAGAGTGAAATGGTGGCAGGCTGATTTGCTGTCACTTGCTAATGCCCTGAATTCTTTATTGCTCTAAAGTCACACAAGTGAGAGACAACTCAGACTTGCAGCCACTTAGCTAGGTCTCCTTCTCCGCTTGGTTGCAGACAGCAAGCCCATTACTTTCATCAGCTCCTGCCATAGTGACGTCTTTTCCTCCCTCCGGTTTTCCCAAACTACTTCTCTCTGCTAACTGATCTCTGACTTTCATACTCAATTGCTACTGCTCAATTTGCCTTAGGAACTTATATTTTTGAAGACTAAACACATCAAGATAAGAGATACTTAAATTACTTAAATATAAAGAAAGCGACACTTACACCTAAATTAAGATTTAATTGGTTTTACTCTGCTAAGATCTAAACAAAATTCTGAAACATATAGAATGTGGAAAATGGGTACCATCCAGTGCACAATTATTCTGCAGTGTGAATGATTGCCACCAACTCTTTCCCAGGCCATATCAGATTGATTCATGAGAGAAAAGCATACTGTAGACCCAGTTAATTCTATCTTCTCTCTTAGGACTATGAAAAACTGAGAGGCAATAGAAGTGAGAAGATGTTGAAATGTAGTCATTTTGAGGCAGAGCTTTGACTCAAGGTCTACTAGAATCTTTATTGAGGGTTCCAGAAAGTCTTCACCTTTCTCTTCCTTTCCCATGTATGCCTTCATAATAAGGATTTAAAAATTGCTAACCCCGACTGCTGCCGCCGCTGCTGCTTTCGCGGGCCCTGCCAGCTCTCCCGGCTCCGCATCGCATGCTCGGACCCGAGCCCGCCCCGCCCCTCAAACGTCCTCCTGGGGACTTCATGGCACCGCCCCGGATCGGAACGCACAACGGCACTTTCCACTGCGACGAGGCGCTGGCTTGCGCCCTGCTTCGACTCCTGCCAGAGTACCGGGATGCAGAGATTGTGCGGACTCGGGACCCCGAAAAACTGGCCTCTTGTGACATCGTGGTGGATGTGGGTGGCGAGTATGACCCTCGGAGACATCGGTATGACCATCACCAGAGGTCTTTCACTGAGACCATGAGCTCCTTGTCCCCTGGAAAGCCTTGGCAGACCAAGCTGAGCAGTGCAGGACTCGTCTATCTGCACTTCGGGCACAAGCTGCTGGCCCAGTTGCTGGGCACTAGTGAAGAGGACAGCATGGTGGGCACCCTCTATGACAAG
>NW_006400137.1:677657-678161 GCF_000299155.1 Elephantulus edwardii | reverse complement strand
TCTCATACTGACAAAAAAAAAATTGCTAACCCCAACCCCTGTGGCATGTATACCTCCATAAGTCTTCCATGACATTTAATCTCAAGCAAACATTCCCAGAACCTAGGCATCTACACTCAGTGTTTCAATTTGCCCAAAGACCATTGCCACCTAATATGTGGGTCACATACCCATCTATGAAAACAAAAAAAAGCTTGACAGTATTGGGATATCTGCCTTTTTTGGAAGTCTAATGAAATTTGTTTATAGGTTCTTCAGATCTTTCTGAAGCAAAAGATTGTCCAATGAATTAAAAATACACTTAGATTTGCAATTATTCTCTAGAGCTGAGTTGTTGTTGTTGTTATGTGCCGTCGAGTCGCCTGCGACCCACAGCGACCCTATGTACAACAGTCCTAAACTCCGCTCTATTCTGTGCCAATCGCACTGTCTCTGACACTCCCATCCCAATTATCCCAGTCACTGAATCAATCCACCTCATAGGGGGCCTTCCTCTCCTGCGCC
>NW_006400137.1:674396-676617 GCF_000299155.1 Elephantulus edwardii | reverse complement strand
CCTTTCTTTGGGATAGGAACAAATATCGATCTCTTCCAGTCAGTTGGCCAAGTGGTCGTTCTTCAGATTTCTTGAGCTGAGTTACATGCACTCTTTTAATAAAAGTGATTACAATTTTAAGGTTATATTTAATGCTATGATGGGAGCAAAGAAGATATTTGAATCAGTCTCATGGAGTTGGAAAAGATAGATAATGCTTATTTATTCATTGATGGATTCTTTAACTCCTTTAATAACTTACTCTTGCACCCAACAAAACTTTATTGGGCACTCCCTCATGACAAACTGTGTGCTCAGAGAGACCAAAATGGAGTAAGCCAGTGTTTATTCCAAAGGGTGAGTACACCACTCCAAATCCATAATTGAATATGTGTGGATAAATCTAAGAAAATATTTTTTAGGCTCAAAACTGAAAAGATAGGCAGGCTGTTATATTTTTAAAAGCTCGTGGCTGAATACTTTGAACATCCCTCCAGAACAATGGAAAACTACTTAATTCTAAGACTGATATCACATTATTATTGTAAAAATTTCACTTGTTTGCAATCTAGAAAATAAATCCTATACAGTCGTAATTGAAGACAACGAGGTTACATAAAAGGGTTTCTTTTTTGTGGGGAGCTCTGGTGGCCTAGTGGCAAGGAGCTGCAACTACAATCCCAGAGGCACACGGTTCGAATCCACCAGATGCTCTGCCGGGAAAAGGAGGGACAATCTCCTCCTGTACCAGTCAGATCTGATTTGACAGTACACTCACACAAAAATTTTTAAAAAAAAAGTGGGTTTTTTTTAGGTTTTCATTCAGGTAAAAGATGTTGACTTCAAGAGCTCATAGTCAGTTGGATTCTGAGGTAGTAAATTGCAATGAGAGAAGAGTGTTCATAATTCTCCTGAGGAGCAGCTGGTGGAGTCAAACTGGTTTAGCAGTGCAACTCGCTATGAAGGATACCACCCTGATGGCGAGCTAGCTAATAGTAATTGTAATGAGTATGAAGAGAAGGTAATCATTTCCAGAGATATTTAATAATCATCCACAAAAGAATTAAGTGATTGATTAGAGAGTATAGGGGTAGACGGTGAGAGAAGGGGAGACTCCGGAATGCAATCCGTGTTGTTGATATGAGGGCTGAAAGATGGCTGTAGATATAAAGAACTTTTTTTAAAAAAAATTCGTTTTAATGAAAGTTTACAGAGACTTTGGATTTCCATATTCGTTCATTGTTGCACTTTTCTCACTGCCCACCCTTCTCCCCAATTCATTTTTTTTCAGATACAGAACAAGTTTTACTCATTACATATAAGTCCTACTCATCAGATACAGCAAATTTTACTCATCAAATATAACTTTCACTCATCAGATACAGGCACAAGTTTTATACATCGAATATACTTTTCACGCATCAGATACAGCACATGTTTTACTCATCAAATATAACTTTCACTCAGCGGATACAGCACAAGTTTTAACTCATCAGATACAATGCAACTTCAATCAGCTCTGATACATGCCTGCATCAATCGAAAAAGAACGAAGAGCGGAGAGCTTCTGCTTCTGGATCCTGTAAAACGAAGACTGGAAAGCTTCAGCTACCATTCCTATAGTTTCCTGTTTAAAGTACAGAAACCAACACAGAACAATTTGAGCAATAGATACCAGTAAAGTGCATGGTTTCGTGAAGGCGACAGAGGATACCAAGAGTTGATTTCTTAAAGGTCTCTTGAGACAAAAGATCTCGGTGGTGCGCCGTCAGATGTTTGAGATTACCTTTTCCATCTCCTTGAAGAATGGGATTAGTATTTGTATTGGGATTGCATTGAACTTGTAAATTGCCTTTGGTAGTATCACAATATTGAGTCTTCCTATCCGTGAGGAAGGGATATTCTTCCACTTCTCCAGATCTCTTTTTGTTTCTTGTAGTAATGTTTTGTAATTTTCTTTTAATAGGTCCTTTGTGCTTCTGGTTAGATATACTCCCAAGTATTTAAGCTTGCAATTAGCTATTTTGAAGGGTATTGTTTTCCTTAGCTCCAGTTCTGCATTCTCTTTGTCACTGTAGAGAAATCCAACTGATTTTTTTATGTTGATCTTGTATCCTGCTACTTTGCTGAATTGGTCAACTACATCAAATAGTTTTTTTGCTGAGTCTCTAGGGTTTTTTAAGTATACTATCATATCATCTGCATAGAGAGATAATTTTAACTCCTCTTTTCCAATTTGGAT
>NW_006400137.1:667583-674156 GCF_000299155.1 Elephantulus edwardii | reverse complement strand
TTCTTTGTTAATGTGATGAATCACATTGATTGTTTTTCTTATGTTGAACCATCCTTGCATCCTTGTTATGAATCCCACTTGGTCATGGTGAATTATTTTTTTATGTATCATTGGATTCTATTGGCCAGGATTTTATTCAGGATTTTGCATCTATGTTCATGAGAGATATTGGCCTATAGTTTGCTATTTTAGTGGCATCTTTACCTGGTTTTGGTATTAAGGATATGTTTGCTTCATAGAATGAGTCTGGGAGAATCCCATCTTTTTCTATTTTCTGAAATAGCTTATGTAGGATTGGTAACAGTTCTTCTGTGAATGTTTGATAAAATTCACTTGTAAAGCCATCTGGTCCAGGACTTTTTTTGGCTGGAAGTTGTTTTATTACCTTTTCAATTTCTTCTTTTGTAATGGGTCTGTTCAGGTGTTCAATTCGGTTGGTTTCAGTTTAGGTAGATTGTGCATTTCTAAGTATTTGTCCATTTCCTCTAGATTTTCTTTTTTTTTTGAGTACAATTTTTCATAATAATCCAATACTAGCCTTTTTATTTTTGTTGGTTCTGTTGTAATGTTGCCCATTTTATCTCTCAATCGTATTATTTGTGTCTTTTCCTTCTTTTCTTTTGTTAGTTTTGCTAGTGGTTTGTCAATTTTATTGACCTTTTCAAAGAACCAACTCCTAGTTTCGTTTATAGTTTCAACTATTTTTCTGTTTTCTATTTCATTTACTTCTGCTCTAATTTTTATAATTTCAGTTTTTTTAGAGGGTGTCGGGTTTTCTTGCTGTCCTTTTTCAATTTGCTGGAGATATTGGTTTAGAGAGTCAAAGGTCTGTTTTTCTTGTCTTCTGATGTGTTTACTTATTGCTATAAATTGCCCTCTGAGTACTGCTTTGGCTGTTTCCCAGAGGTTTTGCTAATTGGTGTTTTCATTGTCGTTTGTTTCAAGAAACTTGTTAATTTCATTTTTTATTTCTTGTTCAAGCAAGGTGTTGTTCAGCTTCCTGATTTAGGTTTTTTCCTCACTTATCCTCTTGTTATTAATTTCTAATTTTGCAGCATTATGGTCTGAGAAAATGCTTTGAATTATTTCTATGTTTTTGAATTTATTGATGCTTGCCTTGTGACCTATTCTGGAGAATGTTCCATGCACATTGAAGAAGGTATACTGTGTTTTTGGGGGGTGCATTAGCCTATAAATATCTATGAGGTCAAGTTGATTTATAGTGTAGTTTAATTCTTGAGCATTTTTCTTGAGTTTTTTCCTGGTAGTTCTATCTTTTCTTGAGAATGGAGTATTGGAGTCTCCAACTACTGTTGTACTGTTGTCTATTTCCTTTTTCAGTTTTGTTAATGTTCGTTTAATATATTTTGCAGGTCTTTCATTTGGTGCATAGATATTTATTATTGTTATGTCCTCTTGTTCTATTAACCCTTTAATCATTATGTAGTGACCTTCCTCATCTTTTGTGGTGGTTTTTGCTTTGAAATTTATTTTATCAGGGATTAATATCACTACTCCTTCTTTTTTCTGGTTGCCCTTTTCTTGGTACATTTTTTTCCCATCTTTTATTTTTAGTCTTTCTTTATCTTAACTTTTTAGGTGTGTCTCTTGTAGAAAGCATATTGATGGATTTGGGTGTTTTATCCGATCTGCTAGTCTTCTTCTCTCCAATGGTGCATTCAAACCATTCACATTCAGTGTGATTATTGAGATGCAGTGTTTTATTGCTATCATTTTGTTGAATTATTTTTGGTGTTGTTGATAGAGTTTTTGTTGATGGACTTTGGTCCATGCTGCTCTCTGTAGTAACTCTGTAAGAAGGAGATCTCTCAGTGTTTCCTGCAATGCTGGTCTTGTTTTTACAAGCTCTCTTAGGTTCTGTTTTTTTCTGGGAATATCTTGATCTCTCCTTCATATTTGATGGATAATTTCGCTGGGTACAGTATTCTTCATTGACAGTTGCATTTTTTGAGTGTTTGATATATGTCTTTCCACTCTCTTCTTGCATGCATGGTTTCTGCTGAGAAATCGGCACTTAATCTTATCTGTTCTCCTTTGTAGGTACTCTTTGTTTCTCTCTTGCTGCTTTCAGGATTCTCTCCTCATCTTTGGTTCTGGCAAATTTAACTATGATATGCCTTGGTGTTTCTCTTTTGGGGTCTATTCTATGTGCTGTTCACTCAGCTTCTTGAATATATATTCCCTCATTCTTCATTATGCCTGGGAAGTTTTTCTCTAGTAATTCTTCCACAAGTTTTTCGGTGTCCTTACTTGCTTCTGCCCATTCTGGGATTCCAATGATTCACATGTTATTTCTCTTGATGGTGTTCCACATTATTCTTAGATTTTCTTCTTTTTCCTTCCTTTTTGATTCTGCTTTTTGCTCTAACAGATCAGTGGTGACATTTCTATATTCTATTTCACTGGTTCTGTGTTCTATCTCTTCAATTAAATTTATGTGTCCCTCCACCATATTGCCAGCGTTTGAAACATTGGACCTCATATTTTGGATCGTGGTTTCTTGTTTTTCCAGTGCCTTTATTGCTTGTTTGTTTTATCTGCATTGTTCTGGATTGTTTTGTTTTTTTTTTTCCCTCCTCCTGGTTTTTGCTTGTAGTATTCTGTAGTTCTTCAAGTTTGTCTTTCATCCATTGAAAATATTCAATCATTGTTCTTTTAAATTATGTGTCAGAAAGTTCTATCAGACTTTCTGGTTTTAGGAAATCCATTGCTACTGCATCACCCTTTGGTGGTAACATCTTGTTTTGTGTTTGTGTAGTGTGTAGAGTAGCTTGTTTTCTTCGAGACATTGATTTAAACTTGATCTGAAGACAATTTCTCTGAATTTCTGACTCAAGGAAAAGGTCAGTTCAGAGCCTGTGAGAGCAGTCTTTTGTAGGTAAGTCAGATCCAGGTGCTCTGGATTAAAGGCAGCTTGATTGACTGACTGGTTGTGTAGTCACAGGAGTGGAGCCAAATGGGGTTGCGCAGGCAGGGAGGTGAAATAGTCACCAGGGTGGGTCAACCATTTGAGGGACCTCACTCAGACCTTAGCTGCTCAGGTTGGCTCACGGTTGAGGACCCTGATCGAGTTCCCGCTGTCTGTTTCCCAGTCAACAGTTCTCACTCAGTGGCCCCTACCCAGTGGCACTACCCAGTGCCCTCACCCAGTGGCCCCTGCCTAGGAAAACCAGTCAAATTTCCCTAAAGCAGTATGGGTTTAAGATCCTGTGGTCCCTAAAACTATTTGTATCAATAAGAGTTCTTTTTGGAATTCCTATTGTCCACATCAAACAACAGACCCACTGGGTCTTAGTGGCGCTTAAGAGAATTCAGCCAGTTTCCCCACTAAGCTTTCCCCTTTCAAATGGGTCCAGCAGCTTCTGGCTTTTTCGGAGCTCATTCTTTTTTTCTAAAGTAAAAGAAAAAAAACTTCTTTCATTGTTATTCAGTCCCTCTCTACCCACCCCCACCCCAAAGTCCACTCCACTATGCTGCCTTCGAGATCAACTGTTCAATCTCAGGTGGTTTTGTAGACCTATGCAGAAATATTGATTAGATCTGAAGTTAGATAAGAAGTCAGGGTTTAGCATCTAATTAGATGATAATTTATGAGGAGATGGTAATGGAAGGATTGCAATTGGAGAAGTTAACCTAGGAAGAATGATTAAAGAATGAAGGACTAACCTAATGATAAATTAATGTCAAGAAGCACTTGAAAAGAAATATGGAAGATTATTAAAAAGGCGAAAAGGGAGTGAAGAGGTAGAAGCAAGACTAGCAAAATATGAATAACATTAAGAAAGTCAAAGAAAGTCTTTGGGATGCAAGGAAGAAATAATCTCAACTGGATGCTGCTTAAAAGTGAAAGAAAGTGCATATGATAATCTTTATTGATAACTTCTATTTCCTCTAAGTAGCGGTAGGCTACATTCTCTGTGAGGGTGAATTTCAGCAGTTTGAAGATACGGTTTCAGGGCAATTTTCCAGCTTAATGTAGGAACTGAGATAAAGTAATCTATGTAATATTCTTTAATTAGTGTTCATCAAAAGATGGAATTATCAGTATGTGTTGACAGTTATTATAGTGTCAGAGAATTGTTCAACATTTACATTTTTCTCTAACAGTAACTAGTATACAAGCTTAAATCACAAAAAGAAAAATACATGAGTTTTGAGGATATTTTGCGAAGAAGTGAGATGGAAAAACAAGGAGTTATGGAAATTGACAAGTGCTATATGCATTTTTAACTGCATAGAAATTTAACTGAATAGAAAAACAAAAGATAAGGTGAGGGTGATAAATATTGAGAAAGCAAATGATTCCTGAGCCTGAAAATTGTGATAATATTAAAACATTGGTACACTATGAATAATTGAGGGAAAGGTACTGAAGGATAGGCATTTGAGGAAGAGTTATATGTATGTGCATATAGGAAGTGATTAGTGATGATAGTGTTCTGGGGTGGCAAGATAATAAAATATAATGATAGTAAATATCACTGGAAATGAGGTGATGAAGGAATGGAAAACTCAAGTGTAAGACTTAAATGTTAAAGTCACAATGACAAGACTTGTAGGAGAGAGAATGTCCCAGAGCCTAGAAGAATACAGAGGTGATAGCTGGAAATGGATGACAGTTCAGAAAGCAAAGCCTAAGCAGAGACTTGAGAAAAAGTCCTTTATTAAGGAGTGTGATCCAGAGAGGAGTGTAAGGGTAATAAGGAGTGAAACAAGGGAGGAGGAAGAGCCATCCACAGATTCTCCATTGTGCTTGTGCCTGCTACAGACAACTAGCTGCTCCAACTCATGGGGTAGTTTAAAGACTCATATAAAGGGGTCTCAAGATATTCACTGTGGAGGAGGAAGAATTTGATTGCCATCAAGTTGAACACGACTCATAGCTACCCTAAACACTGACCACGATGGGTAACCTCTTATTGGTAAATAAAAAATCTACGTGGTATTATGTTCTTAAACTTCTAGATTGTGTGTATTTAGGAATAAAGCAGACTCAAGAAAGCCCCTCACTTCAAATTTAAGAAA
The DNA here is from genome assembly GCF_000299155.1 of Elephantulus edwardii. Classification (NCBI taxonomy): domain Eukaryota; kingdom Metazoa; phylum Chordata; class Mammalia; order Macroscelidea; family Macroscelididae; genus Elephantulus; species Elephantulus edwardii. The sequence goes on along the minus strand of NW_006400137.1, from coordinate 669,110 downwards.
CACCTCCTAGTCTAGATTTCTTTTATGCAAAATCAACACATTACCACTCACTTATCTTTTTGTTCACTGTCATGATTTGCATTTTATTGTGGAAATACTAGAAGAGACATCCAAAATGAACAGATATCAACAAAACTCTCTTATGAAGACAGTGTAGAAGGAAAGGCCTGGTGATCTTTCAAAAATTGTTGTTGTTGTTATGTGCTGTCGAGTCGTTTGCGACTCATAGGGACCCTATGTACAACAGCCCTAAACCCTGCTCTATCCTGTGCCAATCTCATTGCCTCTGACACACCCATCCTGATTACCCCAGTCACTGAATCAATCCACCTCATAGAGGGTAACATTGAAAATTTTATGAGTAATGTTAAATCATTGATCTCAGATTGGAAGACATTCAAAACAGAAATAGAAATGATCATGAAGATGATAAAGGTTGGAAAAGTACTTTCTTCTGTTATACACAATGCTCCAATTAGTTAGAGATGGTATTGTTTTATTAACAATAGCAGTATGCTGCTTGGGCTATCTGTGTCATTTGCATGGTTGCTAAACTCTAATCTTCTTCTCCAAAACAGGTAAGTCATTAGCTTTCTCTAAAAGGTCTGTTCTTTGTCTACCGATTAATTGATATTAGTGGCTCAGTTTGGTCCAACCAGGACGCAGTTGCCACTCTAAGTTTAATAGAATACTGTAGATTTTCATGAAGAAGAAAGATTCTCCACTGTCCCACCCTTCCTAGTCTTTATCACCTGAACTAGATAGAGCTTCTTATCTGGCAAAGCAAAGATTGTAGGGACAGGAAGCACAAATGTCTTAAGAGGATTGTCTTAGTTATCTAGTGCTGCTATAACAGAAATGTATATAACAAACAGAAATTTATTCTCTTTTAGTTTAGTAGGCTAGAAGTCCAAATTCAAGTGCTGGCTCTTGAAGAAGACTTTCTCTCTCTATTGGATCTGCAGGAAATCCCTTGAAGGCCCATCTACATCTGTAGGTCCAATGTTCCTTAGAGATCCCCATACATCTTGGTCTTCCTCTGTATTAAAAGTATCCCAGTACAAGGACGGTTATCCAATAGGCATATTCTGTTCCTTAGTTCTTCGATCTTGGTTGTACTGAAGTCCTCCCTCCTTAATCACCTCTCTCTCCTTTTATCTTACATAAGATATCATGTTTGGGAGAGTGGAGGGACAGTGCAGGAGAGGAAGACCCTTGATGAGATGGATTGATTCTCTGATTGGGGTGGTGGGAGTAAGTGTGCTGGAGACAGTGAGGTTGGAACAGGATAGTGCAAGGTTTAGGGCTCTTGTACACAGGGTCGCTATGAGTAGCAAGAGACTTGACTGAACATAACAACAACAACAAGACAAAAGGTGGTGTAGGCCACAGCAAAGGGAAACTCCCTTTACATTGTAGCAGAGCTGAGGTAATGAGGGGTATTTCTTCCCATTCTTAATTCTCTTAAAGCTGTGTAGTTCAAAGACTCTCAATCAAATGAATTGACACAGTGACTGTTGCAATGTG
>NW_006400137.1:646116-666383 GCF_000299155.1 Elephantulus edwardii | reverse complement strand
GTTTCTCCACAACCTCGCCAGCATTTGTTGCTTGCTGTTCTGTTAAATTTTGCTATTTTGACTGGGGTGAAATGATATCTCATAGTTGTTTTATTATTCATAGGGTGCCATGGGTTGTACTTGACTCAATGGCATCTAGCAACAATAACAAGAAGAAATTTGTATATTTATATATGTCAGTGTACTTCCTCTGTTATACAAATTGGTCAACCAAGTATATTGCTTGCAGTCTGTATACTGGGAGAATCTCCTTTACCTGTGTCCCTGGGAGAAAACTTGTTATGAAACAACAGTGTACACACTTGTGAACCATAACATATGATGCCAACTCAGGTGAACCAATCTTGAGTTCTTTTCTTTTCTGGAAATTCTTTTCTCATTTATAAACTCTAAGGTTTTTTTCAAGTAATAAATAATTGATGTTCTTGCCCTATTTTAGAAGTGTTATTGCCTTTTATTTTCCCTTTTTTGTAGAGAACCTCTTGTCTGTGATCCATTGGCATAAACTTCAAGAGATTCATTAGAACAACAGCAAGAGGTAACATGGGAGATAGTGCCATCTAGATATGCAATTTATCTTCCTTCTGGTGCTGCACAAGCTGTATCTCAAATGTATCACATTCTATGTGCAAAACACTGCTTCCTTTCTTGTCCAATTTAGGATACACAAAAGATGAAATTGTATCCAGCTCCAGTTGCATAGTAACAGTTTCTCATGACTAAGAGCTCAGTCGCATGCTTTTCTAAAAGTGAGTAGTTCTCTCCCATGGAAGGCATGATTTTGCTTCAAAGCAGTAGGGATGTACTTGTCCTAATGAGGATCTTCGGAACAACGTATAAAATCTGTTTCTACCCTAAATACAGAACCATAAAATTATTGAACAGTATCATTACTATCACATGCAAGCAAGATTCTGCTGAAGATTATCCAAAAATGATTGGAACAATACATCAACAGAGAACTACCAGAAGTGCAGGCTGAATTTAGAAGGGGTCATGATACTAGGGATATTGTAGCTAATGTTAGATGGATCTTGGCTGAAAGCAGGGAGTACCAGAGGAATGTCTCTTCATTGATTATGCAAAGGTATTTGACTGAGTGAGTAATCAAAAATTCTGGCTAACTCTGAGAAGAATAGGAATCCAAGAACACTTGATTGTATTAATGTGAAACCTATACTTGGACCAGGAGGCAGTCATCAGAACAGAACAAGGAAACACTTCATGGTTTAAAATTGGGAGGGGTGTACACCAGGAATGAGTCCTATCTACATAGTTTCTCAATCTATATGCAGAACAGATTATCTGGGAGGTTAGGGTATATGAGGAGAAATATGGCATGAGGATTGGAGGAAGACTCATAAATATTCTGTGTTATGTAGATGACACAATCCTGCTTGCTGAAACTGAGGAAGACCTGAAGCACTTGTTGAGGATGGTCAGACTCTGCAGCCTTCAGTATGGACTGAGGCTCAATATCAAGAAAACAAAGATTCTCACCACTGGGCCAATTGGCAGCATAAGGATGAATGGTGAAGAGATTGAGATTGTTCACAGCTTTACTTTGCTTAGCTCCACAATCAACACTCTTAGCACCAGCAGCCAGAAAATGGAAAGACATATTGAGATGGGAAAGTCTGCGGTTAGAAATCTCTCTAAAGTACTGAAGAGCAACAATGTCAGTCTGGAGACTAAGATGCACCAAATACAGGCTATGGTCTTTACAATCACTTGCTATGCATCAGAGAGCTGGACAATAACTAGGGATGATAGAAGGAGAATTGATGCCATTGAGCTGTGGTGTTGGAGAAGAGTATTGAATATATCATGGACTGCCAAGAGAACAAACAGATTAGTCCTAGAAAGGGTGAAACATAAATAGCAACAACAATGGAGTTATTAGAAATGCAGTTCCTGAAAGGCCTGCTGGGAGAACAGGTCTGTCCTGGAGAGGGTGAAACCAGACTGTTCCATGGAGGCAAGGATTTTAAGGCTCCATCTCATATCCTTTGGGCATGTGGCCAGGAGGGACCAGCCTTTGGAGAGGGACAGTGCAGGAGAGGAAGACCTAACATGAGATGGATTGACTCAGTGATTGGAGAAATGGGAATGAGTCTATTGGAGACTATGAGATTGGCTCAATATAGGGCAGGTTTCAGAGTTAATGTACTTAGGGTTGCTATGAGTCTCAGGAGACTCGTTGGCACATAACAGCACAAATTGCCTAGATGCTTTCTTACTACAGAGAGCTTGATAGTTTGAATCTACTTGGAAATCCCTTGAAAGACAAGTCTGGCAATCTGCTTAAGAAAAGTAGCAACTTTGAAAACCTTATAAAGTGATTCTACTCTGTATACCAGGATCTACATGACTGGAGTGCAACTAACAAGAAGTATGAAAAAAAGAATGGAAAGTGTCTCATTAATATGTTTTATATAATTTGCGTGCAAATTGTGGCTATACTTGAAAGGAATAGGAATCCCAGAACACTTGATTGTCTCATGTGAAATCTATACTTGGACCCGGAAGTAGTCATCAGAACAGAGGAAGGAAACACTGTATGGTTCAAATTCAGGAAAAGAGTGAGTCAGAGAACCATCCTGTCTCTATACTTTTTCAGTTTACATGTGAAACAGATAATTTGTGAGGCTGGATTTTATGAGGAGGAATGTGGCATCAGGATTGGAGGAAGACTCATCAAAAACATATGTCATGCAAATGACACAACCTTGATCACTGGCACTGAAGAGGACCTGAAGCACTTGCTGCAGAAGGTCGAGGTCTGTAGTCTTCAACATGGATTGTAGCTCAACATCAAGAAAACAGATTCTTACCACTGGGCTAATTGGCAGGACCTTGATGATTGGAGAAGAGATTGAGATCTTTCAGCTTGCTCAGATTCACAGTCTTTTTTTTTTTTAATATAGTTTTTTTTTAATGTAATTTACTTACAAAGTTCATATACATTGTTTTTCACACTGGATATTTCCCCTTTCCTTTATCTTCCCTCTACCTATTAAATTGTGCGACCTGATGATTAAGCCATTCTTCCCTTGGATCCTTATATTAATTCTATGACAATAATTTTATACAGTTTTTGTCTTTATGAGACTGAGTTAGTTCACTTAGCATAATGCTCTCCAGTCCCTTTCATGTTAGGGAGTGATTTACAAAATTATTGCTCCTGCATGCTACTTAATATTCCCTTGTGTGGAATGTATGATTTCTCAATCCATTTAACTGTGGTTGGACATTTGGGATGTTTCCATGTTCTTGCTATGGTGAATGACACTGGTATGAACATTGGTGTACAAGTCTCTGTGCCTCAGTTCTCATTTTCTCAGGGTATATTCCAAGCAGTGGAATAGCTGGGTTATATGGAATTTTTATGTTCAGCTTTTGAGGAAACACCAAATTGCCTTCTGGAGTAGTTTTAGCATTTTACAATTCCACTAACAACGTATAAGATTTCCTATTATGCCACATCCTTTCTAACATTTAATACTTGCTGCCCTGCTTAAATTTGCTATGGCTACTGGGGTACGATAGTATCTTATTGTGGTTTTGATTAGCATCTCTCTTATTGACAGTGATTTTTAGCATTTCTTCATGTGTCTGTTGGCCATCTGGATGTCCTTCTCTTTAAAAAGTCTTTTTCATATCTCTTGCCCATTTTGTAATTGGATTATCAGTCTTTTTCTTCAAGAGGCCCAGGAGTATTCTGTAAACTTTTGTTATGAGACCTTTGTCTGAGATGTTATTGCCAAATGTTTGTTCCCAGTTAGGGTTGTTGTTTTTTTTTCACCCTGTTGGCAAACGGTGCTGGCAAAAATGGACTGCTAACTGCAGAAAGCTGAAACAGGATCCACATCTCACATCATATAAAAAAATCAACTCAAAGTGGATCAGAGACCCAGCGATAATGTCCCAAAACCAAAAAGTTAGTATGGAACACATTGAGATCAAGCTTAGAAAGCCCAGTGTATGGTATAAAGAGTTTGCCAAATACAGCCAGAAATGTTAATCTGAAGAGGAGGATAAAATTGATGAATGGGACCTTCTAAAGATTAAATCTCTGTGCTCCCAGTCAATATTCTTTGCACCAGCAATTAAGAAATCAAAAGATGGACTGCTCTGGGGAAATCTACTGTCAGGGATCACTCCAAAGTGCTAAAGCTTGGAGATTAAGATGCACCTGAATCAGGCCAATTACTTGCTATGCATCAGAGAGCTAGACAATGACTATAATTGACAGAAGAATTAATGCTTTGAGAATTAACGTTAGGGAAGAGTATCAAACACACCATGAACCACAAAGAGAAAAAACAGATTTATCTTAGAGAGGGTGAAACTAGGGTGTTCATTGGAAGCAAAGATTTTGAAGCTATGTCTCACATACTTTGAGTATGCATCCAGGAGAGACCAGTCCCTGGAGAAGGACACCTGGTTTGGAATGGTAGAGGGATAGCACAGGATAGGAAGACCCCAGATGAGATGGATTGACATCGTAAGTGGGGTTAATAGGGATAAGTGTTCTGGAGACTGGCTCAAGATAGGGCAGGGTTCAGAGCTATCATACATAGAGTTGCTATGAGTCAAAGGTGACTCAGTAACACATAACATAGTTTGCTTTTTGAAACATTTTCAGTATGTTTTTGTTGATTTCCTTTCAGTTGAGCATAACTCAGAGAGACCCTATGAACAAAAAGCCTGAAGCTCCTCTACCACTATCGACATTTATCAAAGTTCATATGGTTTCCAGAGGCTCCTGCTTTCTAATTATTATATTTCTAAAAATCATTTGACCAGTATACTTTTACTTTTTAAAGTGGTCTACTGTACAGAAAGGAGACCTTTCTCTTTCTGTGAAATCTATAGCCTCTGAAAATAGCTAGAGAGTCAGTTAGGAGTTGGCACTTACAGCACGTAACAATTATAAATTTAAATGACACAGGATAACAGAGTTTGGTGTGCAGGGTAGGTGAAGTAATTAGGAAAGATCCAATGAAAATGTCAAAAATATTTAAAAAAAGAAAATTACACATATGACCTGCATTGCCTCTATTGGAATGCTTGTTTAAACTCTTCTTAAAATTTTAAGATAAAAAGATAAGAAAAAACACAACACACACATGGACACACACACACAGACACACACAGAGACACACACACTCTTCTATAGAGATTCTAGGCAAATCCATCAACTGGAAGATAAGTCAGCTGAATTTGTCACTGGAGACTGTAGTTCATTTTCAAAATTCACTCAGGCTCCTCTTCAGAACATTTTTGAACTTTCTACTACTGATAAATTTCCAGATTTCTCTTGTTCCTTTACATTGCCATTCTTCCAGGTTCTGCTCCACCACAACCCAACTTAAATCCTGTCTTAGAGTACGATCATGTAATTTGCTAAAAAAAAAGGAAAGAAAGAATAAGAATAGGTTGTCTGGGCCAGGGGACATCCATCATCACAGAGTGAAAACAGGTATTCAAAGGACAGGGAGAGGGGCTCATTCTTGTAGTGTTGGAATGGAAACTACAAGATATAAAATTCACAATTAATGGAAAGTCCATCAAAGTAGCTAAAAGTGAGCTATCTGGATATGATGATTTAGCAGAAATTGATAATTAAAATTTAAGTGGGATTACATGATTGATTAAGGATACATGTCATTCAGCTTATTACAGGATGGTCCCACGTTTTTCAGGCAAAATCTGAAGTTATTAGTAAAATTGCTTCTTTGATTCATTCTGCCTCTGTGGATCCTTTGTAAAAATTTATAAATATATCTATGCATCAAGGCACTTTGGATGTAAGCTACTACATCTTGCACATACTTACCTATAATGGGAAAGATTTTTTGGAGCTAGATTATAATGTCCTATATTTGTCAATGCTCACATAAAAGGAGATGTTATTTTTTTTAATATGTAGCCAAGTTAGAATTGAAGATAAAGGAACTGCTACTAGAGAAGGCAACTTATAAAAATTAAACATGATTTCAGACTCAGATTTTAAAATAAAGTCAAGGCTCTGCTTTTATACATCTCATGGATTGAATATACCATAGACTAAGAAAACAAACAGATATTCTTGCAGAAGGTATAGCAAAGGTGCTCCTTGGAGGCAAAGGTGATAGAGGCTTACATCTCATACTTTGGACATGTTGCTAGAAGGGGCAATTCCTTGGAGAAGGACATCATCCTCAGAAAGGTGAAGAGTCAGTGAAAGAAAGATCCTCAGTGAGATGGATTGACACAGTGACTGCAGAAATGGGCTTGAGTATGTCAGAGATTGTGAGGATAACATAGCACAGGGTTGCTATGAGTCATATTCAACTCTTAAAAATAACTACAACATTTAGGTTATAAATGTGATGTAATGTGTCAGGCTGCTAACTAAAAGATTGGTGATTAAAATCTGCCAGTTGCCCAATCTTTTCCCATAAAGAAACCTGAGGAGGGTCACTAAAATTTGAAATTTACTCAAAAATAGTAGATTTGGTTTGCTTTTGGTATTGAGTTAGATGCTGAACAAGGAGGTCAATAGTTTAGATCCATCAGCTGTTTTGAGTGAAGAAGATTAAGTGATCTGTTTCAACTAATATTTGCAAGCTCGAAAACCTGATCGAGGGTCACTGTAAATGAGAACCAACTTGATGGGAGTAGGTTTCAGTTTTTTATTTATTTACATATACAACTGCTTCTGATTTTAGATTTTCATATATCAGTTTAGGGTCATTTTCTACTTTTTAAAAAAGTGTCTTCTCTAATTCTTATTGTGAGATGTGTTGGGGACAAACCCTGCCCTCCCAAAAAAGGCCAAGCCCCCCCCAAAAAAAAACCAACCAAAATTAAAAAGCAAGAATGTCAACAACAACAATAACAAAACCCCCTTAAAAACAACCGAAAGCACACCCCACACCAAAACCAAAGATTTACATTTTGGGAATAAGTACTTCTCTCGTCCAGACTTTGCAAGTTAGCATATTGGCTTCACTGCATTCCAATTGCATTGTTGTCTTGGCAGGCTGGCTGTTCCCTGATATAATGTAAAACATAACTCAGTGGTCATTTCAATGTGTAAAAAATTCAGCAGTATTGTTGGAACTATCAACATAAATCAGAAATAACTTTCTTTGAGGACTCTATTGCCACTTGATTTAGTGTTTCCTGGCACCTTGCCTATCACAGAATGAAGCCATGATTGCTTCCTCAACAAAATGCTATCTGTTAAACACCCCACAGAAACCTATAGAATGTGAACCAACTTTCAGACTTTGATAATCTATTGTTGGCCTTTGTATTTAGAATAAATTGAACAATGATAGTTATTGTTAAATTTGACAATATATCCCGTAGAACAGCTTCCAAATTAAAAAAAATGGGATTTATGCAGAACTTCACATATAATTTGGCAAGAAGGAAAGTGGACTCTTTTTCTTCCAAGAGAAAAATTAAAAGAAATATGCATATTTCTAATATGAAATATTAGGAATTGTTCTAAACAGCTTTAATTTTGCCCTATTATTACACATTTGGGACACTGACTCAGCTCTACAGGGCAAGGAACAATGGAGAGCCTCAAGTACAAAATAGCTAGGGTTTTGTTCAGATATATACTATGAATATGAACTCTGGTGGCCTAATGGATAAGGAATTGCACTGCCAACACAAAAGCATGTGGTTTGAATCCAGCTGCTCCTTCGAAGAAGGAAGGAAAATCTCCTCTTGTGTGATTTATATCCTTTAAAAACCTGCTAGAGGGTTCACTATGGGTTGGTTTTGACTCCAAAACAATAACAATGGCCTTTTTTTTTAAACTGGATATGGGAATTCTTAGTTGGTGTAAAGAGTTAGCATGTTCAGCTGCTACTAAAAAACTGGGGAAAACGTCTAGCACTTCACTTCTGAAAAAGAAACCATTGAAAACCCAATGCAACACATTCTATTCCAACACATAAAAGCCTATGATGATTCAGAGCTGACTCAAGAGGAACTAGAACGAAGATGTGCAATTCTTTTCCTTTAAAAAAGTTACTTTGCCTGGGAAATCAAACGAAAAAGATCCATACTTATTGTTCAATGAGAACCAACTCATAGTTCACCTTCCATTGGATTTCTGAAGCTGAAAATCGCATTGAAGATTTTCTATCTTTCTCTCACAAAGCTGCTGGTGAATTTGAACAGTTAGAGAGATTCTGTAGTGTGATTCCCTATGGACTATTCCATCACAGCCGCCTTGGCCGAGAAGGACAGAAGAGAGCCTGGAAGAACCTCTGTGTTACACTATAGTTTATCTAGTAATATGTTCTGTGGGTGAGGGGAATAAGAGGAGCTGTTATCACACCTTTCACAATGGTCATAATCCTCAGTTTGCACAGGGATTATGAGGTCAAGGTGAGAGTTTGAAGCTTCCAAGTCCAATGATGAGCCAGGAACAAGGGTACTTTCTCAGAAAACTCTCTGTATCTTTGATACTTAGAGATTTCCCTGAAAGACCATCCTAGCTCACCCCTACACTCCCAGATACACTCTATAATACCAAAGTAAGAATTCAGAAAATCTGTTCCCATCTTTTCTTCATTTTCTATCTCTTGGATTGGATTAATTCCTATTAGAATCTTAACCGCCAGTTCCATACAATTTTGTACTCCCTTAGCAATGGTATTGTATGTAGGGTCACTAATGGTAAGTACAACCAAAATAGATGATGTATTTCAAAAGAAGGGGACTACTCATTCAGAAGAATCAGGAAAAATATTTTTCTGTGAAATCAAGTTTCTTCAAGACTTTGAGAGCACTTCTGATTTGTGTTTCTAATAAGTTTTATAAAGATATTTCTTCTGTGAAATCTGAAGAGGAATCACACAGAGAAAAACCAAACAATTTTGGGAAGCCTGTATAAAACTTTTTAAAAATTCATAATCATTTTCAAAATCCAAATGGATGAATTGAAGAGCAAAATGTGTCATGTCAAAAACAGATCTGACAATATGAAAGTCAACTTTACATTACAGAATTCAGAAGGGAACAGAAAAGGATAGAAAAAAATTATCCTTTGTGGTCCTAACTAGAAAAAAAATCTATCTTCCTTGTTCTTCATCTCTTATGAATCTGATGTGAATTTATAGCAATTTCTTATTGATATACTGTTGCAATAATTTTTGAATTATTTTCAGGAAAATTGTGCATGTTGTTGTTGAGTACGGAGTTGGAACCAACTTACAGCTGACCATCGAGAGGGTTTTCAGAGACTGTTAATCGCATGAGAGGAGATTGCCCATCTTTCTCTTGCAGAGCAGCTGGTGGATTCAAACCTTTGGGATTGTAGCAAAGCTTCTTACCACTAGGCCACCAGAACTCCCTGTGAAAATAATGTTTGAATTATTTTCAGTAAGATTTTGCTTACAGGTAATAATATTTATATTGTTTAATAATTTCTATGCTCTGTTTAATGACCTTCATTTGGAATGGACTATGAATCTTGTCCAGCTGGTTGGCCAACCAACTATTTTCCAATTTCTTGGCATAGATGAGTGAGAACTTCTAGTATTGCATTCGTTCAACCACTACCATATGTCAGTTTGTGCTACTATAGTGCTTGGATGTTGCTGTGATATTGGAAACTATGCTATTATTACTTCAAATACCAGTGGGGTCACCTACTATGGGCAGATTTAAGTGCAATTTTCAAACCAACAAAGACTAAGACAAACTAGAATGAATGACATGGGGATACATACTTAAATTTCTTTTAAAAAGCCAGTGAGAGTTCCCACCTCTCCACATCTTCTCCAACATTTATTTGTTGCTGCCTTTCTAAACCTTGTCACTACTACTGAGGTGAGATGGTATCTCATTGTTGTTTTGATTTATATCTCTTTTATTGCCAGTGATTTTGAGCATTTTTCATGTGTCTGTTGGTCATTTGAATATCTTCCTCTGTGAAAAGTCTTTTCATGTCTTTTGCCCATTTTGTAATTGAATTATTAGTTTTTTACTTCTGGAGGCCCAGGAACATTCTGTAAACTTTTGATTTGAGACCATTATATGAGATGGTATTGCCAAATGTGTTTTCCCAGTCAATAGGTTTTCTTTTCAGACCTCATACACTGTTGGTGGGATTGTAAAATGGTATAACTACTCTGGAAGGCAGTTCAGAATTTCCTAAATAAGTTAAACATAGACACTCCATGTGACACAGCTATTCCACTGCTATGACTATACCTCAAGGAAATTAGAGCTGAAACACAAATGGAGGTCTGTACATCAATGTTCACAGCAGCATTATTCACCATCACAAGAATATGGAAATAGATGTCCAACCATAGTTGAATGGATTGAGAAATTGTGGTACATTCACACAATGGAATATTACGCAGCACTCAGGAGCAACAATTTGAAAAAATACTACATAACATGGGAGAGACTGGAGAACATTATGTTGAGTGAACTAACTCAGTCTTATAAGGACAAATACTGAATAAGACCATTACTGTAAAAATAGCAGCATAACTAGTAAAACATGTATCGAGACCTAAAATGGAGGAAAGGATGGTAGTGATGATGATAGGTAGGGACAAAACCATAGAGCTGTATAATTTGGTGGGTGGAGAGAAGGGGTGAAGCAAATAGGAAGTTATTGGGGGTGGGAGGACCTGAATAGACAGTGTAATGGCAGTCAAGGTCCAATGGTGATTAATTTTAGAAAACATGATGCATAGAAACACAATGTGAATGAAGAATAGTATGAAACACAATATATGCAAACTAATATAAAATAAATCACTCCACTCCAAAAAGCCAGTGAATTTACATACATATACAACTCCCTCCCACCCCCAAATGCAAGCTCCTTTTATTTAAACACTAACATCAGTTATTTACAACAATGATTTCATTTCACACAGTGGTGATATTTTTTCCTCCAAATATGGACTTTTGGACGGTAGTAAATAAAGCGATCTATGCTTAGGAAATGGAATATCCTTCCTCTCAAGCGCTATTGCAGCTAAGCTTTAAGGAAGTTGCTAGTTATTTCAGGAAAGCTAATGGATGTCTTGCACCCCTGAGGCTGTGACTGCTGGTTGGGCGGCAGCTGTCCTCAGTCACCACTTCAACAGAGAAAAGCTGCCAGCTTTATATTGTTTAAACACTTAACTAAATTAGCTATGAAAAGAAGGATGGGAGTCGCCCTGGTTAGTTGAGGGGAATTCAGGCCTTCTGGCTTCACAAAATGTACACACACACAAACACACAAAATCATTTCCCAAGAGTCTTCCAGAAAAAAAACTGTGAGCATTTTTGTGTCCCTTACAACAAAATTTACAAAATAAAATGAAATAAAATTTAAAAATAACGCTATCAAGAATTTCTGTTGTAGAGAACTGTGCCTGGCAGGGTTCGTCAGGATTCCAGGGATATGGGTCTCTATGCTGAGGGTTGGAATGTGGTCCTGGAGCAGAGGAGTGGAGAACCAGCCTAGGACAGTGGGTGAGATACAGGGATGAGGACTTAAGGGTTCAGGTGCTGGAGACTAGGAACACTGAGGTGAAGGTGAGTGCTGTAGCAAGCTCTGTTAGGCTCTTAGGAACCATCCCTGTTCTACTGAACTTTTTAGTTTAGTTGCAGCTAGTTACAGTGTTAAGTGTTGGCTCTCTGTCAACCTTGGGGTGGTCTCTAATGGACAGCTGCAGAGCTCTGTCATTGAACTTGTCTTCTTCATTTTAATAAGTGATTTGGATGACACTATGGAAGACATTTATCTAACATTCCATTACATATAACCCCAACTAGTTGTCTTTGAGTCTGTTCCAACTCATGACAATGGGATGCTATATTAGGATGGATTTTAGAGTAGAATTGTGCTCTGTAGAGGTTTTGATGGCTGATTTTTCAGAAGTGGGTCACCCGGACCTCTAAGTGGACTTGAAGTTATCAACTTTCCTTTTTGAAAACTCAGTTTAGAAACTGAGCATTAACTGTGCCATCCATGGACTGTAAAATATGAAGTATAAATTGAGCCAAGTGCAACAAGATGAAGTAAATGGAAAATTCTAAAATTACATTCCCCAAATCTTTTTCTTAAGTATAATATAGGAGGAACCTAGCTGGATTAATATTTCATACAAGGAAAACACTTTTTTTGTGACTTCTTAGCAAATGACAAATGGTAGAAGGCCAAGATTGTTCTCTAGCAGAAAGAAAAACACTGAAGGCAGTAGCAGGCCACAATCCAGCTCAGCTCTGAGGGCCTCAAGGGCCCATAAACAAATCAGAGACAGAAACTCTGTGTGAGAGCTTTCTAAGGGAAGTTGCACTGTCAAACCGGAGCAGAAACTTCAAGAAAAAAAGACCTTATACCTCTGAAGATTCTCACCTTCAAAGTGAGGAGTTTGAAGGTTGACTTTATGGGGATATCAAGAAAGTATGAATTGTCAGAAGATGAAAAACTCAAGATATTCACCAAAGAGCAATGTACTGAATACTCCAGTCCTTATCTTCACAGGAGTTGAGCTGAGTAAAGGTCTATGTTGTTAAAGCCTCTTCTAGTATCATAATCCTCTCTAGCAATTTTTAAGAAACAAAACTGGTTGATTATGTCTCTTAAACAATGACATGAAATATCTTTTAAATGAGATTGGTCAGACTGACCTTTGCGAAGCTGAGCTGGTATCTCGGGAGGAGGAAGTGATTCAGTCATTCAGCCTAAAAATACTCCTGAGAGGTCCAGGTGGGACTAAGTCATTTTCTGAGCCCAGACTGATTTCATGATCTTCCAAATGGAGCTTCAGCTTCTTGGGGACCCACAACCTGAGTGATTACTAAAGCACATTTGTTGAAACAAAATCCTTGACAGGCATAAAATCGCCACAAAGAGGAGGCCGCAGAATGCTCTTCTTGTCATGTTCTGAGGGTTGATAAGGTGACTGGTATCTCTTTCTTGGGTGCAAGAATAGGTCATAGTAAAAATTTCAGGCCCTTGAGTGGAGAATGTACTATAGATTTTACAGATCTCCTTGGCCTGCTATAGGATAACAAACTCCAGATTTGCCTCCTAACACAGCTGGGAGCTGAGATGTATTGTTTCCCCATTCAGCAAAGAAGAACATGGAGATGCTGAAAACTTGGTCAAGGCCACACACATGGTACGTGATGAGATGAACTTCAAATCAGCTTTAGCAGTCCAGTCTCTTATTCTTAAATAGGATTGTAGACAAATTAATTTCTTGATCTATTGCTTTCACATCATGGAATGAATTGTTAGGTGTCTTTGAGTTGAGTACGATTAAACCCTGTCCTTTCCTGTGCCATCTTCATCATCTCTGACATCCTTGAGCCTGCAGTCTCTGTGTCAATCCTTCTTGTTGAGAAACTTTTCTTATGTTAACCCTCAACTTTTCAAGCATGATAGCCCTTTCCAAAGAATAGCTATTTCTAACAACATGCCCGTCTAACAACATGCCCATCTGTCATCAGCAATGACATTCCTAATACCATAGCCTCTTCTAAATTCAGCGTGATTGTCTGAAAGTTCTCTATATACTGATCTAGCCATTTTTTTAATGATTGTCAGCAGTATTTTGCTTGCAGATGACCTCAAGAATATTGTTCAATAGTTCTCACATTCTGTTGGGTTACCTTTCTTGGAAATGGGACAGTTAGCTGTCTTCCAAATTTCCTGGCATCTGGTGACATGTCCAGGGCTGCATCTGTCATTTGAAACATGTCAATTGGTATCCCATTTATTCCTGGGGCTTTATTTTTTGCCAAAGCCTTTAGTACAGCTTGAACCTCTGCCTTCATTATTGTTGGTTCTTGATAATACAGCATCTCTTGAAATATTTTAGCTTCTTCCAATTCTTTTTGGCAAAGTGATTCATCCATCTTATTTTAATGTTTCCTGGACCATTCAGAATTTGCCTTTAACATATGTAAATATTAAAACTCGAGGTTTAAATTTGTTTTTCATTTCTTTCAGATTGAGAAATGCTGAACCAGTTCCTCCCCCTTTTCTCCCTCCAATCTGAGGTCTCCACACATTCACTTGAAGTAGTTTGCTTTGTCTTCTTTGAGCTGCCTTTTGAAGTCTTTTGTTCAGTTCTTTTATTTCAGCACTTCTTCCCTTTGTTTGGGCATCTTGACATTTTAGTGTGATTTTCAGGGTCTCTTTGGAAACTCTATGAACTTTGATAAATATCAGTTGTAGAGAGGCTTCAGGTCTTTTGTTCACTGTGTTGCTATGAGTCATGCTTAACTCAAAGACAGTCATCATCATCATCAGCAACAACTTCTGAACATTGCTAAAAGTGAGGAGGATTTAAAGCCCTTGCTGCAGAAGATCAAAGACTACAGCTTTTAATATGGATTGTGTCTCCATGTCAAGAAAACAAAAATTCTTGCCACTGGACCAATAGGCTATGATAAATGAAAAAAGATGGAAACTGTCAACAACTTCATCTTACTAAAATTCACAATCAATATCCTTAGTTCCAGCCATCTAGAAATCAGGAGAAGAATTGTAGTCAGGAACCTCTCCAAATTCTTGCAAAGCAACAATGTCAGTTTAAGAACTGAAGGCTATGATCTTTGCAGTCACTTACTATACGTCTGAGAGCTAGACAATGAATAATAGAAGAAAAATTGATGGCTTTGAACTGTGGTGTTGGAGAACAGTACTAATATCCCATGGACTGCCAGAAGAAAAAACATATATCTTAGGAAGGGTGCATCCAAAGTGTTCTTTGGAAGCAAAGATGAAAAAGCTTCTTCTCATACTTTGGGCATGTTGCTAGGAGAGGCTTTTTGCAGAGGCACGCCATGATTGGAAAGGTTGGAGGGTACAACAAATGAGAGAAAAATCCTCAACTGGTGGACTGACACACTGACTGACTGAATGTGTCACAGATTATGATTATATTTTCTCCATCATCTACTTCTGAAATGGCTTGTCTCCAGAAACTCTATGAACATGGAGAAATGACCAAAGTTATACAAGTGTTCAGGTCTTTCATTCATAGTGTTGGCTATGAGTTGTCTACGACTGGATGGCACTTACCAACAATAACAAGGTCATGATACTGCCTTTTCTTGATGCTGAAATGTAATCCATATTGAAGACTTTAGTTTTTCATCTTCTGCAGCAAGTGTTTCAAGTCCTCCTCACTTTCAGTAAGCAACGTTGTGTCATCTGCATAACTCAGGTTGTTGATGAGTCTATCTCGGATTGATATCACATTCTTCTTAATAATGTCCAGCTTTTTGATTGATTTGCTCAACAGAATTGATTAGATATGAGGAAAGGATACAATCCTGATGCACATCTTTCTTCATTTTAAACCAGGTAATCAGGATGTGTGTGTAAGAGGCAGTGCGATTGGCACAGGATAGAGTAGGGTTTAGGGCTGTTGTACATAGGGTCGCTATGAGTTGCAAGTGACTCGATGGCACGTAACAACAACAAAAACAATGTTCCTTTGCTCTGTTTGGAGAGTAACAACATCATTGGAGTATAGGTTTTGTAAGTGCACAATTAAGTATTTAGGAATTCTCATTCTTCTCAAAGTTAGCCATAAATTGTAATGATCCACACAGCCAAATGCTTTTGTATAGTCAACAAAACTATAATAGACATACTTCTGGTGTTCTCTGCTTTCAGCCAAGTTCCATTAGACATCAGATATTATATCTCTGGTACCACAGCTGTTTCTAAACACAGCTTGAACCTCTGGCAGTATCCAGTCAATGTACTTCTCCATCATTTTTGCATGCTCTTTAGCTGTATTTTGCTTATATGTAATATTAATTATATTGTTCAGTAATTTCTACATTCTGTTGGATCCTTTCCTGAAAATGGGAGCAAATATAAATTTCTAGTTAGCTTGCCAGATAGCTGTCTTCCAAATTTCGTAGCACAGGCTGATGAGTACGTTATATCTATTAGTTAAAACATGTCAATTAATATTCCATTGATTCCTGGGTTACGCTGAAAGATAACAGTAGGTTCCTAGATAAGAGTTCATGCTAAGATATATATTATGGGACCACATATATGAAAATCCAACTACTTTCCTCTAAGTAACAGACTTAAGTTGCCACTGCATCATTTCTGACTCACAAACTACTGGTATTTCACAAAATGAAATGCTGCTCAGTCATCATGATTATTGGTAAGCTTGAATCCCATGTTGTAGCTTTGTTAGAATATCCCATTCATGGTGTCCACAATACTGAGGCATCTGGTGGGTTTTTTGGCTGGAATGAAAATAAATTATGATTCTTCACTGTCTTCCCTACTCTGACTCATTCAGTTACATACCATATGCTACCACAGTTTCTCCTAATGTGAATTTACCCCACATTCAATTGCCTCAAAACAGCTGGGTGAGAGGTTGTTTCCTTTCTTGGTCTCTTATCACCCTCCAGAAGCTGTAACTTGTCTCTGCTTGTCACTCTTACTACTGACCTTGGAGATATTGCTTAAGTGAAGCAAATTTTAAAAGCAGACAGGATTTTCTTTGAAGATCTAGGCACTTGACATGATCATGGGCTATGTAGTGTCAACTCACCAGGGTAGTAGAGGCCTAGGAAACAAAAGCCAAGGAAGTGGGACTTTGTGGATGAATAATATGCTGCTGCTGAAAGTTTATGACATCCACAGTTTCTATAAGAAGCTTTCTGCCATATTCAGCTCCTATTTTTTGAAGTTTGCATCACCTTAAATACAGGGCCAGTTATAAATTCACCATTGCAGACCTTTGCTCACTTCCTCCAACAGTCTCCAATTTGGCTTCTTCAGACCTGCATTGTCCATTGTTACTCTCACAGTATGACTATTGCTTCAGCTACCAGCTGGTCTCTCTTTTCTCTTGTTTCTTTCACCTACACTTCATTGTTTTTCCATTGTTAAAGTAATTTTGTAGGATTCACAATTAATCAGCCCAGGCAACTTTCCCTGATTCCTAGCTAGGCCAAGTTTGGAGTCTAAATTCTAATCTTAACTCAGCAGCCCTTGTGCTCTGACCCTTATCTCATCTGACATCACCCTTACTGTAGCCCAACTTCGCACTGGCTAACTCTTCAATGCTTTTCTTGTCGGTGGTACTACAGGCTGTTCCCTTCATGCTAGATTTTATCCTTTCTTACCTCTATTGCTGTCTGACAAGACTTCACTCAATTCTTCAAAGCCTAAAAAGAGGGCTTTGCTCTAAAACACAGTTGTGTTTTCTCTGCCTAGAAAAGCATTGACTCTATTTGGAGGTTCTGGAAGGTTTTGGCTATTTTACTATAAAGCAAACTTCTGACTGAATTTGAATTATTTCTCTACTCTGCGCTTGATAAATGACCTTGATAAAGTTCTGTGCCATCTTTACCCTTTAGTGTCCTCATCTACAAAGTACATCTAACAATACTTAAGATGCCCTTTACTCTATGATAAGGAGAGCTGCAGAACAGAGAACCAGGAACAACACATCACAGTCATCTTTAGAGCTATATATGTGATGTTAGAACCAGGGAACCCAGAACAGCAGTGCCAGTAGCATCTGTATACACTGTAATTGAAAGCTTATGAAGCAGAATTGAAAAAAATGGAACAAAGAGAGGAAGAGAACCTAGAACTGCTAACATCACTGTGTGATCATCTTGATCAGCTACCTATATAAGGGAGGTGACAGAGCAGCAGCAGCAGCAGCAGCAGCAGCAGCAGCAGCAGCAGCAGCATCTATGCAGCTGAAATGGTCCAATCTCCATCTGCGTCCATGGCCGTTCCATCTCACTACTCTCCAGGTGTCCTCTCCACTCTCTTACCTACCCACTGCATTTCCCCTTTTCCCTTTCCCTTCCCTCATTTTACGAAGACCCAGCTCTACCTCAGGTCACATTCACATAGTCTTATTTCTGCAGCCTGATGCCCCAGAGTGTTCTTCTCAGACAGTGCAGACTGCACCACTACTGGCCTTCAATTAGCCCACATATTAAAGAGGACTCTCCTCTGATGGGGAGAAACTCCTCTCCAGCACTAGCAAAAACAGACTAGCCTAATCTCCTGTGAGGCCAGCAGAAACTCTGTCCCAGGCTCGGTGTCCCACATTTTGGCATGCCTTTAACATACTTTTCTCATACCAGCATATTTGTTTTATATTTGTACGCTTGCTTGTTTAACTCTTAGAGATATAAGATTTAACTTGCTTATCAATCAATTTGTAATATTAGAGGATTGATTTTAATGTTACTACTTTTTTATAGCTTATGGATATTGGGGAAATATTTATTTATAGTTTTCTCTTATGGATATAGTACTTGTCTGTGAGTTTATTTTACTGGAATGACTTGCAGGTTGGTATGACACTAGAAGCCATGACACTGGTATTTAAAAAACCAATAGGGTCACCCATGGTGGCCAAGTTTTAGCATAAGTTCCAGATTAAAACACACTAAGAAGCAGGACTGGTTGTCTACTTGTAAAATAACAGGGTTTCAAAAACTGTCTGAAAAATAGAAGGAATTTGTTAGCTATATAGTCCTGGAGACTTGGACATAGTACTCAGAAGGGTGGACAGACAGCACAGGAGAGGGAGACCCCAGATGACGTAGATTGATACAGTTGGTGGGGTAATGGGGGTTAGTGTGTTGGAATTAGTGTGACTGGTTTAGGACAGGGAAGGGTTCAGAGATGCTTTACATAGGGTTGGTATACATCACAGGCGACTAAATGGCACATAACACACTATGACAGATTTAGAAGCAGGAGTGGCATCCACTTCCTAAATAACACACCTCTGGAAACTTTATGACGTTTGATAAATGTTGATAGTTATAGAGGGGCTTCAGGCCTTTTGTTCATAGGGTCGCTATGAGTTGTGCTCGACGCGAAGATAATCAACAACAACATAGTCCTGGAGGTTATTGTTAGGTTCTGTCAAGTTGAGTCTGATTCATAGCAACAATGGAGCAATGGAGAGCTAAGTATGACTTATAGTAACCTTGTGAACAATGGATCCTGAAGCTTTTCCTATCCTGTGTCACCCTTACCATCTCTGATACAGTAGAGCCTGCTGTTTCAATCATTGTGTCAATCTCCTCCCCCCCCCCGAAGGTCTTTATCTCTTTCTACCTTTCTAAATATGATGTCCTTTTCCAAGGACAGGTACCTCCTAACAACATGCACAAAGTATGTGAGCCAAAGCTTCATTATTCTTGCTTCTAAGGAGCTCCCTGGTTGCACTTCCACCCAGACATACTTCTTTGTTCCATGGAATATTAAATATTCTTCACCACCAACTCAAAGGCATTGATTCTTCTTCTGTCATCCTTATTCATTGTCTAACTTTCAGATGAACAGAAAGTCATTGAAAAGACCCTGGCTTGAATCAGGTGCACCATAGTCTTTAAACTTATGTTACTGTTGCTTAGCACTTGGAGAAGTCTATGGCAGCTGTTTTTTCCAATTTAACACATCTGTTCATTTTTGGACTGCTGATAAGATGTTGATTGTGGATCCAAGTATGATGAAATAGCTGACAACTTAATTTTTTCCCCTCCATTCATCAAGATATTGTCTATTTTCTCAGTGGTTAAGATTTTTATTTTCTTGATATTGAGATGTAACACATTTTAAAAGAAGGCGTGTAGTCTTTAATTGTCTACAGTAAGTGTTTTAAGTCCTCTTCACCTTCAGCAAGTAAGGCTGTACTATCTGCATAACACAGATGTTATAATGGGCCTTCCTCCAATTCTGTTGTCACATTCCTTTCCATAAAGTCCAGCTTCATGAATGATTTGCTTAAGATAAAGATTGAGTATTTTTGGAGAAAGAATACAAATCTGTCGGAACTAATGTCGTTAGGTGTTGTCCCTCTGCAACATGCCTGAAGTATGTGAGATGAAGCTTTGTCATGTCATCTTTGCTTCCAAGGAGCACTCTGGTTGCACTTTCTCCAAGGCATACTTGTTTGTTCTCTTGGCAGTCCATGGGATATTGAGTACTTTTCTCCAACGTCGCAGATAAAAGGCATCATTAGTTTCTTCTGTAATCCTTGGTGGAAGATCTGTCAACAATCTGCAATATGCAGATGATACAATCCTGCTTGCTGAAACTGAGGAGGACCTGAAGCACTTGCTGCAGAGGGTCAAACACTGCAGCCTCCAATATGGATTGAGGCTCAATGCCAAGAAGACAAAGATTCTCACCACTGGGCCAATTGGCAGCATAAGGGTGGATGGTGAAGAGATTGAGATTGTTCACAGCTTCAGTTTGCTTGGCT
>NW_006400137.1:630176-643276 GCF_000299155.1 Elephantulus edwardii | reverse complement strand
AGTGAGAGAAGACCTTTACCCTGTAACCCACAGCGTCCCTTTTCAGAAGGAAGTAGCTAAGAGAATACGCCATCCCCTTTTCCTTATGAATCAGGGTGAAATCTCTCTCAGGGAGGAGTGATAGGGAATGGCAAAGGACACACTGACAAAGGAGATTAATCAGAACTGGCTTTGACAAGCACTATGGCAATTGGACAATCAAAACAGACATTCGGGGGCGGGGAAGAAGAAGGAACTGGGGAGGAGTGTAGAGAAAACAGTACAACAATGAATGAATGATAACCCAAAATCTCTGTAAATGTTCATTAAAAGTAATAAAATTTAATAATAATAAAAAACAAGAATATTACCCGGGGGGGGATTTTTACTTGTAAATACAGGTTGAAAATTTGAAGAGTTTAAAATTTTCTGTCATTCCACGTATCCAAATATCTGTTTCTCCCCCCCCCCTCATTGTTATACTTCAGGTATGTAAAATCATTTAGCCAGGTTTCTTCTTGTTGTTAGGTACCATGGAGTTGGAATTGACTCATAACTAACCCTCCAGTAGGTTTTCAGAGCTAGGAAGTCACATGATGTGCTGTGTTACTCTTAGCTGGGATGTCGTGTTTGGTACAAATCTTTCTTGTGGATTTTTACCCCTGCTGATGAATGGTAAAGCAGCTTGGCTGCTAACCAAAAGCAGTTCAAATCTACCAGCCTCGCTGCTCCATGGGAGAAAAATATGACTGTCAGCTTCCTCTTCCTTGAAATTTATAGCCTTGGGAATCAGTTCCTCACTGTCAGTGAGTCAGAATGGATGTGTTGTCAATGGAGTTGATTGATTTGTTGTACTTTTATTTTAGTTATGTAAAAAGGTATATGGGGAAAAAAGATATATGGAAGCAGGAGTGGCATACACTTCCGTAAATAGCTTGCCTCCAGAAACCCTATGAATCTGGAGAAAGGATGAAAGTCACGCAGGTGTCGAAGACTTTTGTTCATAGGGTCACTATGAGTCGCCAAAGACTCGGCAGCACTTGACAACACATAGTAGGCAGTGAATACATATGCACACTTACTGATTTATTGTTGTTGTTTGTCATCATATTGGAATTGACTCATAGATGACTCTTCAGTGGGTTTTCAGAGGCAGTAAATCACATAGGAGGAGACAACTAATCCTTCCTCAGAGCAGCTGGTGGAGTTGAACACCTTTGGGATTACAATGCAGGTTTTTTTACCTCTAGGACACCAGAGCTAAATTACTGATTTAGTGTGCTGTTAAATATAATTCCCATTTATTAAAAAAAATAATATCATTTGCTGTACTTAGAATGACAAATAAAGGAAACATGGTGTTTCATTCATATTAAAAAAATAACATTCCAAGATTGATCCTGAAATACAATGCCGTGACAGGATACTATCTACACATACAAGGAAGACCTGTTAAAAGAATTATATTAAAATACATGCACTGACATTTAAAATCAAACATGGAAATTGAGGATTTACATCAAATTTTGGAATCTGAAATTGAACATGTGATCAAGGTTCATTCATATAAAAATATGTTCATCAATGCTAGTTGGTGACTGTAATACAAAAGTTGGAAACAAAGAAAAACTAATACTTGGAAAACATGGACTTAGTGACAGAAATGAGAGTGGACAGCAAATGAATGCATTGTCTATCAATACACAATAATTTATTTATTACAAATACCTTTTTACAAAAACACAGTGATTATACATATGGACCTCACCTGATGGACTAGGCAAGAATCAGATTGACTATGGATATAATAAATGGATAAGTTCCAGGCCAGGGGTTGACTGTGGATGGATAGATCAATTACTCATGTACAAGTTCAAATTGAAGATGAATTAAATGAAAACAATCTACAAGAACCCAAAAAAGACTTTGAGTTCTTCTGATTGGAATTTAATAAAACATGTTAAGCATAGGTTAGAGGTTTTGAATGCTAATGATTAAAGACCAGATGAGAAGTGGGATGACGTCAAGGATGTCTGTCAGGAAAAGTAAAAGGTCATTGCAAAAGGGAGAAAGAAAAGACCCAAAATGGATATCAGAAGAGATTCTGGGTTTTTGTTTGTTATTTTTGTTGGAAGAGATTCTGAAAATTGCACTAGAATATTGAGAAGCTAAAACAAAGGGAAGAAATATTGAGGTAAAAGAGAAGAATAGAGCATTCTAAAAAGCAACTTGACAAGACATAGTAAAGTATTATAAAGAAATATACAAAAAGCTGGAGTTAGAAGATAAAAAGGAAAGAACTTGCTCTGCATTTCTTAAGCTGAATAAACTGAAGAAAACCAATTCAAGCCTTGCATTTCAATACTGACAGATCCTATGGGAAAAATCTTGAATAACACAAGAAGCATAAAAAAAAAGGAAGGAATACACAGAGTTATTATACCAAAAAGAATTAAGATGGAACCATTTTAGGAAGTAGCATATGATCAAAGGAATACTATACTGCATTGAAAAACAGGGAACTCATGAGATATTCTACAAAATGGGTGACTGTGGAGTGAAATATCTCAGTCACAAAGGGACAAATACTGCATAATGCCTCTGTTGTAAAGCAGGACTGACATCAGGGTTGGGGAGAATCAAAACAGATGGGGGAGAGAACTGTTTGATAGGAATATATAATTAGGTATTATTTTCATGACAAGAGTCCAGAATGAGAGTTACTTGGTTGCATGCTGGAACGGACTGGGCACAGTGTGTGTTGTATAATAATAAAAAGTGGGGGTTTTTTTGTTTGTTTGTTTGTTTTTACTTTTCAAAGAGAATACCCAACTGGGGGAGAGGGTGGGCAGAGAGTAAAATGTGCAATAATGAATGAATGGAATCCAAAGTCTCTATAAACTTTCATTAAAGTTTCAATTTAAAAAAAGAAGCAAGATTAATAAAGGAAGCAGTTAAAGCGGTTGTGAAGCTCCTAGCAAAAAAAATAAGACCTGAGGAACTTACGGAATAACAATTGACATATTTCAACAAACAAATACAGCCCTTGAAATGCTCACTATTCTATGTCAAGGAATGTGGAAGACAGCTCCGGGACAACTGACTGGAATGTTTCCATTCCCATAAAAGCTAACCTGACAAAATATGGAAATTATAGAACAATATTAACATAGACTGGAATGGCAGGATTCTGCTAGAGGGTTTTTTCTGGTTTGGGGTTGAGAATAGGGTGCTTTTTGTGCATCTCCCAAGTAAAACAGGCTTGGAAGCAGGAGTAGCATCCACTTCCAAAAATTAAAAAAAGCTTGCTTCCAGAAATTCTATGATCTTGGAGAAAAGATGAAAGTTTTGCATTCAAGGCTTTCATTTATAGGGTTGCTATGGGTCATCTACGACTCTACAACACTTAAGAACAGCAACATCATCAACATCACTTGCTAGTAAAATCTTGCTCTATTTTATTAGCAAATGGCTAGATCAGTACATCAATAGAGAACTACCCACAATTCAAGCTTGATTCAGAAAAGGCTGTGGCACCAGAGATATCGTTGCTGTTGTTAGATGGATCTTGGCTGAAAGCAGAGAATACCAGGAGAATACCTATTTGAGTTTCATTGACTAGTCACAGGCATTTGATTATGTGGATCATAGCATATTATGGATAACACTGGGAAGAATGTGAACCTGAGAACATTTAATTGTGCTCATTCTTGGTCTATACCTAGACCAAGAAGCTGTTGTCTAAACAGAATGAGAGAAAACGGCATAGTTTAAAGTCAGGAAAGATGTGCATTACAGTTGTATCTTTTCTCCAAAACTATTTAATCTATATGCTGAGTAAATATTTCAAGAACCTGGACTATATGAAGAAGAATGTGGCATTAGAATTGGAGGAAGATGCATCAACAAATTGCTATGGAGATGGTACAACCTTACTTGCTGAAAGTGTAGAGGACTTGAAATACCTGCTGCAGAAGATCTTTGATGGCCATCTTCAATATGTATTACTTTTCATCATCAAGAAAATAAAATTCTTCACTACTCAATCAATAGACAATATCATGGTAAATGGAGAAAAGATTGAAGGAGCCATCAATTTCATCTTACTTGTATCCAAAGAAGTAAAAAAAAATGAAAAAAATAAAAAGACATGTTCTTTTTGGAAAAGCTGCTATCACAGACCTCTCTAAAGTATTAAGTAGCAGTGACATCAGCGACTTCCTATGAATCTTAGAGTTGGACAATGAATAAGAATGACAGAGAAGAATTGATGTCTTTGAGCTGTGGTGTTGGCAAAGAGTACCAAATATCCCAGGAAACTGTTCTAAGATCAAACAAGTATGTCTTGGAGGAAGTGCAACCAGGCTGCTTCATTATCAGAGATAATGAGGATGGCACAGGATAGGGTAAGATTCATATCTGTTGTTCATAGGGTCTCTTCATGTTGTAGTTGATTTAATGGTACATAAGAACAACATCACTTGTTACACTCTTATTAAAACCATAATCATGGGGAAAAAGAACAACATCCTATACTGTACACTTTAAGAAAACATACTCTAACACATAGGGAGGCCCTTCCTAAGTAAGTAAATGTTTTTGTTTTTATTATTTCTTTACCAATTGATATATTTCAACAAACAGATGTTGTTGTGGATGTGCTCACCAAGTTGTGCCAAGAAATTTGAAGGACAATCACCTGGCCAACTGACTGGAGGAGATCTGTATTTGTTCCCATTCCCAAAACAGGTGACCGATGATAGACTGCAGAAATTATCGAACAATATCACTAATATCATATGTAAGAAAGATTCTGCTGAAAATTATCCAAAAACAACTAGACCAATACATCAACAGAGAACTGCCAGATATGCAAGCTGGGTTTAGAAGAGATCATGGCACTAGGGATATTATAGAAAATGTTAGATGGATCTTGCATGAAAGCAGAGAGTACCAGAGGAGTATCTACCTCTGTTTCATTGACTATGCAAAGGCATTTGAATTTGTGAATCCCGACAAACTGTAACTGATTCTGAGAAGAACGGGAATTTCAGAACACTTGATTGTGTGCTTATCTGAAATCTATACTTGGACCAGGAGGTAGTCATCAGAATAGAACAAGGAAACACTGCATGGTTCAAAATTGAGAAGAGTGTACACCAGGGATGTGTCCTATCATCATACATTTTCAATCTATCAGCATAACAGATCATCTGGGAGGCTGGGATTTATGAGGAAGAATGTCACATCAGAATTGGAGGAAGAATCATCAACAACCTGCATTATGCAAATGATTCAAAATTGCTTGCTGCACCTGAGGAGGACCTAAAGCATATGCTTCAGAAGGTCAGTGACTGTAGCCTTCAATAAAAATTGAAGCTCAACATCAAGAAAATAAAGATTCTTACCACTGGGCCAACTAGCAGCATCATGATAGATGGTGAAGAGGTTGACATGGTTAACAGCTTCAGTTTGCTTGGCTCCACAATCAACACTCTTGGTACCAGAAGCCAGGAAATCAAGACAAATTGCATTGTGAAAGTCTGCTTTCAGGGACCTCTCCAGAATACTGAAGAGAAACGATGTCAGTCTGGAAAGTAAGATGCCCCTGATTCAGGCCATGTTCTTCATAATTACTTGCTATGCATCAGAAGGCTGGTAAATGACTAGGGATGACAGAAAGAGAACTGATGCCATCAAGCTACGGTGCTGGAGAAGAAAGAGTATTGAATATACCATAGACTGCTGAGAGAACAAACAGACAAGGATTATGAAGCTCTGTCTGACATATTTTGCAGGTTGCAAGGAGGAACCAGTCCATGGAGAGGGGCATCATGCTTGGGAAGGTGGAGGGACAGCATAAGAGAGGAAGACCCTGGATGATTGACTCAGTGATTGGGGTAGTGGGGGTAGGTGTATCAGAGATGCTAAGATTGGCTCGGGATAAAGCAGGGTGCAGAGCTGTTGTACATAGGGTCGGTATGAGTCACAAGTGACTTGAAGGCACATAACAATAACAGCAACAGCAACAACAATAACACTTTAGGTAATTTTTTTTTTCTTTTGTCAATAAAGTTTTTTTTGGAACACATCCACATCATTTGTTTCTGTCATGTCTCTGGATACATTCATGTTACAATTTTTTTAAAATTTAGTTTGTTTATTTTTCATTTCAATGAACATCTACAGAGATTTTCGAATTCCATTCATTCATGTTACAATTTTAAAGTTGAATAGCTGCAACCAAGACTAGCCTGCAAAGCTAACAATCTTTGCTGTCTGGCCCTTTGCCGAAAAAGCCTGCCAACCCTGGTTTGTGTTATCTTTCTGGATAATGTTTTGTAAATTTTCTTTCTCCTCTTTGCCCTAAATGTTTAAAAACCATTCATTCACCAATTCACTCAATCATCAAACAACTTTGATCACGGTGGTAAGAAATCTTAGTCCAAGGAGTCGGGGCTCATAAGGAGGATAGAGTAATCAGAGACCATGCATACTTAATAATAAAAAAAAAAAAACTTCTAGAATACTTGTAGAGGGCAGGGTTCTTAGTAGCAAAGAACAGCGCTCACTAATTGAGGCACAAAGCAATTCTTTGAAGGGTTCAGTTTGCTCTCAGAATTGTTGGGAAGAGCTGAAGAAGGGAGATTCCATGCTGATCTTTTGGGAACAGATACTTCAGGTCACCCCCCAGAAGAAGTCACTCATTTGTTTTTGTTCTTATGTGCTATGGTGTTGAGTATAGCTCATAGTGACCTTATGAACAACAAATCTGAACCCTGTACTATCCAGTGTCATCTTCATCTCTGATACGTTTGGACCCATTGCTTCAATCACCCTTTCAATCAACCTTGTCAGTCTTCCTCTCTCTCACTGAAAGCATAATGCCCCTCTCCCAACAACATGTTCAAAGTATGTGAAATAAAGCTTTGTCATACAATTCCAGTTTTTTAAATACGGGATTTAGTTCTTATTAGTTCTTCTGTGTCTCAGAGCTGGTCCAATATTTACCATATGATTTCTTCCTATTGTTGTTGCTAAATGCTGTTGAGTCGTAGGTAACTCATAGCAGCCCTGTGAACAAAAGACCTGGACACTTGTATAACTTTCGTCCTTTCTCCAGGTTTATAGAGTTTCCGGAGGTAAGCTATTTTGGAAGTAGATGCCACCCCTGCTTCCAAGCTTGTTTTAATTGGGAGCTCCACCAAATACTACCCACCAGAGGTAACTATCCTCTCATTTGACACATCAGTGTCACAGTGTTGAGCTTCATAGCAAACACGAATTACCTCTTGATAGCAAATGGACAGACCACAGTTATACCACCTAAAAGAATGTTTCATCAAAAACAATTAAAAACAGGCCTGAGGGCTGTGGATTAGAATCACCCACCTTTGGCTTGGTAGCATCACTTTCGGTCCACTAGGCCAGCTGATCTCTCACTATGCTATTGTTGTTGTTAAATGTTGTTGAGTTTTAGGCGACTCATAGAGACCCTATGAACAAATGACCTGGACACTTCCTGAGGAATATTTATTACATTAATGAATAGCTTCTCATGTTAACAAAAATGTGATGTTAATAACAGAAAAATTGTTATATAATGAAATAGTTTTGAGATAATAATAAAAACATGTAGTTATTAATCACTTCATTTGGACAAGCATTTTACAATTATTAAATACAATAATTCAGAAAAGGAACTATTAATTACATTTTATAGGTAGAAAACCTGGATTGAAACTTAGATAACTTCCTTGGAAGTCTATAGGTCACTGTTGGTTTTTTTTCTTCTTTCTTTATTTTAATGGAACTGGCTTTGATATTTGACCCCTGACTGACCTTCAACAAAGCCTGTACTCTTTCCCACTATGCCAAGAGACATTACAGCAGATAATTGCATACCCAGTGTGGAGTTTGTGGTGGAAATTGGCCCCTTCCAGACACTGACCTGACTGTAGCACCCCATTTAGCCCTTCACCAGTGCCCTAGACACAGTGTTTTTTTCCCCTTAGCCTACATTCTAATTGATAGACTTACATGTAGATACATGTCTACTCTGAGTGTGGCTGCATGGGGAACATCTGGTCTGGAGTGAGCCATTTCCAACGAACCTCTTTGTACTATTCCCTTAGTTATGACACACAAACAGGAAGAGACTAATGACATCAGTCTTACAACTGTCGTCATCTTTATCCTCATTATTTCTTTAGGGTAAAGAACATTCTGACATTAATGAGTAAGGTCTGTCAATTGAGTAGTATAACTCTGAGACTCTTAATACCAAAAGCCAAACCTCCTGCTATGGAACTAATTTTGACTTTAGCAATTTTTACGTTAGCAACAGAGACATAGTAGAACTGCTACACGACTATAACGCTTTACAGTAACAGATGACCTTATCTTTCAGTTGTGATTCCAACTGCCAAGTTTTTAGTTAGCAGTCTAATGCTTTAACCACTGCATTACCAGAGCACCTTAAGGACTTCTTGTTGTTGTGCACCACTGAGTCAGAACCTACCCATATCAGACCCTCCAGTGGGTTTTCAGAGGCAGTTAATCACATGTGAGATTACCCATCCTTCACCTGCAGAGCAGCTGTGGGCCTCTAATCACATGCTTTTGGGATTGCAGTACATCTTCTTGCTACTAGGCCACCTACTATTGTTCCTAAGCATTAATTAAACCTGTGCCTGGAAAATGAAAAAAAAAAAATTTGGATGATCTGCACTGTTAATGTGATCCAATGCAAGAATTTTCTTCAGATGTAAACCTGAATTAGAAGTAATTTCTGTGCCATGGATGCTCTTCAGTCTTTGGCTGCAGTTTAGTTTGAAAGATTTAGTAAGTAGTAACTTCAGAATATGCATCTATTTGCTGCAAAGGTAATGTTAGACACATTTTCCTCCAAATATTGTTTAGTAATGCTTTGATTAACAAATTCTCAATTTTGTTTTGTTTTGTGTGCTTTTACTTCATAAGTAAGATCAATTGTGTAATTTTTCTGTCGTGCTGTGAATACTAGGAATGTCTAAGTGAAAACTATGGTTCACTTTCCAGACTCAACATTTCTGATTATTTGATTTTCAAGTTCAGGTGAGTACAAGTGCAATGTGAGCACATAGATATAGACTCATCCAAGCTCCAGAGTTAGAGAAGGCTTGCTTTAGGATGTCTGGCCCCTTGAAGGAAAAGTATAATTCTGCAGGTTAGAAAGGTGTGGAAAATCCTCCAGGCAACAGTGCAGGATGTTCCCAAGAAGTGAGAGTGGGCTACTCCTTCAGGATTAGCTAAAGGAAGTTCAATGAGAGGGTGAGAACAATAGGTATGACGGCAGTAAGAAAGTCCAGAGGGTGAAGAGGAAGAGATGCTTACATCTAAGTAAGGTTTCTAGACTTGGGCCCTCTTTTTCTAGAAGTTTGCCACATGTACTGGGTCCAATATCCTTCCATTGAGCTCATCATATATAACACCTTGAATCTTCCTCAGCACACTTTCTTAGGACCCAAAAGAAATCATTACTTAGTTGTTTTACTTTCTGAAAGCTTTTTATAGAAGCATAAAATATATATAGAATGCATAACATCTGTTTTAATGACATACTGGTGAGTTGATTCCTACTCCAAGACACAATTTGAATCAGAGTAAAACAGTACTCTTCTTTTTATTAGTTATTTTAGATGTTTAAAAGTCATGCTTTCCACCTTCTTGCGGTGATGAATAATGTTACTATGAACATTGGTTTACAAGTCTCCGTTTGTGCCTCAGTTCTCATTCTCACAGAATATATTTCAAGCAGTGATATAGCTGAGCCATATGGAATTTCTATGTTCAGCTTTTTTTAGGAAACACCAAACTGCCTTCCAGAGTGGTTATATCATTTTAGAATCCCACCAACAGTGTATATAAGAGTTCCTATCTCATCACATCCTCTCCAACATTTATTACTTGCTGTCCTGTTAAACTTCGCCACTGCTCCTGGAGAGAGATGGTACCTCATTGTGGTTTTGAGTTACATTTCTCTTATTGCCACTGATTTTGAATATTTCTTCCTGTGTCTGTTGGCCTTCAGAATGTCCAACCACATTCAAATGAATTGAGAAATTATGGTACATTCACACGCCGGAATACTAAGATGCACACAGGAACAATGATTTTGTAAATCACTACCTGACTTGAGAGGGACTGGAGAGTATTATGCTAAGTCAACTAACTCAGTTCTTTAAGGAAAAATACAGTATAAGAACATTATTGTAGAAATAGGTAACTAGTAAAATGTGTATGAGGATTTTAAGGGTCGGGGTGGGAATGAAAGGGAGTAGAGAGGTGGGGATAGGCTGGGGGGATAATCATGGGGTTGCACAGTTTAACAGGTGGAGGAGGGTAGATTGGGGAGGTGGGGGGGATCTGGTGTGAGAGGCAATGTATACAAACTTTGTAGGTAAACTAGTGTAAAATGAAAATTGTGCTTTTTATTCCTTTTTTTTTTTTTAAGAGGATGTATTTTATTGGAAAGTTTGGTGTTAATGACCTCTCCAAAATACTGAAGAGCATTGGTGTCAACTGGAAGAATAAGGTGTGCCTGATTCAGGCCATGTTTTGGGGTTTTTTTTCCATTCTTTTCTTTTAAAATTTATTTTATTTTCTTTAATTTTTAATCTTTGTTCAATAGACTTAATTAGACCATTTTATCTTTCTTTCCTCCCTTAATTGTATAGCTCTAGTAACCTACTGGATGAGGAATTGTGCTGCCAATCCAAAGACTGTAGTTTGAACCCACCAGATGTTCCTTGGGAGAATGGTGTTTAATCTCCTCCCATGTGATTTACACCCTTTGAAAATTCACTGGAGAATCAGCTATGAGTTGATTCTGACTTGATACCTCGTAACAACAACAACAACCTGATTTTTTTTTTCATTACTGTGTCTTCTTTAGTTGGACTCCAATTTAAAGTTAAAACTGTCATCTGTTTATACCACCTAGGGATTCTAGAATGAATATGGGGAGCTTTCTGGTAAGGTGGGGCACTAGACAGGTGGAAATCTATAATACTCTTCATCCTAGATGCCAGAAAACAAAACAGATACATTGAAACTCTGAGTCAAAAAGGAAAAAAAATAAAGAAGTACTTCAAGCTCTGACTGAAAGAAAAAAATATAATGAAAACATTGAATACAGAGACTGATAAAACATATACTTACTTGTAAAAAGCACGGTGTGGTCATTTTAAAGGTGGCTTGTGCAGGTAAGGAACTCAAGACAGCAATACTGTCCATACTAGCAGTTGTCTTATCGCAACCACAGTGTGATCACCACTTTTCCCCCTAATCCCTCAAGGGGATCGGGGGGAGGGGGTGGTGACTACCTCACCCCAGCTTTCACAGCCCACCTCAGATCTGTCTGAGGCTAAGCTTAGGCCATTTTTTATATAGCCCCAGAAGCTCTGGGTACTAGCTCTGATCTCTTTTGGAAGCTGGAGGACTTTTCTGCACCTGGTTTTCTTCCTTACTTGACTCAGAATAGCTCAGATGAGGACCTGTGTCCTTTCAGGCTCTTTCTCAACAGATGACCTTGATTTCTCCTGACATATTGTTGTTGTTAAGTGTCACTGAGTCAGTTTGACTCATAGTAAGTCCATATGACTGAGTGGAACTGCTCCACTGGGTTTTGAAGATTATTACCTTTTAAAAGCAGTTCATCAGCTCTATCTCCTGAGGCACATTTAAGTGAGTTTGAAGTGTCAATTTTTTTGTAGGCACATTTAAGTGAGTTTGAAGTGTCAATTTTTTTGTATTGAAGTACTTAGCATTTTGTATCACCTAGGAACTCCTTTAAGCACACCCCTAAGATTCTTGTATTCTTCCTTCAGGAACACCCTAATACCAGGGTAATCGACTTTCAGGGTCACCATTTAGATTTGCCTGTTGGTGGATTCTTATAGTCATACTCTGTCAGTTGACCACATCATCTTTAAAATCATCACACATCAATATCCTTGTCTGTAAATTGGACACAATGATTTTATCAACATCACAAATTTATTGTGACATAAACGAAACAACATCTACAAAGTTCCATAAAGTTTCAATGAGCTGGTCAGGGTGTACACATTTTTTAAGTTCCCAGGGTCCTGTTTTAAAGTCATTTCCCAGGAGATACTTTGACTATGAAATAGAATGAATGGAAACTGCATGTCAACTTCTGCGCTGAGAATAATGTTCCAGATGGACTCACCATTTGCTGTCTTTAGACGAGACTTGTCACCAGGATGTCCTATACTTTCTCTTACCAGAACACGTCCTTCAACAAGAGGCTACCAGTGTTATAAAGTCAGACTGTGCACACAACTTGACTCCTCTGTGTTCCTTTGAACTAATTGGTAGGGCTGTGATGCATTACTTCAAGTTTCCTTGAGTGTTTGTTACTCTTTTCTCACTAGACTGTAATATTGTTAATCAAAAGTGTTAGGCCTTAATTTCATTTTCCTCTTTTCTTGTTATTCTTGTTATGTACTCTTAAGTTGGAACCAACTCATAGATGACCCCCCAGCAGGTTTTCAGGGGCAGTAAATAGAACAGGAGGAGATCACCCATATTTCTCTCTCAGTGTAGCTGGTACTTTTGGTTTGACTGCCTAACTCCTTACCGCTAAGAGAGCCAAAGCTCTCTCAAATTTCCTTGAAGGCAATGAATAAAATTACACAATTTTATCCTCAAATAGCTCACTCATGGAGACCGCATCAATGGGTTGACTTACATGATCTATCTTCCAAACCTATCACCAATTGGTGATTTAGGGTTTTTAAAGAAATTCCTAGGTGATAGAAATGGTTAACAAATCTGACTACTAACAAAAATACTAAAAGTTGATGTTCCTTGGAGGAAATTCCTGGTTACTTCCAAAAAAGTTGGCCATTGAAAGCCTTAGCTAACCAGTTCTGTTCTCACACACAGAAAGTCTTCATGGGTAGTAGTTAACAAAATGTTTGTTGTTGTTGTTGTTGTTGTTATTTGCCGTCGAGTCGCCTGCGACTCATAGCAACCCTATGTACAACAGCCCTAAACTCCGCTCTGTCCTGTGCCAATCGCACTGTCTCTGACACTCCCATCCCAATTATCCC
>NW_006400137.1:628823-630076 GCF_000299155.1 Elephantulus edwardii | reverse complement strand
CCAATTGGCAGCATAAGGGTGGATGGTGAAGAGATTGAGATTGTTCACAGCTTCAGTTTGCTTGGCTCCACAGTCAACACTCTCAGCACCAGCAGCCAGGAAATTAGAAGATGTATTGCTGTGGGAAAGTCTGCTGTTAGGGACCTCTCCAAAGTACTGAAGAGCGACCGTGTCTCTTTGGAGATCAAGGTGCATCTGATACAGGCCATAGTCTTTGCTATCACTTGTTATGCATCAGAGAGTTGGACAATGACTAAGGAGGATAGAAGGAGAACTGATGCCTTTAAGCTGTGGTGCTGGAGAAGAGTATTGAGGGTACCAGGGACTGCTAGGAAAACAAACAGATTCATCCTGGAAAGGGTCAAACCGGGCTGCTTCTTGGAGGCAAGGATTCTGAGGCTCTGTCTCACATACTTTGGACATGTTGTAAAGAGGGACAGGTCCTTGGAGAGGGACATCATGCTTCGGAGAGTGGAGGGACAGCGCAGAAGGGAAGGCCCCCTATGAGGTGGATTAATTCAGTGACTGGGGTAATCGGGATGGGTGTGTCGGAGACGGTGCGACTGGTACAGGACAGAGCAGAGTTTAGGCCTATTGTACGTAGGGTCGCTATGAGTCGCAAGCGACTCGATGCCACATAACAACAACAATCCTTATTCATTATTTAGATGAAAAGCAAGTGTTCAGAAAGACCATGGCCTGAATCAGATGCACCTTAGTCCTCAGACTGTCATCATTACTCCTTAATAATTTGGAGAAATCTCTGGCTATGGACTTTCCTCGTGCAATATATCTGCTGGTTTCCTGACTGCTGGTGCCAAGGGTGTTGATTGTGGATCAAAGTAAGGTGAAATCATTGGTAGTTTCAATTTCTCCATCTATCATAATGTTGTCTTTTGGCCCAGTGTTAGAATTAAAACCCCTGAGATGGGAAGAAATTAAAAAT
Organism: Elephantulus edwardii; assembly: GCF_000299155.1. Classification (NCBI taxonomy): domain Eukaryota; kingdom Metazoa; phylum Chordata; class Mammalia; order Macroscelidea; family Macroscelididae; genus Elephantulus; species Elephantulus edwardii. Next base: position 629,130 of record NW_006400137.1, on the reverse strand, counting down.
AAAGATTAACAGTTGCAACCATCCATCAATATTCAGAACATTGAATGTATGAAGTAAGAACCTAGAAAAATTTGAGATGTTAAAAAAATGAAATGGCAAACAAGAAGATTGACATCATTGGTCACTCTGAATTAGACAACAATATCATTTGCTATAGAGATACCATTTGACCCAGCAATTCCACTACTGGGAATATACCCCGAAGAAACCATAACTGACATCCAAGCAGATATATGCACACCCATGTTTAATGCAGCTTTGTTCACAATAGCAAGGAGTTGGAAACAACCTAAGTGCCCATCAACAA
>NW_006400137.1:614447-622411 GCF_000299155.1 Elephantulus edwardii | reverse complement strand
AATAAAGTTATATGTGAAATATTGGACTTTCTTAAACATGTAGCCTAAAAAACAAACTATAAGATGAGAAGTAGCTTACGTAGTAGAAATACAGGTAAGGAATCCATGGAACTGTTCTAGGAGCCTGGGACCTCTGTACAGTGCTTTTCTAGGTCCTGCAGAAGACAGAATTTTCAGAGCATAGAGCTGTGGTCCCCAGGCATCAGGGAAAGCATTGTGTCATCTCAGAAAGCTTCTTCAGAGTAAACATGGTGCTGTTAGAGTAAGCTTTGTTGGATGTTCAATCTGGCCACTCAAGCAGAGCCCAGAGACATTACAGGCTGTGTGCTTGTTTTAATACTCTGCCATTGTTATCTTGAAATTCTTTGTGCATTTTTAACAAGAGGTCTCACGTTTTCATTTTGTGCTCCATATTCAAATTGTGTAGCTATTGCTAGACCTCATAGAATGCCCAAATGTGGGTCTCCTTTGGGGAATGGCAGATAATTGATGCAGTTAATGAACACCCTCATTATGGCTGGCTGACATAGGGGTCATAGTGGAAATTCCTATCATCATTCCCAGCATCCTGAGGGACTCCCACTTGTTGAGACTTGGCTGTCAGTTTATCTGCTCATCTCTCAGTGCTCAGATTGTACAAGAAAAGAATGACTTTGAGCTGTGTCTTGCCAGTTCATTCAGTTCACTCTCACTGACTTAAAAAGTAGGATGCTAATAAAGAACTTATCTCCTCTTGAGTTCATGCTGTAGCTGATATCCATCATGCACAGCTCTGTGATTGATAATGGGCCTTGCTTAGACTTTGCTTCTAAGTATTACATAGCTTTTTATAGTTTCCTGATGAAATGTATTTTTTAATTTAACATTTAAATAGCAATTATGTATGTTATTCTTTATCATCCATCTGTAAGTTTGTTATATGTACATTATATGTAACAACTATGATGTTATAAGCTATATCATTGGAATTTCCAATGCCAGTAGGATCATTTGCATTCAAGCATACTTCATGCTTCCAGATTAAGGCAGCCTAGGAAGGAAGGTCTGGAAAGTTATTTCCAAAATATAATTATTAAAAAATCTATGGATTATAAAAGAATATTGTCTAAGCTAATACTGGAAGATAAACTTGTGAGTTGGACACCCAAATAGACAGTGACTATAACAGTAGAGTTGAGTATTCCAATGGTTACAAAGAGGATGCTTGACAAGTGTGATGGTTAATGTTATGTGTCAAATTGACTAGGCTATGATTCTCAGTGGTTTGGCAGACTCTATATTTTGTGATCTCATATGAGCAGTCGATCAGTTGAAAGGGTTTTTTGAGGGAGTGTGTGGCCTGCCTCCAGTATGTAAACGAATATTCTGGGAAAGCTCACTCTTTTTCTATACCCTGTAATCTTCTCTTTATCTTACTTCCAATTATTGGAATATAAGTCTCTGGCCTGCTGCATGACTTGTAAATTTTGGGTTTGCCAACTACTGTAAGCCCATGTATACTGTAAGCCTTGCATGTATATTTTGGATTATAACACATTGCAATATCATGAGCCAGCAGAAGTCTTTAGTCCATCACTATAGATTGGGGACTCAACTGGCTTTCACAGTTGCTTGAAGTAAATTTCTCTCTATGCATTTGTAAGGGAGCCCTGGTAGCCTAGTGGCAAGAAGCTGTGCTGCAATCCCAAAGTCGTGTGGTTTGAGGCTACCAGCTGCTCCATAGGAGAAAGATGGACAGTCTCCTCCCGTGCAATTAAATGCCTCTGAAAACCCACTAGAAGGTCAGCTATGCGTCGGTTCCAACTCAACTGTACACAACAACAATAACAGCAATGTGTTTGTATGCATTCCATTGGTTTTTAAAGAATAAAGAAATAGATAACATTAAGTGTTATTATACAAAGGCGGTCATGATTTGGACCCAAATTGGTGGTGACTAACAGAGCAAGAAACACAGGATTGTTCAGAATCAAGAAGTGTGCCAGGAATTTGTCCTTTCTCTACATCTTTTCAATTGATATGCAGAACAGATTATAGAAGAGGTTGGACTTCATGAGGAGGAAGGTGGCATTAGCAGTGGAGTAAGACTTATCAGCAACCTTCAATATGCAGATGACACAATCTTGCTTGCCAAAGCTGAGGAAGAACTGAAGTGTATGCTGCAGAAGGTCAAGGACTGCAATCTTCAATATGAATTGCAACTCAACATCAAGAAAAAAAAGATTCTTACCACTGGGTAGCACTATGATAGATGGAGAAGAGATTGAAATTGTTAACAATTTCAGCTTGCTCAGATCCACAATCAACACTCTTTTTTTTTTTTAAATTTAGGTTGTTTATTTTTCATTTCAATGAACATCTACAGAGATTTTGGGATTCCATTCATTCATTGTTGCACCCTTCTCCCCGCACAAACCCCTCCCCCCCCCCATTTGCTCCTCTCCTTGAAAAGCAAAAGAAAAACTCCCTCATTGGTACACAATCCAATCAACACTCTTGACACCAGTAGTCAGGAATTCAGAAGCCAAATTGTATTAAGAAAGTCTACTGTGAGGGACCTCTCCAGAGTGCTGAAGAGCAATGATGTCAATGTGGAGACTAAGGTCTGATTGATCCAGGTCTTTGCAATTACTTGCTATACACTAGAGAGCTGGATAATGACTAAGGATGACAGAAGAATTTATGCCTTTGAGTTATGGTTCTGTTGATGAGTACTGAACATACTGTGGGCTGTCAAGAGAACAAACACACCTGCCCTGGAGAGTGTGAGACCAGGTTGGTTCTTGGAGGCAAAGATTTTGAAATTCCATCTCACATACTTTGGGCATGTTACCAAAAGGAACTAGTCCTTAGAAAAGGACATCATGCTTGGAAGATTGGTGGGTCAGTGCAGGAAAGGAAGACCCTGGGTGAGATGAATTGACATAGTGTCTATGGTAATGGGGGCAGATGTGTTGGAGATTGTGTGAGTGGCTCAGCATAGGACAGGGTCAGAGCTATTGCTGATAGGATCACTATGATTCATAGATAACTCAATAGCACATAATAACAAGCAATCATAGTATTAATTAGGGAACATATCAACACCATTGGCACCAGAAGCTAGGATCAAAAGATATATTGCATTGGGAAAGCCTGCTGTCAGGTATCTATCTCTTTAAAGTTCTTAGGGCATCAATGCCAGTTTGAAGACTAAAGTGTATCTGATCCAAGCCCTGGTATTTTCAACTACTTATGAATCTAAAAGTTAAACAATTTATAAAGATGACAGAAGAATATCCCATACTGTTGAGTTGTGATATTGAAGAATAGTGCTGAATATCCCATGCATTGCTAAAAAGACAAACAAATATGTCTTAGAAAATGTGCATAGAGGTGCTTTCTTAGAGGCAAGGATAATGAAAATTTGTCTTACATAGTTGAGCATGTTATTATGACAAAGCAGAACCTGGAAAAGATTATTATGTTTGGAAAGAAGAAATGGAAAACTCTCAATGAGATGGATTGATACCGTGACTGTAACTGTGGGCTTAAGTATGTCAGAGATGGTAAGGAAGGCACAGAATAGTGCAGGATTCTGATCCATAGTTCTGATCGTAGCCCAGATCCATAGTCATAATAAGACCTAATCAACTTTATGACACTTAAGAACAAAACCCAGCATGTTATTCTGATAATATTTAAAATTCTATATTGTTACTGATACAACAGAATGTGGAACAATTATCAAACAATATAATTAATATGTTGTTATATGTTGTTATTGTTGTTGATTGTCGTCGAGTCGCGGATGACTCATTGTGACTCTATAAACAAAAGACCTAATGCCTTTCTGTAACTATCATTCATAGTTCATAGAGTTTCCACAGGTATGTGGTTTAGGAAGTGGATGCCACTCTTTATTCCAAACCTGTTTTACAACTGGGAGCTCCACAACTGGGAAACCATTATGGCATTTGACACCCCAGTAGCACAAGGTTCAGCATCACAGCAAACCCAGATTACCTCAGGACAGAAAATTGGCAAAGCATAATGTACAAATTAGAAGACTCTTCGTCCAAAATATAATAACAATAGTGTCAGTTAGCAGTGATTAAGTGCCATCAAGAGAATATGACTCATAGCAACCCTATGAACGAAACCCGTGAACTCTGTGCTATAATTAACATCATTTTTCTATGTTCATAGAGTTTCCAGAGGCATCTGATTTAAGAAGTGGATGTCATTCCTGCTTCCAAACCCGAATCAAACTTTAATCTCATCTAAACACTGTCTATGATGGGTAACCATTATGGTATTTGACACAACTAGCACAGTGTATAGCATCACAGCAACTCCACGTTACTTCAGTATAGCAAATAGATAAACGACCGCTGTAGCACTTAAAGAATGTTATTCTAATACGCCCACCAAATGCTGTTGATACACCAAGTAGACCCTGCACCCTTGGGTCCTTGCTGGCTAAATCGAGCAAGCAAAAATCCAGCCAGCTGACACCCACTTGTGGAGGGAGAACACCAAAAACACAAACCAAAACTTTCCTCACATGACTCTCATCTAGACACAAGAAACCAACTTCTAGAGTGGAACCACACCACAGGATTCTCCAGATGTAGACTTAACCTATCACTACAAAATTTACAAGCAAAAGATTGTTACAGATCATTCAAAGACTGCTAGAATAGAGTTGTCAGAAGTTCAAGCTGGGTTTAGAAGAGGTTGTAGCTTCAGGTATATCCTTGCTGTTGTCTGTATATCTTGGCTGAAAGCAAAAAATACCAGAAGGATATCTGTACTTTATTAATTGTGTAAATCATACAAATTATGGCTAACATTGAAAAGAATGGTAATCTCAGAACAATTAATTGTGATTATGTGGAAAGTCTATGGTGCAAACAGAGGAAGGGAATACTACACGGTTTAAAATTAAAATTATTTCTCCATATCTATTCAATCTGTATGCTAAGCAAATCATTCAAAGATCTGAACCCTATGAAGAGGAATGTGGCATCAGGACTGAAAGAAGACCTATCAACTACCTACGATATGCAGATAACACAATCTTGCTTGCTCAAAATGTGAAGGAATTGAAGCACTTGCTGCAGATGATGAAAGACTACAACCTTCAATATAGATTGAATCTCAACATCAATAAAACAAAAATTATCACCTCTGGATCTATAGACAACATCATAATAGATGAAGAAAAGATTGAAACTATCAGTGACTTCATCTTACTCAAATACACAATCAACACCCTTGGTAAAAAAGTCTCCAAATTATTGAGGAACATTGATAACAGTTTGAAGACTAGGGTACCACTGAACCAGGCCATGGCCTTTTCAATCACTTGCTATGCATCTGGGAACTCTACAATGAATAAGGGTGGCAGAAAAATTGATGCCTTTGAATCATAGCATTAGAGAAGAATGCTAAATATCTTATGGAATGCCAAAATAACAAACATATATCTTAGAGAAGGTGCAGCCAGAATGTTCCTTAGAGGCAAAGATGACAAAGCTTCATCTCACATACATTGGGCATGTTGCTAGAAGAGGCTATTCCTTGGAAAGGGGCATCATGTTTGGAATGATAGAGGGTCAGTAAAAGAGAACAAGACTCTCTACCAGATAGATTGACATAATGAATGAAATAATGGAATCAAACATGTCAAAGATAATAAGGATGATACAAAAAAAACCTGGGTTAAAATCTGTTGTTCACAGGATTGTTCTAACTTGACTCAATGACACTTAACAACAACAAAAACAACAACATATTGTTGCTGAAATTCAATGCCTTAATAACAGATTTTTACCTCTAACTATGTAATTTGGGATCTAGTTGAAGGAATGGCTCATGTATCAAATGCATTATAAAACATATAGCAAAATAGCATGTTTTGGAAGAAGATAAATCCAGGAATACATAAGAGGAGATAGTTGTGATGTCGGCTTGTTTGAGTGCTAAGTATGAGAGTATCTAGATCCAGGTTGTGCAGCAGCACAATTAAGAGTTCTGGAATTTCCATTCTTGCAATGTTATCCTCAGTTTAATATAATTTACACAGCACACAGCGTTGTATGTCAATAAAACAGAAGTACACATCTTTCCTGTATGCTCTGCTTTCAGCCAAGAGTCATCTGACATCAGCAATAATATCCCTTGTCCCAAGGTTTCTCCTGAATCCAGCTTGAATTTCTGAAACTTTCATGTAGTACTCTATTTTGAATAATCTCCAGCAAGATTTTACTTGCCTGCGACAGTAATGATATTGTTCAATAATTTCCACAATCCACTGAATCACCCTTCTTGAGAATATAGATCTCTTCCATCAAGTTGACCAGGTATCTATCTTCTATATTTTCTCTCAAGGACTGGTAAGCACATGCAGAGTTGCACCTGTTTCCCAAAACACCTTGATTTGTATTCTATTCATTGTTGGGGCCTTATATTTATATCAACACCTTCAGTGCAGTTTGGATTTCCTCCTCAGGCTACTGGTTCTTGATCGTATGCTACTTCCTGAAGTGATTCAATGTCAACTAATTCTCTTTCGTACAGAGAATCTGTATATTCTTGTCATTTTCTTTTGAAGCTTCTTGCATACATAATTCAGTATTTTTCTTATAGAATCCTTTAGTATTACAACTCAAAGAGTGAATTTGTTCTTTAATACAAGTCTGCTCTTCCCTTTGGGTTTTCTAACTCCAACTCCTAATACATCTCATTATAATACATTGCTTTGTCTTCTCAAGCTGCCCTTCAAAACTTCCTGTTCAACTCTCCTATGGCAGCATTCTATCCCCTTGTTTTAACTTCTTTAAATTACAATGAGTGGGCAACCGGTATTCTGTCCCAGAAGAGTGCGAGTGGAACAAAGTGCTCCCTGAAGTCCTTGGGGCAAGGCTGGGAGGTTCAGGGGAGCCAGGAAGAGGAGTGGGAATTGGGGATCCCAGCTCTGTCCATCACCCAAATAGGTAATCTGTTCCAGAATTGCGCGAATGGAACAAAGTGCCCCAGATCCACAGAACAGATCACCCTCTCGTGAGAAATATTGTGACCACAGTGTGCAGTAAATGGAAGGGAAGATGTCCAAGCCACAAGAAAATTAAACCTGGAACAGAAATTAAAGGGAAAGAACTTTTCTTCAGAACCATCTGAAATAAGAAAGTTTCCCTAATATTAGAGCTTTATATTTGGACGTATAGGCCCCTAAACTCAAGGGACACTGATCACAGCATAAGAAATAGGCACCATCTTGATGAATTTGGTATCAGAGAAGCTCACAATGCTTGCAATATAAGCTGTCAGATCAAGGGGTGTATAGCAGGCAATAGACGTTGAAGGGAGTAGGTGATGTGGTGAGATAGGAATTTTTGTACATTGTTGGTGGAATTGTAAAATGCTACAACTACTCTGGAAGGCAGTTTGGTATTTCCTCACAAAGCTGACCATAGAAATTCCATATGGCCCAGCTACTGCACTGCTTGGGATATGTTGTTGTTGTTATGTGGTGTTGAGTTGTTTATGACTCATAGCGACCCTGTGTACAACAGCCCTAAACTCTTCTCTATCCTGTGCCAATCGTACTGTCTCTGATACACTCATCCCAATTACTCCAGTCACTGAATCAATCCACCTCATAGAGGGCCTTCCCCTCCTGCGTTGTCCCTCTACCCTCCCAAGCATGATATCCCTATCCAGGGACCGGTCTCTTCTTACAACATGTCCAATGTATGTTAGACGAAGCCTCAAGGAGCTGCCTAGTTTAACCATCTCCAGGATGAATTTGTTTGTTTTCTTAGAAGTCCATGGTACCCTCAATACTCTTCTCCAGCACCACAGCTCAAAGGCATCGATTCTCTTTCTATCCTCCCTAGTCATTGTCCAACTCTCTGATGCATAACAAGTGATTGCAAAGACCATAGCCTGTATCAGATGTACCTTAGTCTCCAGAGAGA
>NW_006400137.1:612460-614347 GCF_000299155.1 Elephantulus edwardii | reverse complement strand
CTGGTGCCAAGAGTGTTGACTGTGGAGCCAAGCAAACTAAAGCTGTGTACAATCTCAGTCTCTTCACCATCCATCCTGATGCTGCCAATTGGTTCAGTGGTGAGAATCTTTATCTTCTTGACATTGAGCCTCAATCCATATTGAAGGCTGAAGTCCTTGACCCTCTGTAGCAAGCACTTCAGGTCCTCCTCAGTTTCAGCAAGCAGAGTTGTATTATCTGCATAACGCAGGCTGTTGATAGATCTTCCACGAATCTTGACCCCACATTTCTCCTCATAGAGCCCAGCCTCCCAAATAAACTGTTCTACATACAGGTTGCAAAGGTATGGAGACAGGACACATCCCTGGCATACACCCTTGTCAATTTTCAACCATGCAGTGTTGCCTTGCTCTGTTCTGACGACTGCCTCTTGGTCCAAGTATAGGTTTCTCATTTAGTACGATCAAGTGTTCTGGGATTCCCATTCTTCTCAGAGTCAGCCACAGTTTGTTATGATCCACACAGTCTAACGCCTTTGCATAGTCAATGAAACACAGATACACATTCCTCTGATATTCCCTGCTTTCAGCTAAGATCCATCTAACATTAGCTATAATATTCTTAGTACCATGACCCTTTCTAAACTCAGCCTGGACTTCCGTCAGTTTTCTGCTGATGTGTTGTTCCAGTAATATTGGGATAATCTTCAGTACAATCTTGCTTGCACGTAAAATTAATGATATTGTTCTATAGTATCCACACTCTATTGGGTCACCCTTCTTTGGGACGAGAACAAATATAGATCTCTTCCAGTCAGTTGGCCAAGTGGTTGTTCTCCAGATTTCTTGGCACAATTATTCATTGCTTGAAATATATATACCCTGGGAAAATGAGAACTGGGACACAGACAGAGACTGATACACCAATGCTCATAGCAGCTTTATTCACAATAGCAAGAACATGGAAACAGACAAAATGCCCAACCACAATGGAATGGATGGAGAAATTGTACATTCACACAATGGAGTACTATGCAGAACACAGGGACAATGATTTTGTAAATTACTACCTAACATGGAAGGGGTTGGAAAGCATTATACTAAGTGAATTAACTCAGTCTCATAAAGATAAATACTGTATAAGATTTTTATTGTAGAAAGAGTATGAGTAGCCAAGAACCCAGTGCTAATCACAGGGTGACAGAGTTTGATGGGAGCAGGTAAAGGAAAGGGGAAAGATCTGATGTGACAAACGCTGTATATGAATGTTTATGAAGTGTTTACATAAACCAGTATAAAAAAATAAAAGAATGGGGGAAATGGCCATAAAGAAAGTGATGATGAAGCTTGAGTATTACGGGAATTATAATCGGGTCTTATGATGCCAGGGTGTTCTAGCAGAAAGCAGAAAAATCTATGTCCTCTTTCTATGGAATTTTCAATAAAGTTTATTATGTCACTTGGAGAAAAAGAAGGAAAGGTAGAGCTCTTCACAAAAATTTAGAGATTCATATTTGTGCCACATAGAAATGCAAATCATATTATTGCTAATATTCAGCCTAAGTGGGAGACTTTACAAGAAAACTTCACTAAAATAACAGGTTTTAAAGGGAAACACAAAATTACTTTTAAGGAAGCTTCTGTAAAAGAGCCAATAAATGGTCGCAGAAATAACCAACTTTGCCTGAGGCTCTGAGTTACAAAGCATTTACCTATCATACATAAAAGCAACCTATCATGAAGGGAGAAATGGAACGCATAAATATTGACATACTAGGCATTTGTGAGATGAGATGGACTGGCATGGGACATTTTGAGTCGGATGACCATATGATATATTACTCTGGAGATGAAAAGGTGAGGAAAAATGGAGTTGTTTTCATAGTTAAAAAAGTCATTCCTAGATCC
>NW_006400137.1:603276-610115 GCF_000299155.1 Elephantulus edwardii | reverse complement strand
TCCTTGGAGAAGGACATCATGCTTGGGAGGGTGGAGGTACGGCGCAGGAGGGGAAGGCCCTCTATGAGGTGGATTGATTCAGTGACTGGGATAATCGGTATGGGAGTGTCAGAGACAGTGCGATTGGCACGGGACAGAGCAGAATCTAGGGCTGTTGTACATAGGGTCTCTATGAGTCGCAAGCGACTCGACGGCACATAACAACAACAACAACATCATGAAGGGAAGCCAGCAGATACTGAGAAACCATCCTCAGTGGATATCAGCACAGTTTAAAAAAAAACAAAACAACCCCCCCCCGCAACAAATGTTTTAATAAGATGTAGTTCACATACCACTAAATTATTTTAAAATATACAAATTTAAAAAGATAAAAATCAGTGGTTTTTAGTATATCTCCGGAGTTGTACAGTACTCATTAACAGTCATTCTCTAACGCCCAAGCTTCCAGCCCTTAGAAACCACTGATTTTTTTTTTTTAGTCTCTCTTTATGCTTGTTGTTTTATATAAGTAGAGTCAAACACTACGTGATCTTTTCAGTCTGGCCTTTTTCACTTATTTTAATGCTTTTGTGGCCAAGTGGTAAGGAGCTATTCTGTGGAAGTAATCTCTTCCCATGCAGTTTACAGTCTTTGAAAACACACAGATGGGCAAGGTTCAATGATCATGATTTTATAAAAGGTAATACATAAGAATAACTGTATCAAACACAAAATGAATGAAAAATAGTTTGAAACACAATGTATATAAACTTTGTAAGCAAACCAATTAAAAATATTGTTAAACAAACAAGCAAAAAAACCCCTCAAACTCATTGCCATTGAGTCAAAGGCAACACATACTTGAATTTCCACCAGTTTCAGAGGTCGTAAATTGCACAGGAGGAGATTGCTCATCTTTTTCTCAAGCCTACCACTTTTAGGTAAGCTATGCAAATCCCAAGAAACACTCAAATGCTACTGGGAAAAAGCTGCCTCCACAAAGTGAATCTACCTTAATGATGTGGAGTAAAACTTCTATCCAGTGATACTTACACTTGTTGTTGTGGCACAACTCAAAATCGGGAGAAACAACTATAAACATCCATTTAAAATAGGAGCATGTAATGTACAAGGGATGATCTAGGAAAATTGAAAGTTTTAAGAAAACAAAATGGAATGCATGAAGATCTGTATCACGAGCATTGTTGTTAGGTACTGTCATAATAATACTGTCAAAGTAGAAGTCCTAGCTGACCCTCCAGCATTTTCTCAGAGGCAAGAAATTGCACAGGAGAGAATTGCCTTTTTCCCATAAAGCTGCTGGTGGATTCAAATTGCATATCTTTGCATTGGTAGTGCAATTCCTTACCACAAATCTGTCAGAGATTCCACTGTGAGTGTTAGTGAGTTGAAATGGATTGCTATTGCAATCACATGATCAGGAAATAATATAATCCACTAATTCTGGAATGACAAATTGAAGAGAATTGTAGCATTGATCATAAAAAAGAAATGCTTCAAGATGTGTCCTGAAGTACAATGCTGTCAATGATAGGACAATAGCTATATGCATACAAGGAAGATTTGTATTAATATGGAGAACCATATTAATGATGATTATTCAAGTACAGTCACAAACACTAAAGTAAAAAAATAAAGAAATTGAGGATTTCCACTAATTTCTGCAGTCTGTAATGGATTTAAATGCAGTCAAGTTGCATTAATAATAATTGGTGACTGGAATGCAAAAGTTAGAAAAAAGAATTGGTAGCTCAGATATACGAGGTTGATGACAGAAATGAGGTCAGAGATTGCACGATAGAATATTATTCAAGAAATGATTTGTTAATTAAAATACTTTTGTTCAGAAAAAAAATAACGTGGTCACTTTATAATTGGACCTCATCTGATGGAATACAAAAAATCAAATAAATTCTATCTCTCAAAAAAGATGATGGAGAAGTTCAATGTAATCTTTGAGCAAGGCCAAGCACTGACTACGTGGCAGACCATCAACTAAAATTCAAAGTGAGGTTGTTTGATTGTTATTATGTGCCATTGAGTCACTTGTGACTCCTAGAGACCCTATGTACAATAGCCCTGAAACCTGCTCTATCCTGTGCCAACTTTACTGTCTCTGACACACCTACCCTCATTATCCCAGTTACTGAATCAATCCATTTCATCAAATATCTTCTCTTTCTCTGTCCCTCGACCCTTCCAAGCATGATGTCCCTCTCCAAGAACTGATCCCTCCTTGCAACATGCCCATAGTATGCCAGACTAAGCTTCAGAATCTTTGTCTCCAAGGAGCAGCCTGATTTCACCCTCTCTAGGAATAACCTGTTTCTTCTCCCTACTGTCCATGGTTTATTCAACACTTTTCTTCAGCACCACAGCTCAAAAGCAACAATTCTTCTTCTATCATCTCTAGTCATTTTCAAGCTCTCTGACACATAGCAAGCAATTGTGGAGACTATGGCATGGATCAGATGCACCTTAGTCTCCAGAGTGACCTTGTTGCTCTTCAGTACTCTGGAATGTTCGTCAACAACCGACTTTCCCAATGCAATTCATCTCTTTATTTCCTGGCTGCTGGTACCAAGAGTGTTGATTGTGAAGCCAAGCAAACTAAAGCTGTTTACAGTCTCAGTCTCTTCACCATCTATCAAAATGCTGCCAATCAGTCCAGTGGTGAGAATTTTTGTTTTCTTGATGTTGAGCTTCAATCTACATTGAAGACTGCAGCTGGAGAAAGTGAAAATCACTCTGCATAATCATGACTTTGAATTCATCCAGTCTGAATTTAAAAACCATCTCAAGAAAACAATTGATACATTAAATACTAATCACCAATGATTAGATGAATTGTGAAATGATAACAAGGACATCACATTTGAAGAAAACAAAAGGTCATTAAGAAGACTAGAGAGGAAAAGAAGATCAAAATGTGAGAAGAGATTATAAAAGTTGCTCAGGATTTTAAGAAGTTGAAGTGAATGGAAGAAATTATGAAATAAAAGAGCTTAACAGAAGATTTCAAGGGGCAGTTCAATAAGACAAAGCAAAGTATTTTAAGGAATTGTACAAAGAGCTGGAGTAAAACAGTCAAAGGGACAACCACAGTAGGTTATGTTTTAACCTGAAAGATCCAAAGAATGTAAACCTCCAGTTGCAATATTCAAAGATTTTATAGGCACATATTGAATGATATTGAAAACATAAAAAAAAGTGAGGAATACACAGAATAACCATATGAATCACAATTGATCAGCATTGAACCAATTTAAGAAGTAGAATAAGGTCAAGAATTAATGGTATTTAAGAAATCCAAACTGCATTAAAGATATTGGCAAAATTTAAGGCCTTAGGAATTGACTGAGTACCTACTGAGATGTTTCAACAAGGTGATGCAACCTTGTATGGGCTCATTTGCCTATGTTAAGAAATTTAGAAGACAATTACTTGACTAACTGATTGAAGGGATCCATGTTTATGTTTGTTCCCAAAAACAAAAGGTAATACAAAACAATGAAGAAGGTCCTTTCTCACCTCTCTCATCTTTATGAGGGTGTTTCTCTTGCTTAGTAAACTCTCCTCTGTAAAATTTCCTATCTTAAACATTTCAATTTTTAATTTAAAAAAAAAAAGAAGGCCATGGAAACTTTGGAGTCATACCATTTATTTTAAATACAACTGAAAGCTTGCTGTTGTTGTGTGCCATTGAGTCAGAACAGACTCATAGTTGACTCTTGTGGGTTTTCAGAGGTAGTAAATCACTTGGGAAGAAATTATCCATCCTTCTCCCATGCAGCAGCTTGTGCATTTGAGTTGGGAACTAGGCCACCAGAGCTCCCTAACATTAGAATTTAACTAACTTACACTAAATTATGGTTAAGAGCACAAGAGTGAGAATCCCAGAACAATTGTGTTCGTGCACTACCTGTCTGTGGACCAGGAAGTAGTCATTTAAACTGAGAAAAATACCGCATGGTTTAAAATCAGGAATAGTGTGCCTTAATGTTGCATCCTGTCGTTATACCTGGTCAGTGTTTACGCTGAGCAAATAATTGAGAAGCTGGGCTGTCTGATAAAGAATGTGGCCTCTGGATGGGTAGAAGACAGCCTAACAACCTGTTTTACGCAGATTATGTAACCTTACTTGCAGAAATTAAGGAATACTTGAAGCACTTACTGAAGAAGATCAAAGTCTACAGTGTTCAGTATAAGTTATATTTTAACATTAAGAAAACAAAAATTCTTACATCTGGACCAAAAGCACCATAATAATAAAAACTTTCATTTTTAAAATGAAAGAATACAAATAAGAAAAGATATATGTTACACACCAAGAAAAGTAAAATAGTGACCGTTGTTGTTAGGCATGTTTGAGTAACCTGTGAGTCATAGCAACCCTATGTAAAACAACCCTAAACTCTTCTCTATCCTGTGCCAATTTAATTGCCTCTGGAACACCTATACCCATTTATTTCCCCAGTCACTGAATCAATCCACCTCATCAAGGGTCTTCCTCTCTTTCACTGTTCCTCCATCCTCCCAAGCATGCTGTCCCTCTCCAAGGACTGGTACTGCTTGCAACATGACCAAAATATGTCAGACAAATCTTCAGAATCCTTGCCTTCAAGGAGCAGCCTGGTCTCACCCTCTCTAGAATGAACCTATTTGTTCTCCTAGCAGTCCATGGTGTATATTCAGTACTCTTCTCCAGCACCACAGCTCTAAGGCATCAATTTTCCCTCTATCATCCTTAGTCATTGTCCAGCTTTCTTATGCATAGCAAGTAATTGCAAAGACTATGGCCTGAAGTCTTTAGACTGACACTGTTGCTCTTCAGTACTTTAAATGTGTCTTGGACAGCAGACATTCCCAATGCAATTTATCTTTTAATTTCCTGGCTGCTGGTGCCAAGAGTGTTGATTACGGAGCTAAGCAAACTAAAGCTGTTAACAATCAATCAAAATCTCTTCACCACCCATTTTGATGCTGCTAGTTAGCCTAGTGGTGAGAATCTTTGTTTTTTTGATACTGAGCTTCAATCCATGTTGAAGCCTGCAGTCCTTGACCTTTACAGAAAAAGAATTGAGGCCTTTGAGCTGTGGCATTGAAGAAGAACACTGAACATCCTTTGGATGGATGACCAAGAGAACAAACAAATATGTCTTGGAAAGGATGCAGCTGGAGTGCTCTTTGGAGGCAAGAATAATGAGGCTTTGTCTCACACACTTTGGACATTGTTGCTAAAAGGTGCTATGCTTTGAAGAAGGACATGATATTGTGAAGAGTGGAGGGTAGGCGAAGGAGAGTAAGTCCCTCAACCAGGTAAATTGACACAGTGACTGCTGCAATGAGCTATTTTGAGTTAGGAAGTGTGAGGATGATTCAGAATAGAACCTGGTTTCAGATCTTTTTGTTCACAGGGTCGTTATGAGTCACACTCAAATTGATGGCACCTAACAACAGCAACAACAATGAACTCAGAAAATGGACTAAGGGATAAGAAAAAGTAAAAACACCATTAATCAACTTGAAGTAGCTGGACATAATTTAGACTCTCCTCACAACCTCAAAAATCTGTTTTCTTCATATACAGCCATAATTTAGCATCTTGTTTATTCATTACCTCAACAGATTTATAAACAGACTAGTCTACAAAATATGTTCTCTGACCATAATGCAATAAAATTAGAAATGATTATGAGAAAAAAATCTTTGTAAAATCTTCAAATACTTGGAAACCAAACAATATAGTTCTAAATAAATCATGTTCCCCAAATAAATGCAAGGTAAAATTATGAGCTATTTTGAACTTAATCATTTTAATTAAAATCTGATTATTCAAATTTCTGAGATGTCTTATAAACAATACCTCTGGGGAAATATATAGCACTGAATCTCTATGATAGGGAGTGCTGGTGGCTTAGTGGTAAGGAATTGTGCTGTCAACCCAAAGGCAAGCAGTTTCAATCTGTTAACTACTCTGTAGAGAAAGGGATAATCTTCTCCTGTCCAATTAACTGCCTCTGAAAACCCACTGGAGGGTCAGCTCTGAGTGGATTCCATTTCGGCAGTAAATAACAACAAGAACAACAATCTCTATGATAGAAATGAAGGTCTTGAGTCAACTACCCAACTATTACCTTATTGAAGAAAAAGACATTAAACACAATGCAAGTCTCTCTTTCATTGTCATGAAGTCAGAAATTTGCTGACCTAAGTTTGTAAATTGCACTGGAAGACATTCTTTTCCTTTCATGCAGTTGGTTCATAAATTTGATGTGCCAGAGAGTTATGACCTTTGGATAACTGTGCAGTTCTCCAAGGCCTAAGATACCAGAGGACCCTCTGAAGTAAGCACAAGAAAGAAAATACTAAATATCAGAGCATAAATCAGTGAAGGATGGTGCAGAAAACAAAGAGTGAAAAAATGCAAAAGCTTTGATTAGATTAATAAAATGGATTAATTTTATTTCAGCCTGGTTAAGAAAGAAGAGGACTTATTGTTGTATCGTTAATGACAGAATTTATATCTCTAAGATTTTTTAGTGGCTTAGTGATAAGAAGGCGTGTTGTGAATTCCAAGGTACTTATTTAAAATCCATCAACTCTCCAGGAAAAAGATGGGCAATCTCCTCCTGTGCAATTTTCTGCCTCTGAAAAGTCTTCTGGAGGGTCAGCTATGGTTCAATTCTGACTTGAAAACGCCTAACAACAAAAAGATTTTATAGATATTATGTTGTTGTTGTTGTGTGCCGTCGAGTCGTTTCCGACTCATAGCGACCCTATGCACAACAGCCCTAAACCCTGCTCTATCCTGCGCCAACCGCACTGCCTCTGAC
>NW_006400137.1:600538-601751 GCF_000299155.1 Elephantulus edwardii | reverse complement strand
TGATTTTCTGACTCTAGCTCCTCGCACATTTCATTGTAGTATTTTGCTTTGTCATTCCGAGCAGCCTTTTGGAATCTTCTGTTCAGCTCTTTAGTAAACTATAAATCCTCTTTAATTAAAAATAGAGAGCTATTCAAGTAATTTACTTTTATCTTCTTCAGTGAGCTTTACTAGCTTATGTTGCTCGAAGAATCTATTTCACATACATTGTTAAGTTATTGGCATAAGGCTGTTGAAAATATTCCTTTATTTATATATATATAAAATTTTATTATATTTTATATATATAAAATAAAGGAATAGTTATCAATGTAATGCCTCCAAACTCCAAATTCACTCTTTTTTTATTATTATACTAGTTAATTTACAAAATTCAAATGCATTGTTTTTCACACAAGTCCCGCCCCATTTCCCTAACCCTCCCCATCATTCAGATTGTACAACCCCATGATTAGTAACCCCCCTCCTCCTCACCTTTCTGCTTGTTCAGTAAACATGTGCATCAGTAGCATTTTTCATCTGCTGCTGGCTAGCACTATATTCAGCTTTGTCAGTAAAGGACACAGGAGGGATTCTGTAGGAACAAAAGATTTCTTCCTGGTACTAGGTGGCTTCAAAAAGACACACATGGCATGTATCAAGCCCTTTAAATCTCAGTGTTGGTCAAGTCTACTGTCCTTCTTCTTGCCATAGACATCCAGGTAAGGACCTCATACTTCTTGGCCTTGAAATTGTTATGCCTGGCAAGACTTTTTCTGAAACATCAACTCCCCCAACCAACTTGCCAGCCTTAACCAACCTAGTATTTCTTGCTTGCTAGTTCCAGATACAGCTTTCTGTGTATTTACTCATGGAGAGTTGTTTCCTGTTTGTTTAACCAATGGGAATCAACACATTATCCTCAAGAAGTCTTCATATTAAGCTTTATATTAAACTTATTCTTGTCAGGCTACTTTTACCTCCCTATGGGATCCTACTGTTACACTATTAAACATCAAGTTTTGTTTATTCTAAGTAATGACCCATTTCAAAACGGTTGACATTAATATTTGTGAGAAAATCCATTTGCATATGTCTTCATTCTGCCTTAAGTACTGCAGCTTTCTACAGACTGTTAAACTGTCTGCAAACATGGTAGGGGAGGAAATGCTAATGTCACCAGATAAAGCTTGGCAAATAGATTGTGATCACATTACTCAATGCTGGCAAAATT
>NW_006400137.1:585638-596793 GCF_000299155.1 Elephantulus edwardii | reverse complement strand
ATTCTGGGGCTTCGTCTGACATACTTTGGACATGTTGGTAGGAGGGACAGGTCCTTGGAGAGGGACATCATGCTTGGGAGGGTGGAGGGACAGTGCAGGTGGGGAAGACCCTCTATGAGATGGATTGATTCGGTGACTGGGATAATTGGGATGGGTGTGTCAGAGGCAGTGCGTTTGGCGCAGGATAGAGCAGGGTTTAGGGCTTTTGTGTATAGGGTCGTTATGAGTCACAAATGACTCGATGGCACATAACAACAACAACAACAACAACAACCTGATAACTAACTTATGCTTCTGAGAGGATAGTAGTTCATCCACTGAAAGAGAATCTTTAAAAGAAAGTATTGGAACACAGTAGATGAATGACTCAGTTACACAATCTTGAAAAATACTTTGTGGAGGTAAATAGGCAGCTGGTTTCCAATGGGTCAGGTGCTCTGGAAGCAGAACTGGGTTTTAGAATAAGATATGCAGATCTTTAGCCCATACAGTGACTATGGGACAGATGGTAAGAGTGTAGATTTTAAAATGAGAGCCCACGAGGGACTCTAGTATTCAAAGATTAAGTAGAAGAAGAGGCTGAGTTAAAGCAGGTCAGCCATGAGTGTCAGAGTAAAAGAAGATGGAGAGTGTGGTATCATAAGAGAGGTGTAAGTTCTACTGAGGAAGTGATTGTCATGCAAGATAAAAGATGCAAAGTGGTTTTAGTGACCCAGAGGTCCTTGATGAATTGTGGCTAGAGATAAACTAGTAGCAGTCACAGCAGACATTTTTGTGCACTGAGATATGAGTGAAGGTAGGGAAACAGCTGCTGTGTCTGATGACCCATGCTCATATTTGCCCATGAAGTGGAGGGTAAAGGACAAAGGTAGCTCCAGAGTGGAGCCAGATCTAGACTGGGCCCTGTTCATTTATTTATGTTTTCCAGAGGGAAGGGATATTTTTACAATGACATGAAAGTCTACAAAGTGAGGGTCGTGGAATGTGCAGGCTGTAATGTGTGTGAGTGATAGAAGATTGAAACAGTAACATGACTAATCCCAGAGGCAGCAGCCAAAAAATGGGTTAACATGTTCTCCCACCGCCTAGAGGGCTATAAATGTCATGTGGAAGCTTTCCAGAAAGGACCCAAGGGACACAGATGGATCTAGTAAGGATGATAAAAGATAATTCTGTCTTTAAGCAAGGTCACATTGAAGTGCATGCATGCATGTGTATATGTGTGTGTGATCATTGCCAGTGTTAAAGTTTCAAATTCACGTTATCTGAGTGGGGGAGAATTAAAAAATTAAAGGATTAAATCCTTCAAATACATTTCCGTTCTACTTGTGAGTAATAATACAATGTCATTAGCATGACTTGATTTCCTTTTCCTTGTTGTTTCCATCTGTGGTCGTTTCCCAAAACTCTTTGAAATAGGCCACAGTGAATCTTACCACCTGATGCTCACACAAAATTTATAATTCTCCCTATATTGTCTTACACTGGCTGTAGTTTGCTTATGTTTTTATTTCTGCTCACCCAGGAGGTTTTAAAAAGAATTTATCTTTCTGTTTAGCTTCTTATTTTGTTGTTGAATTGTCCACTTTTTATTGCTGTTGTTCACTTTAGAAGTATGTTAAGGTTTCTCTTCTCCTTACCTGCTTGTTGAAATCCCTGGGTTCTGCAAACACTTAAACACATGACTACTAACTGAAAGGTTGAAGGTTTAGCCCACCTAGAAACACTTGAGAAGAAAGACTTAGTAACCTTTTCCTGAAAGGTTCCTGCCTTGAAAACTTCATAGAAAAGTTCTATTCATGAAAGCATCGTATATTGGAATTAACCCAAAAACAACCATTTTTAAAACATAAATTTAACTTTTTCTCAAGATGTGAGCAAGTTTCAGCCCATCATGAAGCTTAGCTGAATTTATTATCTGCTTGAGAATTTTGAAATTGTTGGAAGCTGTCCTCAACTGAGTCCCCTATAGTTTCCTGCAGGATTGGGTATCTGGATAACAGCTTTCTTCTTTCCAGGAATTTCTTAAGAGAGGCAATGAAGAAATGATGCTGTTCTGCTGACTAAATGTTCCACAGAACTAGCATAAAGGCTCTGTTTGTGTTAGTAGTATAGAATTACCAAGGTGTTGGGGATTGCATTTAAACTGTGTACAGTTGGGTTTTTTACTTCCTTTGCTGTTTGCATTGTCTTGTATACACCTCACTGTCAGGGTTGACTAGGATTTATCCATATGATTTTATTTTATAAAAGCATGTGTGATACTGAGTGCTGCAGGCTGTTAAGTATTCTACCTTTCTGTGTGTTCATGATTTTGACTGATCATCCCATGACTGACTAGCTTGTCCACCACCTCAAGAAACTTCCTTTTGTTTTATCTCTAGAAGAAATTAAAAGGAATTTAATACTAGGAAATTATGAGCAGATGTTCATCTTCATGACACTGATCTTACACTTAGTCCCAATTCTCACTTGTTACTAATCTTCTCCTGTTTACTCAATGATGCTGTTTTGCATGTTTATAACTTTGATAAAATTCAGAGGCAACGCTAATTGAAATGCAGGTTCTATTAAATTAATTGTGCTCCTATTTGGGAGGTTGTCAAGAATAACACCGATGAAAAATGCAAAAATTCATTACAAAGATGAAGGAAGAAGAAAAAGACCAAGAGGGATGTTAGAAGAGATTCTAAATATTGCACTAGAGTGATGATAAGCCAAAGTATAGAGAAGAAATCAAGATTTTTAGGGAGCTGAACAGAAGATTTAAAAGATCAGCATGGTAAAACAAAGTATTATAATGAAATGTACAAAGGGCTAGAGTTGGAAAATAAAAAAGGATGAATTTACTTGGCATTTCTTGAGCTGTGGGCCCTGAAGAACAAATTCAAGCCTTGAGTTGAAATACTTAAGGATGGTCTGGGTAGAATATTCAATGACACAGAAATCATCAAAAGAAGGTGGAAAGGGTACACATAGTCACAATACCAAAAAGAACTGGCTAAAAATTAAAAAAAAAAAAGAATTGGCTGATACAGAAGAATTTCATGAAACAACATATGACCAAGAGGCAATGGTGATGAAGAAGGAAGTTCAAACCACTTTGAAAAAGTTGGCAAAAAACAAGGCTCCACGAATTGGTGACATGCCAATTGATACATTTCAACAAACAGATGCTGCCCGGATGCACTCACCAGGTTTGTGCCAAGAAATCTGGAAGACAACCACCTGGCCAAGTAACTGGAAGAGCTCCATATTTATTCTCATTTCAAAAAAAGGTGATCAGACAAGAGCGTGGAAATTATTGAATGATATAACTAATATCATAAGCAACAACATAAAAAGAGAAGAAGCAAAATTAATAATTTAACTCAACACCTACATCAAATAGAAAAATAACAACAATCTAACTCACAGCTTGTAGAAGAAAGGAAATGATAAGCACAAGAACTGAAATCAGTGAGATAGAAAATAGGAGAACAATTGAAATCATCAACAAGACCAGGAGCTGTTTTTTTCAAAAGGGTCAATAAAACTGACAAACCACTGGCAAACTTAACAAAAGAAATAAAAGAGAAAACACAAATAACTTCATTAATTAATGATAAAGGTAGATCCTGATGAAATGAAACCAATAATTTCAGAATATTATGAAGAACTACACTCTGATAAATTTTAAAACTAGAGGAAATGGACACATTTCTTGAAACTCATGCCCTATCCAGATTTATGTAGATATATGCAGAACACTTGAACAGACTCATCACAAAAGAAGAAATTGAGCAAGTAATAAAAGGACCTCAACAACAACAACAACAACAAAAGTTCTGGATCATAGGGCTGAATTTTACCAAACATACATTTAAAATAATAGAAAAAGAAAGAATACTCTCAGAGCCATTCTATGAAACAAGCATAACTCTAATGCTAAAAACCAGGCAAAGATATTACCAAAAAAGAAAACTACAGACCAATATAACTTATGAATACAAATGCAAAAATCTTTGACAAAATCCTGGCCAATAGATGTCAAAAGCATGTTAAAAAACCATCATGATAAAGTGGGATTCATAATTATGCAAGTATGGTTCAACATAAGAAAGACAATCAATGTAATTCATCACATTAACAAAGCAAATAAAAAAAAGTGCATAATACTATCAACTGATGCATAAAAGACCTTTGATTAAATCCACCACCCCTTCCTGTTCAAAACACTCAGCAAAATGGGAATATAAAGTAATTTCCTCAACATTGTGAAAAGCATATATGTAAAATCAAGTACCAATATCATCCTCAATAGAGAAAGACTAAAAGTATTCACCTTGCAAATAGGAACCAGACAGGGATTCCCACTGTCAATACTTCTATTAAATATTGTATTAGAAGTACTTGCTAGGGTAATAAGGCAAGAGAAGGAAATAAGAGGCAACCAAATCACCAGAGACAGCGAAACTATCACTATATGCACATAATATGATAATGTACACAGAAAACCCCGAGGACTAAAAAAAAAAAAAAAAGTTTAGAGCTATTAGACCAACTTAATAGAGTGGCAGGATACAAAATCAATATAAACAAGTCTGTGGGATTCCTCTACAGTAACAAAGAAAACACAGAGAATGAAAATAAGAAAGCAATACTATTTACAATAGCCAACCACAAATTGAAATATTTAGAAATAAATCAAAAGAGAGACACAGAAGACCTTTACAAAGAAAATTACAAAACACTTCTGTGATAAACAAGAAAAGATCTAAATAAGTCTAAATAAACTAACTACATGTTAGTTCCCTGTTCATGGATAGGAAGACACAATATAGTGAAATGACAATTCTACCAAAAGCAATACATACGTTTAATGCAATGCAATTTCCAAACAGATTTCAAATTCAACAGTGAAAAATTATCCCCCCCCAAAGAAAAAACGAACGGGGGGGGTGGGAGGGGAGGAAAACATGCAACAATGAAAGAAGGGAAATCCAAGTTCTCTATAAATTTTCATTAAAATATAACTTTTTTGGAAAAAAACACACAAAAATTCCCCAACAACCCTACGATGAGATTTCATCTTTCCCCTGTAGCAGGGGCAAAGTTTAACAGGACTGTAAGCAATAAATGTTGGAGAGGATACAGACATAGGAACGCTTATACACTGTTAGCAGAACATAGAAATTCCAAATGATCCAGCTATTACACTCTTAGGAATATATCCCAAGGGAATTAGAATTGAGACACAGAGATTTGCACACCAATGTTGAAAGCAACATTATTCACAATAACAAGAACATGGAAATAGCCCAAATGTCCACCCACAATCAAATGGATTGAGAAATTGTTAGTATATTCACAAGGTGGAATACTATGCAGCATTCAGGAACAATGATTTAGAAAATTACTATGTAACTTGAGAGGGACTGGAGGGTATTATGCTGAGCGAACTCAGTCTCATAAGAATAAATACTGCATAGGGAAAAAGAAGGATAACTAAAAAACGTGTATGGGAATTCAAGGGGGTACAGGTGGAGGAGGGTGGGAACAGGGGAGGAGGGTGGTTGAAATGAGGGAAATCATAGGCTCGCACAATTTAGGGGGTGGGTGAGATATGAAGGAAATGGAAAAGATTCGCTGGGGATCTGAAAAGACAGGGCAATGATGTGAACGGTTTAATTGTGAATGGTTTTGTGGGATTTTTTTCTCCCTTTTTAAAAATTAATATTAATGGAAGTTTGTTGTTATGTGCCATAGAGTCATTTGTGACTCATAGCGACCCTATCTATGCACAAGAGCCCTAAACGCCGTTCTATCCCGTGCCAACCTCGCTGTCTCAAACACATTCATTCCCACCACTCCACTCACAGAATCCATCGCATCGAGGGTCTTCCTCTCCTGCACCCTCCCTCCACTCTCCCAAACATGATGTTCCACTCCAAGAACCAGTCCGTCCTTGCAACATGCCCAAAGTCTGTCAGACAAAGCTTCAGAATCCTTGACTCCAGGGAACATTCTGGCCTCACCCTCTCCAGGTCAAACCTGCTTGTTCTCCTAGCAGTCCATGGTATATTCAACACTCTTCTCCAGCACCACAACTCAAAGGCACCAATTCTCTTTCTGTCATCCCTATTCACTGTCCAACTATCCGATGCATAACACGTAATTGCAAAGACTATAGCCTGGATCAGGCACACCTTAGTCTCCAGCCTGACTTCGTTGCACTTCAGTACTCTTGAGAGTTCCTTCACAGCTGACTTTCCCAATGCAATTCGTCTCCTGATTTTCTGGCTGCTGTTACCAAGAGTTGACTGTGGAGCCAAGTAAACTAAAACTGTTAACTATCTCAATCTCTTCACCATCCATACTGATGCTGCCAATTGGCCCAGTGGTGAGAATCTTTTTTTTCTTGATATTTAGCTTCAATCCATATTGAAGACTGCAGTCCTTGACCTTCTGCAGCAAGAGCTTCAGGTCCTACTCAGTTTCAGCAAGCACGGTTGTGTCATCTGCATTAACGCAGGTTGTTGACGATTCTTCCACCAATCCTGATGCCACATTCCTCCTCGTACAGCCCAGTGTCTCAAATGATCTGTTCTGCATACAGATTGAAAAGGTATGGAGAGAAAAATACATCCCTGATTTTGAACCATGTAGTGTCTCCTTGCTCTGTTCTGACGACTGCCTCTTGGTCCAAGCATAGATTTCGCAACAGCATGATCAAATGTTCTGGGATTCCCATTCTTCTCGGAGTCAGCCATAGCTTGTTGTGATCCACACAGTCAAAAGCCTTTGCATAGTCAATGAAGCACAGATAGACATTCTTCTGGTAATCTCTGCTTTCTGCCAAGATCCATCTTACATTCGCTATAATATCCCTAGTACCCCGACCTCTTCTAAATCCAGCCTGCATATCTGTCAGTTCTCTGTTGACATATTGTTCCAAATGTTTTTGGATAATTTTCAGCAGAATCTTGCTTGCATGTGATATTGTTCGATAATTTCCACACTCTGTTGGGTCACCTTTCTTTGGTATGGGAACAAATATTGATCTCTTCCAGTCAGTTGGCCCGCTGGCTCTCCTCCAGATTTCCTGGTTCAACTTAGTGAGCACATCCAGGGCAGCACCTGTTTGTTGAAATAAATCAATTGGTATGCAGTCAACTCCTGGAGCCTTGTTTTTTGCCAATTCCTTCATAGCAACTTGAACTTCCTCCTTCATCACTATAAGTTATTTTTCATATATTATTTCATGAAATTCCTCTGTGCCAGCCAGTTCCTTCTGATACAGTGACTCTGGGTACTCCTTCCATCTTCTTTTTATACACCCTGGATCATTCAACATTCTACCCAAACTATCTTTAAGTATTGCCACCCGTGGCTTGAATTCGTTTTTCAACTCCTTCAGCTTAAGAAACGCTGAGCGAGTCTGGCCCTTTTGATTTTCTTACTCTAGCTCTCTGCACATTTCATTATAGTATCTTGCTCTGTCGTCCCGAGCTGTCTTTTGAAATTTTCTATTCATCTCTCCGATTTCTTGATTTCATCCTTTAGCTTTGGCTTCTTGGTGCTCTAATGAAATAATCAGAGTCTCATCTGACTTCCATCTTGGTCTTTTCTTCTTCTTTAGCCTTTGTAATGATCTTTTGC
Organism: Elephantulus edwardii; assembly: GCF_000299155.1. NCBI lineage: Eukaryota > Metazoa > Chordata > Mammalia > Macroscelidea > Macroscelididae > Elephantulus > Elephantulus edwardii. Next base: position 589,152 of record NW_006400137.1, on the reverse strand, counting down.
ATTCTTCATGGATGATTTTCTTGATATCCTCCCAGAGCTCATTTGTTCTATGCTCATTGGTGCTCAAGGCCTCAAACCTATTCCTGAGATGGTTTTGAAATTCGAGTGGGACAGACTTAAAGTCAAATCTTCATTCCAGTGGACTTGACTTAGTTTTTCTCAACCTCAGCTTGAATTTGCATATGAGTAGTTGGTGGTCTGTCCTACAATCAGCACCTGGCCTGGTTTTCACTGCTGATATTAAGCTTCTTCAGTGAATCTTTCCACAAATGTAATTGATTTGATTCCTATACATACCATCTGGTGAAATCCATGTGTATAGCCTGCATTTATGTTTCTTATAAAAGGTATTTGCAATGAATAAATAATTGAATGTGCAGAACTCTATCATTCTATCTCTAGCCTCATTTCTCTCACCAAGCCCATGTTTTCCAGCTACTGATCCTTCTTCCCTGTTCCCAACTTTTGCATTCCAGTCATCCATTATTATTAATGCATCTTGATTGCATGTTTGATCAATTTTCTGTTTCCTCTTCTTTGGCTCTAGTTGTTGGTGCATATATTTGAATTATAGTGGTATTCACTGGACTTCCTTGTATGTGTATGGATATTATCCTGTCGCTCACCACACTGTATTTCAGGATAGATCTGGAAATGATTTTTTTAGTTATGAAACCAACCCCATTTTTCTCACCTTTTCATCCCTAGCATAGTAAATCATATAATCGTCTGATTCAAAATGTCCCATGCCAAGCCATCTCATTTCGCCAATACCTAGCATGTCAATATTTATGCATTCCATTTCTTTCTTAACAATGTCCACTTTTCCTATATTCATGCTTCTCACATTCCATGTTCCAATCACTTGTGTCTCCTTACAACTATTTCTCTTTCTCCGTGTTTCCATTTCTAAAATCTCAGTTTGAATTGTCATGTCTGTTAGTCCAAATGATAATCTAAGTGTGCTCTATTGTACATAGGGTTTTTGAAGGCCTGTAATTTCAGAAGTGGATGGCCAATCCTTCTTCCTAGTCTGTCTCAATTTTTAAATATATAATAGTATCTGACAGACAAGCATTCTACAGAAAAGAGTAGATGAAAGACATTTTCCAGTTAGAGCAATATTCAATGTTGCTGCCCACCCAGCTACATGTTTGGTTGGTTTGGGGTTTTGGGGGGTTTTTGTTTTTGTTTTTTAAAATGCACCCTTTCCCTACTCCACCTCCAATCCTTCCTACTTTTGCTTACGACATTCAACACCCATCTCCCATTGACCAGCCCCTGATGTGATGTCCTAAGTCTCAAGCAATCAGGATTTCTCTGATTCTGACCATATCATGCTGCTGTCAGTCTCTTATGAAATCAGTATGGCTTCAATTTAAAGTTCTTAAGTACAACTGTCATGTACAGCTTCTTTTCCTGGGAGATCCTGAGAAAAAGGCCTCTTAAACTTCCACTCCAGAATTGACTTATTGTGGGTTAATACCACTTGTCTTCTGTTTGCAGCCTGGTGCACCTAATCCAGGCCATGGTCTTTGTAATTCGTTGATATGCATCAGAGAGTTGGCCAATGACTAAGAATGACAGAAGAATTGACAACTTTGAGTTATGGTGCTGTAGAAGAATATGGAATATATCATGGACTGCTAGGACAACAAAAAATTCTATGTGGGAGATTATGAATCCAGGCTGCTCCTTGGAGGCAAAGATTTTTGAAGGTCCATATCATGTACTTGGGACATGTTGCCAGGAGGGACCAGTCCTTGGAGAAGGAAAACATACTTGGAAGGGTGCAGGGACAGCACAAGAATGGAAAGACCCTGGATGACTCAGTAATTCAGGTAATGAGTGTAGGTGTGTTGGAGGCAATGAAATTGGCTCAAGATAGAGCTGGGTTCAGAGCTGTAATACAAAGGGTAGCTATGAGTAACAAGTGACTCAATGGCACATAACAATAGCAATGTTGCAGGTACTTTTCTATGATTAAGTAGCAAAGATCAAGTAGCTGTGGCCTTGCTTGGATCACACACAGTGAGGTAAAGGAGATGTTTTATGAGTCATTGTTGTTGTTGTTATGTGCTGTTGTGTTGCTTGTCAACTATATATCATAACAACCCTATGACTGATTAACTCTGAATCTTGTTCTATCTTGAGCCTATCTCACTATCTGTAATACATCTGCCCTCATTACCTCAGTTGCTGTGTTAATCCATCCCATCCAGGATCTTCCTTTCCTGAGCTGACCCTCCACCATTCTAAACATGATGTACTCTTTCAAGGACTGGACCCTCCTGGCAACATGCCCAAATCATGTGAAACAAAGCCTAGTTGTTGATGTTAACTGTTGTTAAGTTGGCCTCAAATCATGGTGATGGACAAAACACTATACAGTCCTGAATCCTCTCAGGGATTAGTTGTGAATCGTAGGTGGATGAATCTCCTGCAATCTATAAGATTTTCAGAAGTAGATAACTAGATATTTTTCCAAGTCTGTCTTACTCTTTAAGATTTGCTGAAGCTTTTCAGAATCATAGCAACACATACCTTTCACTGACAAGTGTCAACGGCTACTTATTGTACTTGAGGTAAATGAATAAGAATCAAACTTGGTTTTCTCCATGGAAAAAGCTGAATCACTCTACAAATTGTGTAAATACAACATATATAAGAATCAGGGAACATAATTTTGTCCTAGAAAAATGCACAGAAATTTACCAATAGAAAAAGGAGAAATGGTATCCTAGGCAGAGTGGGGGAAATAACTATAAATGCAGAAGTGGCCATGGTCTTCACAATTATTTGCTATTCATCAGAGAACTGGACAATGACTAAGGATGACAGAAGAAGAATGGATATCTTTGAGTTGTGGTGCTGGAGAAGAGTATTGAATAGACTTCTAAGAGAACAAATAGGTTCATCCTGGAGAGGCTGAAACCAGGCTGCTCCTTGTAGGCAAGGATTTTGAATCTTTGTCTGACACACTTTGAGCATGTTTCAAGGAGGGACCATTCCTTGGAGAGGAACATCATACTTGGAAGGGTGGAGGGACAACACAAGAGAAGATGATCCTGGATGAGATGGACTTATTTAGTGACTGGGGTAATGGTTGTAGGTGTGTCAGAGACAATGACGTTGACTCAGGACAGAGCAGGCTTCAGAGCTGTTGTACATAGGGTCACTATAACTTGACGGTACACAGTAACAACGACAAAAGAGGAAATGCACAGCTTATCCAGTAATGGGCAAGTGTTCTTTCTACATCAACAATTAAAAAAAAAAAGAGCTTATGTTCACATATGTATGCTATAAATGTAATTAGAGAAAAGCTTAGAAGAACTCTAGAAGCCCTAATCCACAACATGAAAAGTCTTCCAAGCATCCTGAAAAACCTACTACCAGGAGAAGATAAAATAGATGAATGGGGCCTTCTAAGAATCAAATCCCTATACACATCCAAGAACTTCTCCAACAGGGTAAAAAGGGAAGCCACAGACTGCAAAAAAAAAAAAAAAGA
>NW_006400137.1:568500-585538 GCF_000299155.1 Elephantulus edwardii | reverse complement strand
GGACTTACATCTAGAATTTATAGAATATTCGAGCACCACAACAAGATAAAGGTAAATAACCCAAGTGAAAAATGGGCACAGGATATGAACAGACACTTCATCAAAGAAGACATTCAGATGGCCAACAAGCACATGAAGAAATGTTCAAAATCCCTAGCTCTAAGAGAGATGCAAATCTAAACAACTATGAGACATCTCACTCCAGTAAGAATAGTAAAACTTAACAGAACAGCAAACAGCAAATACTGGCAAGGTTACAGAGTAACTAGAACCCTTATTCACTGTTGGTGAGAGTGCAAAATGGAGCAACCACTATGGAAGGCAGTATAGCACTTTCTCAAAAAATGTGACTCAGCAATTCCACTACTGGTAAAATACCCTAATGAAACCAGAACTGCCACCCAAGAAGATATATACACATCCATGTTTATTGCTGCTTTTCTCACAATAGCAAAGACTTGGAGACAACCCCACTGCCCATCAACAAATGAATGGATTGAGAAGCTGTGGTATATTCACATAATGGAATACTATGCTGCGTTGAGAAACAAGGAACTCATGAATTATTATACAAAATGAGTGACAAAATGACCTTAGAGGACATTATGTTGAGTGAAATATCTCGGTCACAAAAAGACAAATACTGCATAACACCACTGTTATAGAATACGACTGATATGGAGGTTGGGAGGGGGAATAAGAAAAGAGGGGATAAATAATATATGTGGCATTGAAACAGATGAGGGAGACAACTGTATAAAAGGAATATATAATTAGATATTATTGGCAGAAAAAAGTGCATATGCTGCCATCTAAGACACAATTATGATGTCTACTTCTCAGTACTAAAAGAAAGAAAAAAGAAGTGAAAGTTTTGGAGGTGCTGGCTCCCTGTGGTGCAACCTCAGACTGTAGTCCTGTCAACGTGTTATGATGCCATCTCACACCAACCTGGCTGCTGGGATTCCCAGTAGTAAAATGAAGTACTCAAGACTCTCCACAGAAGATGGCTACAGTGACCTTCAGTTTAAGAAAAGCCCACCTAAGATCCCTTACAAAGCCATTGCCTTTGACACTGTGCTGTTTCTGATCTGAGCCTTTGTCATTATAGGCTCCCTCCTGCTGGCAGGCTACATCAGCAAAGGGTGCTTTGCTATTTTTTGCCTATTTTAAGCAGGAGGGGTAAAAACCTGTAAATCTCCTCCCTGACAGTGTATTGCCCAAAGAAAATGCTCTGGAAAGAAGGGAGCAGACCGGGCCTTTCCTGTCCTGATCATTGGCATCCTGGTGTTTCTGCTGGGGTTCTACCACCTGAGCATCGACTACTATGCATCTGAAGGTTACCGGGGCTACTCCTATGACGACATTCCAGACTTTGATGACTAGCACCCACTGTGGGCCAAAAGCGAAGCAGCACGGATGGGACTCAGTACAGTTCAAGACACAGGGCAGGAGCTGAAGCTAAGGGCTAAGGAGTTCTATAGTTCGAAGCTATTGAACGTGCTTGGGACAGATTTTATAGGTCTGTCCCAAAGCTGTTAACTGAGCTTCCAAGTAACTAACTAGGACACGCTTTATTATTCATCTTCTGGCTTTGGCAAACCTTCTGACAAGTTTCCACAGGAATCTCTACCATGGAAGAATAGTGATGTTAATTGTATGAGGAGACACGGAAGGTATTCTGCAATGGAAAGTGTTCTCCCCAACCTCCTTCGAATTGAAATGTTCTTTTAAATAGTCTACAATGACAGTTTACTCTGTGGCAAATGGAAAAATGTATGTTTGTTTGTTTTTTAAAAGGGGAACATAAGATAATCTTATAGGATATTATATTGATAAAAATCAAATATCACCACATCTGTTTACTCCTCTCTTCACTCACACTCTTATTGAGAATAAGTGGGGATTTTTCAACCCCCAGAGCAAATTTTCATAATGTGAACATATACTTTGTTCACTACTCGTTCAATTCTGATGCACTTTCCAGAAGGTGGCTCAGCAGACACCTTGAGTTGTACTGTTTTCTTTTTTTTTTTTTGTTACATTTCAGTACATTTTATTCCTTGTACTATTTTTTTAAAATTTAGGTTATTTTTCATTTCAATGAACATCTACAGAGATTTTGGAATTCCATTCATTCATTGTTCCACCCTTCTCCATGCACAAACCCCCCCCCCCCCCCCGTTTGCTCCTCTCCTTGAAAAGCAAAAGAAAAACTCCCTCATTGGTACACAATTCCCCCCCCGCACCTCCCCAAACCCCACCCCCTACCCCCAAATATAATCCACTCTGCAACCCTCATTGCATACTCCTACGATAAAAATAATGCCCTAAAATATAATACTTTTAGACTATTCTCTCCCCCATAGACTTCAATGCCGTAAACATATTTCATCCAGTTTTTCTCAGTCTTACCCCCACCCCAATGCCAGCCTTATTCTACAACAGTGGCACCATATAGCATTTGTCTCTTTGTGACTGAGATACCTCACTCAGCATAATGTCCTCCAGGGTTGTACTGTTTTCTATAGCTCATGATGCTCTGTTAGCCTCCTGAGGCTCTGTGTAGCCTCTGTCTGAGGATGGGGCTTTTGGCTGTTTCCTGATGAAGAATACAAGCAAGTAAGCAAGCACCTTGGAGGGGAAAAAAAAGAAGGGAAAGTTTCAGGGAAGAATCTAGTTTCTAGAGCTTGACAACCTGTCAAGGCCTTATATACCTTGAAACCAGAAGAACCAAATAGTGCTTGGCTGCCACTACTGACCATTTGATAAGGGCTGCAATGAATTGACCCAAATAAGGCAGACACTCTCTCATTGCCACTGAGTTGGAACCAACTCATAGTGTACCCTCCAGCAAGTTTCTCAGGCAGGAGGAGATTGCCTATCTTTCTCCACAAAGCTGCTGGTGTATTTGAACATCCAGAGAGGAGCCATCTTCAGGTTAACAGTGCAACTCCCTACGGATTCTTCCATCAGAGATACATGATTATAGAAGAGGGAGAGAAACACAGAACAGAACCAAAATTATTGTTTGTTAAATCCAGATTTCTGTTACTAGTTGAGACTAGAGAATTCCCTGAGACTATTGTGTGAAACATATGTTAAGCCTTGAAACAAAACTACCCTCTGAGGCTACGTTTCAATTAAATAAGATTGACATATATAATAAAGAATCTATCAGTAGAGCACTATTTTAAAAAAACAAACCAAAAACAAACACAAAACCTCATGAGAGCAAAAGGTCAACAATTACTCGACTGCAAAGATAAGAGAATAAGAATGCAGGGAAGCTACAGAACTAGAAAAGAAACATCCAGAAAAGAATTCAAGAAAAGTTGGCCCGTTTTTAAAAATGTAACTAATGTGACTGAACAAATTTATTTAGAAATAGTCAAATGAGAACCTAATTTACTGTGTAAGCATTTACTGATAAAACAATTAAAATACTGAATTGGCAAAAAAAGATGTAGATCTGATTTTAAAAAGTTTTCTCTAAGACTTGGAAGAAAGAAGGGGTATTGAAAAGGGGCCAATTGGAATGACTGCCAAAGAGGTTGTCAGGACCAGTCCAGAGAAAGCCATCTTTGGCATCTTAGAAGGATTCTGAGAAGTCTCCACTGGTTTTCTAGAAGCTGTGGATTAAGGAAAACTGTAAAGGAAAATTTAATTAAGCTCATAACAAACTGTGGCTGACTCTGAGAAGAATGGGAATTCCAGAACACTTGATCGTGCTGAGAAATCTATACTTGGACCAAGAGGCAGTTGTCAGAACAGAGCAAGGCAACACTGCGTCATTCAAAATTGCGAAAGGGGTATGCCAGGGCTGTGTCCTGTCTTCATACCTTTTCAACCTGTATGCAGAACAGATTATCAGGGTGGCTGGGCTCTATGAGGATGAATGTGGGGTCAAAATTAGTGGAAGATCTATCAACAATCTGCGTTATGCAGATGACACAACCCTGCTTGCTGAAAGTGAGGAGGACCTGAAGCGCTTGCTGCAGAGGGTCAAGGAAGGCAGCCTCCTATATGGATTGAAGCTCAGCATCAAGAAAAACAAAGATTCTCACCACTGGGCCAATTGGCAGCATCAGGATGGATGGTGAAGAGATTGAGATTGTTCACAGCTTTAGTTTGCTTGGCTCCACAGTCAACACTCTCAGCACCAGTAGCCAGGACATTAAAAGGCATATTGCTATGAGAAAGTCTGCTGTTAGGGACCTCCCCAAAGTACTAAAGAGCAATGTGGTGTCTCTCTGAGAGTTGGACAATGACTAAGGAGAATAGAAGGAGAATTGATGTCTTTGAGCTGTAATGCTGGAGAAGAGTATTGAGGGTACCATGGACTGCTAAGAAAACAAATAGATTCATCCTGGAAAGGGTCAAAATGGGTGGCTCCTTGGAGGCAAAGTTTTTGAGGCTCCATCTTACATACTTTGGACATGTTGTAAGGAGGGACCAGTCCTTGGAGAGGGACGTTATGCTTGGGAGGGTGGAGGGACAGTGCAGGAGGGGAAGGCCCTCTCTGAGGTGGATTGATTCAGTGACTGGGGTAATTGGAATGGGTGTATCAGAGACGGTGCGATTGGCACAAGACAGAGCAGAGTTTAGGGCTGTTGTACATAGGGTCACTATGAGTCGCAGGTGACTCGACGGCACATAACACCACCAACAACAATAACAACAACATATGAAACCATATCTAGAGCACGATGCTGTTGTCTGAACAGAGTAAGGAACCACTTCATGGTTTGGAATCAGGAAAGTATGCTTCATGGCTGTCTCCATACCTATTCAATTTGTATGTTGAGCAAATTGTATGAGAAGCTGCTGGACTCTATGAGGAATAATATGGCACCAGGACCTTCAGGCAAGAAGGGGCAAAAGCTGCAGTGTTTTTGGACAATCTCCTAGTGTAGAGTCAGCAAGAGTCATCAGGAAATGGGATTTCTGGGTTCTTCAGTACCTCTGTCAGGCCCGAGCTTCTGAAAGCCCTTCTACATAGGAACTCACCAAGAGAACTAAAAAACCAACCAACCAACCAAAAAAAAAAAAAACAAAAAACAACAACAACAACAACAAAAAGCCAACCAAGGAAACAAAAAACCCCAAAACACACACACAATCACAAAAACAAAACCAACAAAAAACCAGAGAGAATTCCAAGTGTTTGGAAGGACAATGCCTTCTAGCAGAAAGGTGAAATTCTTACAGAATGGCCTTGATTAACAGGAAATCATGGGATGAAAAAGGACATGGAATATGAACAAGAGGTAGGCAGAGAAAGAAGCAGTGACTAAAGGGTCTGACTAGGCCCTTGGAACCTCCACGTGAATGTGGCATCTCAGAACATACAGTCTACATTTTGTGAGGTGGAAGGCGCAGGGAAGACCATGATTTACATGACAAAAGTTTATTTCATCATCTTTTTTGCATCATGTGCTCTAAAATTTGATAACCACTTGGAGCCATACATGCAATGGTAAAAGCTCTCTTTACTTCAGTGTCATAGAATTTGCATGAATATTGAAATGATTACAAGGGAAAATTTTCTCCCCATTCCTGCCAAATTCTCTTATTTCTTTCCAGGATCCCTTCAGATGGAAACAACTTACTCTCTTCCAATATGTCAGAATAAAATAAAATCTGATGGCCCTAAAGATGACCAAGACACCAGATGATCCAATGTGATTTCTGAAGTACAGAAGGCTAATTTTAGGTTAAGAGTCCCTGGGTGGTACAGATGGTTAAGGAAGTTGGCTAAAAAAGATGTTAATCAAAGTTTATCCAGAAGCTCCTCAGAAGAGAGAACTGAATTTATTTCTGAAAAACCAGCCATTGAAAAATCTTAAAGGAACACAGTTCTGCTCTTACACATGAGTCAGGACTGAATTGATGACAACTGGTTTAGTTGGTTTTTCTTTTTTTTTTTTCCACTTAAATAAATTCTCAGTACAATGAAACAGATCATGAAGTCAGTCCCAGAAATAGTTGCCAGACAAGTAAATGGACCTAGCTGTAAAGCCAGAGCAGAAGAATGGTAAAGGACATTGGGGCTAGTGACTGCCTTCATATTCCTTAAATGTCTTTTCACACAATGCAGTGACAGCTCAAACATATGTGTGAGGAGGATGCAAATACCTGCTTTTCAGGGCAGGAGATGCAGGTGACAGGCTGCCTAGACCTATATGTAGGTTGTCGAACTCATCTCAAGCTCTCAACACAATTGACTACAGCAATAGAGCTATCTATATAGCCTGTTCTTTCCATAAACTCATCGTTGAAAGGGCAGTCCTCCCTAGGTGTGTGGTTGTGCCTCAGTATGATGTGAAAATTATTTCAATTGTATTTTAATTCCATTTTCTTTATCCTGGGTGAGGATGGAAAACAGCTGGCTGCCTCCCAGAGAAGTAATGCTCATCCTTAATGTTAGGCCTTAATCTTTAGAAAGTGCCTTTGCAAAAAACAAATCGCACACCAGGTTTTCTGCCAGCACGCATTTACTTTGCTATTTGTGTCAACATCTTGGCTCCTTTTCTTTGAGATAAGCACAGGGAACCCAGAGAGACACATAAATTATCTGGCTGTTTTATTACTCTGGCTCTCATGATAGACTACAGTGTGTGAGCTGACCATATCTTTTCCAGGAAATTTATGCCATGGCAATAATTCCTCCTATCAGAAACAGACCCTAGAGGCTAGGTTTATTACGAGAGTGTTTATGGTTAATTAAGCTGCCACTAACACTCTCCACTCTAGGGATGGCAAGAGACAATTAACACGAAGAGACAGGGCAGCATATTGGGAAGCAGATGGATTTGAAGTCAAGAAATCTGAGGTCTGGTTGTGGACTCATCATCAACAATATTGTCACTGTGGATAAGACACTTCCCCTTTCTTGACCTCAAGTTTGTCAACTTGAAAATGGAAGAGGAGAGTTAGATGTTCTTCAAACACTGTGGTTTCTGAATCAGAAGATAAATGAAAAACTGTGTGTTTGTGCAAGAACATGATAGGAGTCAAGACCACAGTTAGCATAGTGCCTCAGTCTCAATATACTTTGGAGACTTCAGTCAAAGACTCACTAGTTGTAAAGGTAGTAGATGGCTTAACTTGGTCCAGCAGGCACATTACAGAGGAAATAAATTGGAAAACCTAAGGAAGTGTGTGTGTGTGTGTGTGTGTGTATAGGCTCCCAGAGCCTCATAGCCTGTCCTTGAACTACACTGAGAACTCCATTAGGTAAAATGCAGAGGGAAATAACAGGAAGTCATTTGCTGGCCAGAGAGTGCCCATCATTCATCACCTCCCTTAAGTGTGTTTGCTTCAGTGCTAGGGAGGATAAAGTAATCTTCCTTCTCCACAGCCTACTTCATCTCAGTCTCAGACCCAAATGCTCCGAATGCATTTCTAGCAGTCAGAAGACCTCTTTATGTTGTGAGGCTGATAAGTCCAGAGAATCTTTTAAAGAACCTAATCCTCTCCACCCCACAATCACCTGGAGAGATGGAGCTTCAGCCTCTGTTTTCTTAGCAAGTCTTCCGTGTTAAGTGATGGGATAACTCCCGGGAGGCATTTGAGGGTTTGCACTGTCCCATCAGTTATGAGCAGAGGTGATTAGGTGCTGGTCATTTCAACCACATATGCAAACTGTGCCATGAGATGACTCTGGTTGGTGATACTCCGATCAGCAGCAACACCACTTTATGTAGCACACATGGACATGCTGCTGTAGGTAACTGAAAATTATTTAAGGCAGGTTCCTAGACCTGAACAGGTTTGCTACTTACTTTATTTTTTCTTAGAGGGAGAATTCTCAGTCACGCTCAGCAGACACAGTTGTTATCTGCTTTAGAAGGGTTAATTGTGTTGTGGAGAGGACTTCATAGTAGGATGCTGGCCTCACTGTGTGGTTGTAAATTCTTAAACCTTTCTCTAATCCTGTGCTACCAATGAAAAAAGAACAAATGATCTTACTGATATTCAAGGATAAGATAAATAGTAGGAAAAGTTGTACTTTCCCCAACAGCTACCAAAAGTACACTTATGAATTTCAACTGAAAGCATAATTGACCTTTGAGTAGCCAAACTTGTGTTGATGACAAATCCAGACATAAATTCCAAAAGTTTTTTTTCTACCTTGAATTTTCTATTAGGCCTTGAGGGATCAGACTTAGTAGTACTTTTAATTATTTTCTCAGTTGTTGTTTTAGTGAAAATTTACGGAAAGAATGGGTTTTTATTAACTAACTTAAAAGACATTTTCCTCTTTTCCCCTCCCCTAACTCACTTGGTAATGCTTGTATTGGTCCAGATTGTCAATTGCCATATACACAACGTCTAATCATCGATTTCCTTCAGATAGTCCCTCCCTTCCTCCATTCCAGTGCAGGGTTCATTGTCTATCCTTTCTTTCTCTCCTCTCCCTTGTTCCATGGCATTCTACTTTTAGAACAGTGGTCTTACCATGCTTATCTTTTCTTTAAAATTTCTTTTGTGTTGGTTTGGTTACAAAGTTCATGTACATTGTGTTTCACACTATCCTTCATTCACATTGTGTTTCATACAATCATTCTCATTCATTGTATTTTATAAAATGAATTGACATATGAAGCAGTCCTCAGAACAGAGCAAGGAAACACTGCATAGTTCAAAATCCAAAAAGGAATGTGTCAGGGATGTAACCTGTCTCCATAACTTTTTAGTCAATATGCAGAACAGATTCTTGCAGGAGGCTGGGCATTATAAGGAGGAATGTGGCATCAGGATTTGAGGGAGATTCATCAGCAACCTAAGTTATGCAGATGATACAGCCTTGCTTGCTGACACTGAGGACCTGGAGTGCTTTCTGCAGAAGGTCAAGGACTGTAGTCCTCAATATGGATTGAAGCTCAAAGTCAAGAAGACAAGGATTCTCACCAGTGGTCCAATTGACAGCACCATGTTAAATGGAGAGGAGATTGAGTTAACTTTGGTAGGCTTGGGTTGTTTGGTTTTGTTTGTTCCCCTCCCCCCTCCCACCCCGTTTAGGTGCTGTCAAGTCAACGAATAGGACCCAATGTATCTTATGCCAACTTCATGATTTTTTTGTGCTCAAGTTCATTGTTGCAGTCATTGTGTCAGTATGTGTCATTGAGGATCTTCCTTTCTTTTGCTCACCCTTTAATTTCGCCAGCCTTCTGACAACCCTCCCAAAGTAGCATTCACCAATGAAGCCCTGGGGCCTGGCCTTTACTTTGTGAGAACTTTCAAATTACTAATTCATTCTATTAACTTGTTGCAAGTCTATTGAGATTGTCTATTTCCTCTTTTCTCTGTTAATTGTCCATCAATACTGTGACAAGTGGAATAAAAACTAGTTTGGTAATATAGCCTCTTTGAAGAGGCTTGACTATCATAGAGACATTAACAGAGACATTTGTACAGAAGAATTATGATTTCAATTACCTAACCCAGACTTGTAGGCTCTTTTAAGAGAATGTAACCGCTAAACTAAGAGTAGAAAAATTACAGAAGTTAGGCAAGCTATGGAGAAAAATCTGGGAAAGAGTATTGTTTCTTGAGTTTGAATTATAGGGAACAAAGAGTCATAAAGAGAAGTCTGGCAGCAATCAGAGATAAGACTATGAGGAACCTCAAAGTTCATGAAAAAAAAATTATTTATTCAAAACCACAGAGAATTTGGAGTCACCCCAGAAGCAAGAGAAATGTTCATATTTCCAGATTGACCCTATATTATGTAAGCCAAGATATTTCTCACTGCCTTTTTATTTCTGGGCTTTAGCATTTCTTAGGTCCATTATCAGCTTCTCTTTGCTTGGAAATAAAGCAACAGATACTACTGGTCTGTGTTTTCTCATAACTGGAGCAGACTTTATTTGAACTGTGATTGCTATAGGATCCTTGCCTTTTTTTTTAACTGAAGGATTTTATGGGTAAATTTTTTTAAAATTTTATTTTATTAATTTTAATGAACATTTACAAAGATTTTGGATTTCCATTCATTCATTGTTGCATTTTTCTCCCTGCTCATCCCTCCCCCACAGTTCACTTTTCTCTTTGAAAAGTAAAAGAAAAATTCCTTCATTGGTATACAATCTTCTGCCCTGAGTGCACTCCACCATGTAACCTTCATTCTGGACTCATGTCATAACAATACCCAATCATGTATCGCTCTTAAACTGTTCTCTTGACTTTTTTCTATATTGGTAAGATTGGAGAAGTCTTGCTATCTTAGCACCCTAATGAATAGAAAACGTTCTTTAAACTTCTTGATCTATGTCTTTTGATATATCTATGATACTACCAGGCTTGGGACTTGTCAACAACAACAACAAAATCCGAATATACAAGCCAGGCTGGGATTTTCTTGGGCGTTACTTTAAATCTCCCATATTGCAATCCCAAGACAACATAAATCAAATGTACCAATTGTTCTGTGGGAAAAGGATGGATAATCTCCTATGTGATTTACTGCCACTGAAAACTCACTGGAAGATCAACTAATGAATTGGTTCTGACTTGATGCCCCACTACAACAGCAATGTCATCATTTATTCAAACATTAAAATATTTAACACATATCTACCAATTTGCTGTTTCATGCTTAACTATGGGAAAGCATTTGTAAAGGATATTTCTTGACCTTAAATTGTCCATAATGCAATGTAGTAGCTGCTGAAAATACTTTTCAAGTACTTCTTGGTCTTAGTGGCAGTTAGCATAAGATCAGATACGGGAGTTCATAGGAGAAAGCAACTGAACTGCATGCTATGTCCTAAGAAAATGAAAGAATATGTAAATTCCAGGGCATTTTGGGTTTAATATTGTTTGAAGTTAGTAAAATTGTTGGTTTTGTAGTTTCTACTATGCAGAAGATTCTTGCCAAAACCTTTAAGTCCTGCCACATGTCATAACATGTATGAGATTTGAAAACACTATGCTGAAGGAAATTACAAAAAAAGAACTATTGTCTGATTTCACTAATGTGAAATATTGGGAATTAGCATTTATATAAAGATCAGAGTTTAATAATTATAAACAAGGAAGGAGAAACAGGAAATTAGAAGAATCATTATTTGGGTAGCATTGAGTTTCTGTCCATGATGTTAGACAATTAAGACCACTCACAGATAGTAGATTGAGTACCTTGAAGTCAGGGGGTAATTACTGATAAATAAGTCAGGCACAAAGGGCAGTGAAGACATTGGGAAATATCAAAGAACCAGAAACACATGACAACATTGTATACTAGCCCACGTCACACAAAAAAAGAGAAGGGGGAAAAAGAATCAAGTGAACCAATACTGTCCTACCACCTGGGAGGAAACAAAGCCCCATCTCCTTTCTGCTTGTGGATGACTTGCCAACTGAATGTTCATCACATCAGATAGGATGAGAAGCTAAAGGGAGCCCTCAATAAAATCCTTTCCTTACAGTTAGCAGGCCAATGCCATCTTAAACCTGAGAAAAGAAGCCCTATGCTGACTCTCACTTGACACTGAGATCAGTGCCTGCACAGAAGACTGAGATTTGAAATTAATAGAAAGAGTAGCTCCCAGTTAAAACTACATTTGCTGACTTTCCTTGAGAATGCCATGTTATGCCTTAACTCATCATCCACGGACATTAGACAGACCCCAAAATCCAAGTGACACCGACTGCTAGCATACAACCTAATAGTCAGCAGCCTGGTAGAGTACTGAGACCACACCTCACAGTCCCCCCACCTTAGAGCTGACCACATCAACACCAGACTAACATACTTAAGTTTCACTCACCTCTGGCAAAAATGTAAAGGTGCAAAGTTGTTATTGTGTGACATAAAACCAGAAATGCCTCATAATTGATGTTGAAGTGGGATCTCAGAGATCCCATAGAGTAGATTCCCTGTCTTCTTGCCTTTGGGTAAGTAGCTTGGCTTCTAGCCACTGACCCATTCAAACTCCTTGAAGGGGCAACAAAATTTTGGGATGGGGTCTCTTATTCACAGAGAGTAAGAGATTTAGAAATTCTCTAATCCAGTCAGCATAGACAAAAAGATTCCCTGGGTCAAAGACTACAGGGAAACACAAGAATTCTCCAGCCCCTTTAATGAGTTTGTTCCAACAAACTCCATGACACAATGGATTGGAATACTAGTATATTCCATCAGATCAAGGTTCAGCATGTAGCCCACTTGCCCAACATTAGACGTCAACTACCAACAATCAACCCTCTCCTAATGACAGCTTTGAACAGTTAATTATACAGGCACCCCATCACCTATCACTCACACACCTGAAGAAAGAAAGTTAAGAGTTATTAGAAGTAAAGTTTTTAGGCATTATGAAAAATGAGAGAATGTACATCTCAGAAGCTGAGTGAATTCCAAACAGGAAAGACTCTCAAACAAAACCATCAAGTCATATTATAGTCAAAATCTCCAGAATCAAAGACAAAAAGAGAATTATGAATGCTGCTAGAACTCTTTTCAGCCCTATTCCCCAAAAAAATTCTACAAAGGAGAGCCAATATGATTAAGATACAATTTCTCAGCAAAAACCATGCAAGCAAGAAGACAATGAGATTGTATATTAAAACTCTGAAACAACTCATCTGCCAATCAAGAAGCCTATTCCCTGCTACTGGAGTGAGATGGTATCACATCATGTTTTTTATTTGTATCTCTCTTATTGCCAATGATTTGGAGCATTTCTTCATGTGTCTGTTGACCATTTGAATATCTTCCTCTGTAAAAATTCTTTCCATGTCTTTTGTCCATTTTGTAATTGAGGTACCAGCCTTTTTCTTTTGGAGGTCCAGGAGTATTCTATAAACTTTGACTGTGAGGCTCTCGTCTGAGATGGTATTGCCAAGAAAATAACATGACTTGGGTCCAGAACACTTTAAGTCTTTAAATTAACATCCTTTTGTTCTTCAGGACTCTAAAAAGATCTCAATAGAATATTTTCTCACTTGCAGTACATCTTTTCATTTCTTGACTGTTGCTTCCATGAGTGTTGATTGTGGATCTAAGTAAAATAAAATCACTGTTGACTGTTGGTCCAGTTGTGAGAATTTTTGTTTTCTTGATGTTCAGGCACAGCATAAATTAAAAGTTGGGTGGTTTAAAAAAAAAAAAGAAGCTTATATCCGGCAAAACTGTCCATCAAATATAACGGTGAAAGTAGGACATTCTCAGAAAATAAAATAAGGGAGTTCACGAAAACAACACCCATTTTGCAAGAAATGCAAAAGGAAGTCCTTCACACATAGACAGTACAGAAAAGTGGATGGTTTAAAGTAACTAACAACAACACTAAAAATAACCCCAAAAAAATGGCAGCAGTGAAATCTTGCCTTTTGATAATCACACTAAATGTAAATGGTTTAAATGCACTAGTTAAGAGAAAAAGAATAAAGATTGGATTTTTTTTAAAAAAAACCCAAACCCACAATTATGCTATTTACAAGAGACACACTTGAGAAGCAAAGGTAAAGTAGATTAAAATTCAAAGAAGGAGGAAAACATATTAAGCACATTTCAACCAAAAAAAAAAGGACTGGAAATACTAATCTCTGAGAAAGTAGATTTCAGAGTAAAAGCTAGCTTGAGTGGTTGAGTGACAAGGAAGAACATCATATAATAAGTACCACAGAGCAAAAAAGATGGAACCTTAATTAATATCTACATATCAAATGATTGTTGTTGTTGTTGTTGTTGTTATGTGCCATCAAGTCATTTGCGACTCACAGCGACCCTATGTACAACAGCCCTAAACCCTGCTTTATCCTGTGCCAATCGCATGGTCTCTGATACACCCATCCTGATTACCCCAGTCACTGAATCAATCCACCTCATGGAGGGTCTTCCTCTCCTGCGCTGTCCCTCCACCTTACCAAGCACGATGTCTCTCTCCAAGGACCTGTCTCTCCTTACAACATGTCCAAAATATATCAGACGCTTGCCTCCAAGGAGTGGCCTGGTTTAACCCTCTCCAGGATGAATCTGTTTGTTTTCTTGGCAGTTCAGGGTACTCTCAATACTTTTCTCCAGCACCACAGTTCAAAAGCATCAATTCTCCTTCTATCTTCCCTAGTCATTGTCCAACTCTCTGATGCATAACAAATGATTGCAAAGACCATGGCCTGTATCAGGTGCACCTTAGTCTCCAGAGACACACCGTTGCTCTTGAGTACTTTAGAGAGGTCCCTGACAGCAGACTTTCCCATCGTGATACGTTTTTTTTATTTCCTGGCTGCTGGTGCCAAGAATGTTGACCGTGGAGCCAAGCAAACTGAAGCTGTGTACAGCTGTGTACAATCTCAATCTCTTCGCCATCCATCCTGATGCTACCAATTGGTCCAGTGGTGAGAATCTTTGTCTTCTTGACATTGAGCCTCAATCCATATTGGAGGCTACAGTCCTTGACCCTCTGCAGCAGGTGCTTCATGTCCTCTTCAGTTTCAACAAGCAGGGTTGTGTCATCCGCATAACGCAGGTTGTTGATAAATCATCCCCCAATCTTGACCCCACATTTCTCTTTATAGAGCCCCGCCTCCCGGATAATCTGTGCTGCATATAGGTTGAAAAGGCATGGAGATAGGATGCATCCCTGGCGTACACCCTTCCCAATTTTGAACCATGCGGTGTTACCTTGCTCTGTTCTAACGATTGCCTCTTGGTCCAAGTATAGGTTTCACATTAGCATGATTAAATGTTCTGGGATGTTAACAGACTTAAAGAAAGAAATAAAAAATACTACAAAAATAATGCAAGTTTTTGGTGTTGAGTGCTTTTTCGGGCTTGTGTTTGATGTGCAGGACTGCTCTTGCCCCCAGGAGTGAGGCCCTCCGGTTTGGCCTAGGGTTTAAGGCAGGAAGGGGCTTAAAGTCCCAAAGGGAGAGGGGAGAGGAAGCACCCATGTCCTCCCTGGCTCCACCCAGGGTTTCTGTGACTTCTTGTTGTCAGAACATGGTGGTACATGTGCGTGCGCAAGTATCATGGCAAGTTTTGGGGGCTGAGTGCTTTTTCGGGTTTGTATTTGACATGCAGGACTGCTCTTCCCCCCAGGAGAGAGGCCCTACAGGCTAATGTGCCAAATGTGATAATGGTTACCCATGGAGGACAGTGTTTGCTGGAGCTTCCTGATTAAAACAAGCCTTGAAGGAAGAGTGGCATCCACTTCCAAAATGGCTTGCCTCTGGAACCTCTATGAAAAGTGCTCAGGCCTTTCTTTCATAGGGTCTCTATGAGTCGTCTATGACTCGATGGCACCTAACAACAACAACAACAACAACAACAATGGAGACTTGAATACAGCATTCTCAATGAAAGGCAGGACAAGTAGAAAGAAACTCAACAAAAATGCAGAAGAACTATATAATTAACCAACCCTATCTCACAGACCTATACTGGGGACTACACCTAGCAACACTCAATATACATTCTCCAGAGTGCATGAAATATTCTCCAGAATAGATCAAATATTAGATCATAAACTAAGCCTTCATAAATTCATAAAAATATTGAAATACTACAAAATATCTTTTCAGACCACACTGCATTCTTTTTAGTATTGGAAATAAAACAAAAATAAAAGATAACTAATAAAAAACATGCACTTGGAAACTAAATAATACACTGTTTGATCACTATTGGGTATTAGAAGATATTTAATATTTTCTGAAAACAAATGAGAATGAAAATACAACATACTCAAACCTCTGGAATATTTAAAAATTAATATTCAGCGATCATTTCATAGCAATAAACAAACACATACTAAAGGAAGAAAGATCTAGACTCAACTACTTACATCAGCACCTTCAACACATAGAAAAAGAGCAGTAAGAAAACTCTATAACCTCTGGAACAAATAAAATAAAAAAAGATAAAGGTAGAAATAAATGGAATAGGAAAAACAATTTAAATTATAAAGACTAAGAATTATTTCTTAAAAAGGGAGAAAATTGCAGCAATGAATGAATGGAAATCCAAAACCTCTGTAAAAAATAAAAAAATTATTAAAAAAAGGATCAATAAAATTGGCAAACCACTGAAAAACTTAACAAGAGAAAAGAAATAAAATCCACACATAACTTGAATAAAAAGTGAAATGGGCAATATCAGAACAGAAACCAATGGACAGAAATAAAAAGGACAATAGTAGGATATTATGAAAATATCTATTCAGGAAGAAAACTATTGCATCTAGTAGGCCAATTCAGCAATTGACAAGATACAAGATTAACAATCACAAACCATGGATTTCTTCTGTATAATAGCAAAGAGGACATAAAAAAAAGACATAAAAAAACTAGTACCTATTACAATGGTTAAGCACAAAATGAAATATTTAGAATAGATTTGACTAATGATACTTATGCAAAGAAAATTATAAAATGCTACCACAAGAAGCAGGAGTGGCATCCAATTCCTAAATAACATGCCTCCAGAAACCCTGAAAACTTTGATAAATGTCAATAGTAGTAGAGAGACTTCATGCCTTTTTTTGTTCACAGGGTCTCTATGAATTGTGCTTGACTCAAAGGCAATCGATAACAACAACAACCACAAGAAGCAAAAAGAAATTTTGATAAATGAAGAAATGTATCATGTTTATAGATAGGAAGACACAACACTGTAAAAATAACAGTCACAGGTGACTCGATGGTACATAACAATAACAACCAAAATCAAACTACAGGTTCAGTGAAATCCCAATACAGATACTAATGCCATTCTTCAAGGAAAGGGGTAAACTAATTGTCACATTTATTTGGAAAGGAAAGCAACTCTGAACAAACAAAGCTATGCTGAAAAAAGAAAAACAAAGGAGATATCACTCTCTGATCTCAAAATCTACTACATAGTCATAGTAATCAAAACAGTATGACATGGTAAAATGACCAATGGAACAATGGAATAGAATGGAGCCACAGTCTTCACAACTACTTGTTATGCATCAGAGAGCCGAACAATGACTAAGGATGATAGAAGAAGAATCAATGACTTTGAGTTGTGGTGTTGGAGAAGAGTGTTGAACATACCATGGAC
>NW_006400137.1:548698-568400 GCF_000299155.1 Elephantulus edwardii | reverse complement strand
TTCATTCATTGTTGTACTTTTCTCCTCATCCACCCTTCCTCCCCCACTCTTCTCTTTTAAAGTAAAAGAAAAACTCTGTTTTACAATCCCTCTCCCCAGGTCCACTCCACTATGCAGCCTTTGTTCGGAACTCCTGTCATGACAATAATACCTAACCACATATCACTTTTAAATAATTTTCTCCCTCATCTGTTTCAATGCAGTATGCATTATTTATCCCATCTTTCTCAGTCTCCCTCCAACCCTGATGTCAGTCCTGTTTTACAACAGTGGCACCATGTGATATTTGTCCTTTTGTGACTGAGATATTTCACTGAGCATAATGTCCTCCAGGGTCACCCATTTTGAATAATATTGCATGAGTTCCTTGTTGTTGTTTGTTTGGGTTTTTTTAATACAGTATAGTATTCCATTGTGTGAATATACCAGAGATTCTCTATAAATTTGTTTGTTGATGGGCACTTAGGTTGTTTCCAAATCCTTGCTATTGTGAACAAAGCCATGATAAACATGGATGTGCATATATCTGCTTGGGTGGCAGTTACGGTCTCTTTGGGGTATATTCCCTGTAGTGGAATTGCTGGGTCAAATGGTATCTGTATTTGCAACTTTTTGAGAGACCACCACACCGCCTTCGAAAGTGGTTGCACCATTTTACACTCCCACCAACTGTTAATAAGGATTTCAGTTTCTCCACAGCCTTGCCAGCACTTGTTGCTTGCTGTTATGTTAAATTTTACTATTCTTACTTGAGTGAGATGATATCTCATAGTTGTTTTGATTTACATCTCTCTTAGAGCTAGTGGTTTTGAACATTTCTTCATGTGCTTGTTGGCCATCTGAATGTCTTCTTTGGTGAAGTGTCTGATCATATCCTGTGCCCATTTTTCAATTGAGTTGTTTACTTTTTTCTTGTTGTGGTGCTCAAGTATTTTATAAATTCTATACATAAGTCCCTTATCTGACATGTCATTACCAAATACTTTGTCCCAATCGTGGCTCCCCTTTTTACACTGTTGTAGAAGTTTTTGCATGTGCATAGGGATTTGATTCTTAGAAGGTCCCATTGGGGAAGTGTGCTGTCAAAGACCTCTCCAAAGTACTGAACAGCAATGATATCAGTTTGAAGACTCAGGTGTGTCTTATTCAAGTCATGGTCTTTTCAGTCACCTGCTATGCACTTGAGAGTTGGACAACAAGTAAGGATGACAGAAGAAGAATCAATGCCTTTGAGTTGTAATGTTGAAGAGGAGTACTAACTATCCCATAGAATGATGAGTGAATAAATATGTATGTCTTGGAGAAAGCGCAACCAAAATGCTCCTTAGAGGCAAGGTTGGTGATCTTACTTTGGGCATGCTCTTATGAAAGGCTGTTCCTTGGAATAATAGCTATTATTTGAAAAGGTGGAGAGTCAGCTAAAGAGAGTAAGACCTTTAGCAAGATGGATTGCTACAGTGACTGTGACAATGGGTTTAAATGATCAAAACGTCATATTGTTAGGTGCCATTGAGTTGAGTGCGACTCATAGCAACCCTATGAACAATGGATCTGAAACCTGTACTATTCTGTAGCATCTTCACACTTTCTGACACACTAGAGTCTGTTGTGGCAGTCACCATCTCAATCCACCTGGTTGAGGGTATTTCTCTCTTCGTTAATCCTCTACCTTTCCAAGCATCATGTTCCTCTCCAAAGAATAGCCCCTTTTAGCAACACGCCCATAGTATATAAGGCGAAGCCTCATCATTCTTGTCTCCAAAGAGCACTCCTGCTTCATCTTCTGCAAGACAAGTTGATTTGTTCTTTTGGCCATCCAGGGGATGTTCAGTACTCTTCTCCAATACCAATACTAAGAGGATAAATTCTTTTTCTGTCATCTGTTCATTGTCTAGCTTTCAGATATAGCAAGTGATCAGAAAAACAATGGCCTGAATCAGATGCCCGATAGTCTTGAAACTGACATTAAAAAAAAATCACATAGGATAGGACAAAGTCCAGATCTGTCATTCATAGCATTGCCATGAGTTGTAATTGAATTGACGCATCTAACAGCAATAAAAACATGAAGAAATGCTCAAGATCACTAGCTACTAGAGAGATACAAATCAAAACAGATATGAGATATCATCTCACCATGGCAACAATAGTAAATTTTAACAGGACAGCAGACCATAAATTTTGGCAAAGTTGTGGAAAGCTTGCAACTCTTGTGTACTAGTGTTAGAAATGTGAAGTGGTATAACCACTATGGCATATAGTCTGATATTTTTTTAGAAGATTGAAACTAGAAATCTCTGTAGATGTTCACTGAAATGAAAAATAAATAAATAAATAAATAAATAAATAATTAAAAAAAAAGAAATACTGGTATAGTGACCTATCCTACTACTAGGAATATCAAGAAACCACAGATAGTACACTAACAAATATATATACACCCATGTTTATTACGGCATTATTATATCTGTTAAGAGATGGAAGCAGCACAAGTGTCCATCAACAAAGTAATGGATAGAAAAACTGTGGTACATTGACACTATGGAGCATTGTATTACACAGTATTAAAGGAACAACTCTTAAAGCATTGTACATTATGAATGAATCTAGAAGACATTGTTGTTGTTAAGTGCCGTCGAGTTGTAGACAAATCATAATGACCCTATGAATGAAAGACTGATCATTTATTTGTTTAACTTTCACAGTTTCTCTAATTCATAGTGTTTCCAGAAGCAAGCTATTTCAGAAGTGGATACCGCTCCTGCTTCCAAGCCTGTTTTAATATGGGAGCACCACTGTTTGGATAACACTGTCCACCATGAATAACCATTATCACATTTGACACATGAGTGTGACAGTGTTTAGCATCACAGAAACCACAAGTTACTGTATAGCAAATTGACATACCAGTGCTATACTACTTAGAATGTTTGACCAAAACCAATTAAAACCAGGCCTGAGGGCTGCAAATTAAAATTACTCTCCTTTGGCTTGGAAACATAACTTTCTATCCACTAGGCCAACAGAGTTCTTTCTATGACTCACAGTAATTCTATCAACAGATCCAATCCTTGTCCCATCCAGCTGCTCCACTCATCTTTCTGAACTGGAAAGCAGCCCCAAACTGGCCACCAAATGCCAAATACAAGGCTAAAACCAATCAGCTCACATCCAATTGTGAGCAAGAGACCACACACCCAAGCATCAACCAAACAGAAAATACACCTTTGTAGAATCCGGTTGTTCCATTCATCTTCCCGAACTGGAAAACAACCAGAAAACATTATGGTAAGTGAAATAACTCAGTCACAAAAGGAAAATCCTGTGAAATACCACTGTTAGAAAAATAAGGTGATTGAGGGCTGGGCAAAGGTAACAGGAGAAGCAGGAAATAAATGGATAGATGATAAACATTGTTTTGGAAAGAGCAATCTGAAATTAATTTATCACCAACATTATGTATATTGCAATTGACCCTCTGAAACAGAACATGCATTACAGACTGAATGAGGTAAAGGGAGAAAAAAACGTGGGGTGGGAGGAGAAAGACTAAGGTGTGTCAGATTTAAGCCACGTTATTTTCAATTCATTCCTATGCATCTAAAAGTTAGACAATGAATAAGGAAGATTGAAGAAGAATTGATTGGTGCAGAGTTTTGAATATACCATGGACTGCCAAAAGAAGTAACAAATCTGCCTTGGAGGAAATGCTAACACAAATAGGGTGCTCCTTAGAGGCAAATAAACTTACATACTTTGGGAATGTTATAAATTGAGGTCAGTCTATGGAAAAAGATATCATGCTGGGAAAATCAGAGGATCAGGGAAAGAGATGAAGACCTTCAATAAGATGATTGACACTGACTGCAAAATTGGGCTGGAGCATGTTTGAGACCATGAGGATGGCACAAGGAAGGGCAAGGTTCTAATGTCTTATACCTAGGGTCACTATGAATCATCGTGAGCCTGATGCCACCTAAACACAACACATTCTTCTGTCGGGCTCTGAAATTTACCTCAATGTCTCTCTCTCTACCCTAAACTTAATCATTGTGGAATTTCATAAATATTCTCCTTGCTGACTGCCTAACCACATCTTTTTCTCTCTTCCTCCTTTCTTATCATACCACATTGAACTACCACTCAGTCTAGCTCCTGAGAAAACTGCTGGACCCAACATTCAATCTGCCTATTGGTATTCCTTTTATCACAATTGGCCAGGGAGGAGCAGGAAGTCTGGAGGACGTTTTCTTCTTCTTCTCAGTTTTGTTTGCTGTCTGTTGCCCCTGACAGTCATCTTGAGAACACTAAGAGCAGCCCTGTGATGTTATTGTTGCATCACTGAATCAAGTACATAGCAACCCTATGGACACAGATCTGGGATGCAGATAATGGTAAAACAAGGGAAAGGGAAGATAACTGGATTCCTAGTGGAAACATTGGTGCTATGGTGGCTTGTTGTTATGTACTGTTGAGTCAAAACAGACTCCCAGCTGGTTAGATTAGAAACATGTACCTTTGTTTGATAGCATTGCTTCCTACCTCTAAATAACCTAACACAAACGTACACAATTCAAACCCATCAGCTGCTCTGTGGGAGAAAAATGGGCAATCTTCTCCTGTAAGTGGAAGCATTAAATTGTTGAATGACGTCTTACAGACAGGCTTGTTTGGACTTCCAGTTATCTTTGCAAAGATTTTGTTATTATAAACTGAAACAGCCAATGCACACTGACTGAATCTTTTGTGTGCGTAGGTACACTCTGCATAAAGGTAGACATATGTTCCAGAGGGCCTGTAGTAGCACTAGTTTATGCCTTTTGATTCTTAAATGTTTCTAGGACAAGACACTAAAACGTGTGATTTAGGATTGTTCTGCATGGGCTTCCTTTCCTGAGCACTACTCAGGTATCCTGAGCCTATAATCTAAAAGGCTTATTCAACGACCCTCTTTTTATTCTTACCTGTGATGGATTTTCGGCTCCTCTGTAACAGCTTCTGTTGTGTGGACAAGCTCAGTACTTTATATATTGAACTATATTTAAATTTGTTTTCTTTAGATTGAAAACTTAAGGGCAGATATGACAGCTGTTTAATAGTTTATTATTAAAGACATAAGTAAATAGCCAAAGGTATGTGAATACATATAGCGGGCTAGGAAATTAAAGCCACAAGTGGCCAAATAATTACTTATGATTGAGACTGTGTGGTAGAAAATTGGCTTCCTCATCCTAGGTCATAAGATGTGAAGTGGTGAGCAGAGAGCAGTTTTCATGAAAAGTAGACTAATTAGGTTCTCTCATTCTGCCAAGCAGCCCCTGAGACCAGCCTGGTTCTCTGAGTGCCCACCTGGTGAGGAAGTCTGCCAGCCAGACAACACTGAGTGTGCCTCTAAGGATTCTTTTTTGCTTGCCTGGGGATATTCTAAATGCTTGACCTGGGTGGAGACTGTGACTCTCTCCTTCCAACTTCTGGACACTAAAGGTCATTGCAATATACAGGACCCCTGAGTCTCCATTTCCTATCTCAAAATGAAATTCCTCTTTGTTTTCATATACACTTTAGGCATTGCAGAATGAGCTCCGTTTGTTATTTCTCTCTTGCTCTTTTTCTCTGTTCACAGAGCTCAGGACTGCCTGAGATACCATGAATAGTTTCTGTCTTGGAAAAACCAGAGTAAGAGAAGTTAAATGGCTGTGACTCTCTCTTCAATCTCCTTGGAAAGTCTGCTAGGTCTATGACTCCTAGGACCATGCTGTGGTGCTGTACCTTGCTTCTTCCTTTGCTGTCCTGGGAGGCTTAGCTTATTTGGAACTCCCACCATACTAGGATTTTGACAACATAAGGAACCTAGAAAATAAATTTAATCTCGGTAAGTCAGTATAGTCACCTTGACATGGACAAGACTTGCCTGGTTACCAAGGGATGTCTGGTAAAGACTAGAGGCTGACTTAGAGTGAAGCCAAGGACACAGATTGAGTATTGGAAGCTATGCCCAGAACAGAAGGCTCATTGAGACCCAATGTGTGTCAGTGGAAAGCTGTGTCCCATAGATTTTTCAATGGCTGATTATTTTTCAGAAACATTGCTAGATCTTTCTTCTGAATTATTTCTGGGTGGGCTAACCTCTAAACTTTTAGTTACAAGCCCAAGCACATTGACTATTTTCCTCATTCAGGGACTTTTTGAGGCTACTCTAACCTCAATGGTGTCACTAAAAGCATTGGGAAGTTTGAGACACCAAGTTTAGACCATTCAACATTTCAGGATTCACCCGGCTAATGCTCAGTTCACAGGTTCTGAATGGCCTCAGTGTGTAAGCTGCAGGCTTCAGAGCATTTTTAGAAATCAAGTCATTGAAGTCTATGGGGGAGAGAATAGTCTAAAAGTATTATATTTTAGGGCATTATTTTTATCGTAGGAGTATGCAATGAGGGTTGCAGAGTGGATTATATTTGGGGGCAGGGGGTGGGGTTTGGGGAGGTGCGGGGGCGATTGTGTACCAATGAGGAAGTTTTTCTTTTGCTTTTCAAGGAGAGGAGCAAACGGGGGGGGGGGGTTTGTGTGGGGAGAAGGGTGCAACAATGAATGAATGGAATTCCAAAATCTCTGTAGATGTTCATTGAAATGAAAAAGAAACAACCTAAATTTAAAAAAAATCTCCAAAAGAATAAAAAGAGAATCTACAAAAAAAAAAAAAAAAAAAGAAAGAAATCAAGTCCACCCACCAGTATTAACTCCTTGCTCCTGACCTGGCTTACAGAGGACTGTCTTAGCATGATGTCTGTCACCACTCCATGTCACTACTGGGACATGGACACTCAGAGCACAGAATCAGTCAGAACTCACCTTTGTTTGCTCATACATTTAACATATTTGGGACTATTTTTTCAGTAAAACTGAAAAACAAAAACAAACAAACAAAAAAACCCAACCCATTGAAAATCAAGATGAAATAATTCTTGCTGGAGACTTGTTCTCTATGAGCCTCCAAGACAAAAGAGAATGGTTTATTTTTTCCTCCTTGACTGGACTAGAAACAACAACAAATAACTTGGGAACCCTGGTGGCCTAGTGGTAAGAAGTTGTGCTGCCATTTGAACATGGTTTGAATCCACCAGCTTCTCTGTGGGAGGAAGGTGGGCAGTCTCCTCCGATGCAATTTAGAGCCTCTGTTAACCTCCTAGAGAGTCCCGTGAGTCGGTTCTGCCTTGACGGCACATTATGACAGAACACATGTAAGGTCCCTTGACTGAAGATATTAGGAACTGAAGATGTCTTGACTAAAAAAATATTACTTGAGTCTGTGTATGTCCGTAGTTGTGAGATCCCTTCTGGGGAAGGCACTGTGCTCATTCTTCCAGAACTGTCTCTGTTTAACAGTTAATTTTCTGAAATGTGAGTTAGTTGATTGCTGCCAACTAGGATAGAGATGATCATCTTCAGTACAATAAAATTTTGAAGAATGAATAATTCTTTTCCCTTCTGCTTTGGCAAACAACTCTCCTTCTCAAATGGAAAGCTTTAATTGAAACCTTGGCTTTGCATTTGGAGGTAACAGACCTTTCTAAAAATAAGTTAGAGCAGTGTTTTAAACTCTTTCCCTAAATGTTAATAGATTACAGGGCCTAGAGAAGATTACCTAGCTTGGCAGGAAAAATGCTATTAAAGATAAAGATAACATCACTTTATTGTATATTACCAGTTTAGCTAAACAATAAGTAGACCTATAAAGTGAGCAATAACACTAGGTAGGCACTCACCCCTTAGAATAATCAACCATATATGGTCAAAAGAGCTCCATTTGCCCAAAGGGTAAGTCCCAGGAGATAGGAAAAGGTAGGAAAGAAGGATTAATGGAAAAGAGAGGGAGGAAGAGGAGAAAGTGTGATTATACTGTAGGTATTTATAATAAATACCGTGAAACAAAATGTGTATGAATGGTTGAATGGAAAGCCAATTTGCTTTGTAAACTTTCTCTAACATTGCAATAAAAAAAGAAACAATTTTCTAAATTACTTTGTGGGTTTCTAATTCATCCAGTAGTCTTGGGCCAAAATCTATGACATAATCAGTTACTGCTGTATCAGAGAAGGCTCCAGATTTTTTAGTTCTCTTGCAAGGAGAATAAAGTAAATATTGGACTAGGGTGGAATTTTTACTGTTGGCAATCACTGGAAGCCAGCCCTTCTTCTAAACACTTATCCTCACTAGAAACCAGTGTCCTGGGCTAGGCACTGCTGTGACTCCCACTTGGGAGGTGACTAAAATGAGACTCAGAGATTCACTAACTATCCCACAGGGCAGAGTTAAGACTTAATAGGATGCATTTGATTTTAAAGCCCAAATTCCTGGTTCTGCTGCTATACATTGTCTGTAATTACAACTTATTAAGGTTCATTTTCACAGAGATGAGCTAAGGCTCACAAAAGTCCTTACCTGATGAGTCAGACTTCAAGAGTTTTACTCTAGGACAATGGAAAATATGCCCTGAGCACAGTGCTGGTAAGCTGTATGGTGTGGGTTCTGCATGGAATAAGACTCAGGTCTGAATTTAAGGTATCTGGTGGTGAAGTGGTTAAATAATTTGGCTTCTAACCAAAACATTAGTGGTTTGACTCACCAGCTTTTCTTCTGGCAATCTGTTTCTGTAATTTCCAGTCTTGGAAATCCTATAGAGAACTTCTGCTCTATTCTTCAGGGTCTTTGTGTTGAAAGTGACTCAATGGCAATGGTTTTGACTTCAAAGTTGTGTCTGAATCAAACATCAAACTCTATTGAGAAGGAGCAAAGAAGTTTTGCACATGTTGTTCAAGTTCTCAATGCATTGGTTTCTTCATATGTAAAATAAGCTTGCTGGGTTAAATGAGATAATTTATGTAAAAGTTATGTTGTGGCACAACAAGAGAAGGAAACCAAGAATGAGAAAGAAGAAAAGGCATCAGTGGTGGTAATGGGTCTGCTATGGAGTGGGACGATCTTTGTCTGCTGTCTTAAATTCTCTCCTGTTTCCTCAGTGTTCAGTGGGGCCACTGGTGGGTGATTCAGCGAATAGTCTCATCTTCCATGTGGAAGATGCAGATATTTCCCCCCTCAGCCAATCAGTGGAGGCCCCTTGTTATTATGATCAGAGCAGTTTTCAGTGGAGCCTCCAGATTAAGGCTGACTAGGAAAAAAGTCTACTTTCTGAAAATCAGCCAGTGAAGGGTCACAATTACCTGGCTTATGGTTGATCAAGAGGACAGCACAGGAGCACTTCATTCCACTACACATGGGACCAACGTCAAAGGCCATCTCAATGGCAGTTAACAACCATGACAGCAAATATCTTAGTAAACAAAAACAAATGAAAAAGTGATTTCCAGGGGCCCTCTTAGAATCTATCTACAGCCCCTTCTGACTGGGTGTCTAATTGCTATTTCTTTTTTTATCTCTACCTTTCCCTACTAGGCTTACACATTATCTGTCTTATGATTGGCCATTTGGCTGGTGCAAGGACTACTCATTGGGTCTCAGAATAGCTCCTGGCTTACTGTACCCAAGCCTTAGACACTCTGAGAAAATTAGGTGGCTCCATAAATACAATCATAAGACAAAATGTCCTGCATCATGCCCTTTGAGCCTGCTTGAGCCCAGGTCCATTGGAGGGCAAGAAGACTGGAGCTTCTCATCCTAGAATGTCCTACTGGCAGACCAAGAGATTAAGGGGAAGTTCTTCCCTTACTGAGACAGCAATGCTCCCCTTCAAGTAAAGTCAAAAGGATATTTCCCATAAGTGAAAGGAAAGAGAGTTCTTTATTTGATCTACCTCTAAACAAGGTAGATTTTTAGGGAAAAGTCTCAAAGATTCTCAAATGCTACTAGTATGAGCTCTGGCAATGGGCATAGCCCTCTGGTTTAGTTTGCCCATAGCCCTCCCTGCCACTTCTAGTGTGCACATAATCAGTTCATTCTTACATAACCATAACACTCATTCATCATCTGTGTTTATAATAACTGACATAGCTCAAGACCATTGACATAAAGCAGCCTGCTGGTGGCCCAGGGTCCCATTTGCCATATCTCATGAAAGACCATTGGACAAGTATTGATATCTGGGTAATGTGTAACTTATCTCAGGAATGTTTTGGCTTTTAAAAATATACAGAGTGACCCACCATGGATCCTAAAAACCGTTATGTATTATCTGCCTCATTAAATTGTTGCCTGTTTAAAATTACTGAGAAATAATTAAATAAGCTTGTAGTTGATTTATGAGAGACAAACAGAGCTGTGAATTGGCAGAAATATTGTGCTGAGGTGAAGGCAATTGATGCACATAAATTTTAATGCTGATTTAAGGAAGTTCACCTCAAAGTTGACTGAAATAAGTGATCTTGATTGCTCTCCAGATCTAGTGAGGCAACTTGTTGGGCTACATTTTTAATTTAGTAGCTTTTAAGTCCTATCTCCCTACTTTAAAAAAAAAAGTAAAAAAGAAAGATTATCCCATATATCCACACCAACACTCACATCTCATATTAAACAATGTTTGAAATTTTAAGTAAAATGAAAATGAAAAAGATGATGGGCCTTCAATTTTTAACATCCAGCCTTTCCTAGTGGTGTGGCTGATAAACAAAAAATCCTTTGATGTAGGGATGAGTCTGACTCATAACCATCCTGGGTTATTGTTGTGTATGATCAGAACAGACTCATGACTGACCCTCCAGTGGGTTATGAGAGGTACTTAATCTTGAGGGAACAGGCTGCCCACAGTCTCACACAGGGCAGTTGGTGAATTTAAACAGTATACATACTGGAGTTAAATTTTGTTAAATTTTTCTATTCTTACTGGGGTGAGGTGATATCTCATAGTTGTTTTTACTTGCACCTCTATTAGAGCTAGGGATTTTGAACATTTCTTTATTTGTTTGTTTGCCATCTGAATGTCTTCTTTGATGAAGTGTCTTTTCATATCCTGTGCTAATTTTTCAATTGAATTATTTACCTTTATCTTGTTGTGGTGCTCAAGTATTTTATAAATTCTAGATATGTCTCTTGTCTGACATGTCATTACCAAATATTTTTTCCCCAATCTGTGGCTTCCCTTTTTACCCTGTTGGAAAAGATTTCTGATGTGCATAGGGGATCTGATTCTTAGAAAGTCTCATTCATCTATTTTATCCTCTCCTAGTTGTACGTTTTCCAGGATGCTTGGAAGACTATTTATGTTGTATATTAGGACTTCTAGAGTTCTTCCAAGCTTTTCTTCATTGAAGTTCATAGTCCTTGCTTTTAGTCCTAGGTCCATGATCCACCTTGAGTTGGTTTTTGTGTATGGAGTAAGGTCGGGATCTTGCTTGAGTTTTCTGCAAATAGTCACAAATATAAGATGTAGAATGTAATACGGGTGCTGTATACTAAGTCAATCTTCTTAAGCAAGGAAGAGAAACAGAGGTGGTAGAAGTTGTTGTTAGGTGCCACAGAGTTGACTACAACTCATAACGACCCCTATGATCAACAGAGCTGAACACCACCATGTCCTATACCATCCTCATGATAACCCATATATTTGAGCCCATTGTAATTTCACTGTGTCTATCTGTCTTACTGGGAGTCTTCCTTCCTCTGACATTCCATCTTTCTCAGCATGATATCCTTTTCCAAGAGCTTTGTCCTCCTGAAACATGACCAAAGTATGTTAAATGAAGTTTAACTCTCCTTGCCTCTAAGGTGCATGTAGGTTGCACTTCCTCCAAGACAGACTTTTTGCTTTTTTGGTAATCTATGGGATATGCAATATTCTTCTACGACACTACGATTCAAAGACATCAATGTGTCTTCTAGCATTCTGTCCAACTTTTAGAAGCATAAGAAGCAATTGAAAAACTATAGCTTGGATCAGATTCATCTTAGTCTTTTGACTTAGATCATTGCTCTTTGGAGAGGCCCTTAACAATAAATTTTCCCAATGCAACCTGTCTTTTTATTTCTTGACTACTGTTACTGTGTGTATTGATTGAGGATCCAAGTAAATGGAACTTGTAAACAGCTTCATTCTTTCCTCCATCAATCAAGATATAATTGGAAAATAGGAATTTGATGATAGAACTAAGATTGGAGATAAAATAATTGAATTTTATACAATCAATTATTTATTTATTGTAAATATCTTCTTAAAAATGCATAAATAGCAACTATGTATATCTACCTCATGGCTATACAACACAGGAATCAGAGTGACTACATTTGAGGAAAGAATCAATCAATGGAGAAGCTAACTATCAACAGTTAAAACAATACCATAAGCTGAACCTTCACTCAAGTTCCGATCATCAGTTACTCAAATTCAAGTTCAAATTGAAGTTGATAAAAATTAAACTGATAGTGGAAGAGACATACCAAATTACATGAAGATCATCCAAGAGCAGAGCACAAGCCCAGACGTTGTTTTTCGGTGCCATCGAGTCAAGTATGGCTCATAGCAACCTTATGAACAAAAGATCTGAACCCTGTTCTATTCTGTGACATCCTCACACTTCCTGACACACAGAGACCACTGCTTCTAAGTGTCTTCAGGACGGTAGCATAGCTTCTTGCCACTTGTTGTTTTGTGCAATTGAGCAGAGCACAAGCCCAGAAGTTGTTTTTAGGTGCCATCGAATCAAGTATGACTCATATCAACCTTATGAAAAAAGATCTGAACTCTGTTTTATCCTGTGTCAACCTCATACTTCCTGACACACAAGAGCCCACTGCAGCAGTCACCATGTCAAGTCACCTGGTTGAGGGTCTTCCTCTCTTTCATCGACCCTCCATCCTTCCCAGCATCATGTCTTCTCCAAGGAATACATATCAACATGTCCAAAGTATGTTAGGTGAAACCTCACCATTCTTGCCTCCAAAGAGCACTCTGGCTGCACCCAGACTTTTGTTTGTTCTCTTGGCTGTCTATGGGATGTTCAATACTTCTCTCCAACAACACAGCTCAAAGGCATAAATTCTTCTTTTGTCATCTTTATTCATTGTCCATCTCTCAGATACATAGCAAGTGATCAGAAAGACTATAAACTGAATCATATGCACCTTAGCCCTCAAACTGACACCATTACTCCTCAATAATTTGGAGAGGTCCCTAACAGCAGATTTTCTCAGTGCAATGCGTTTCCTTGTTTTATGATTGCTAGTTCCAGGGGTCTTAATTGTGGGTCCAAGCAAGATGAAGCAATTGACACTTTCAATGTCCTCTCCATTCATCATGACACTGTTTATTGGTCCAGTGGTAAGAATCTTTGTTTTTCTGACATTGAGTTGCAATCATTATGGAAGGCAGAGACAAAGGCATTTCTCCAGAGCCAACAGAGAGAGAGAGCCTTAAAGCCAGCACACCAAATTCATGTTTCTAGCCTCCTAAATGGTGAGAAAAATTTCGTTTGCTAAATCATCCACTTATGTATTTATTATAACAGTACTAGATAACTATGACAATATTCAAAGGTACATAGTGTTGAACATGAAGAAGTAGAAAAGGATACTTCATACAAATGACAACTTTAAGGAAGCTGAAGCAGCTATATTTGCAGTAGACAAAATAGATTCTCGTTTTTACAGGTATAGGCACCTGGGCCCTGATAGCTTCACCTTCCATCTTGGTCCTTCAAGCTCTGATGGGGCTAAAGTTCCTCCAATGTCCTCTGTCCTCGTGAATAGCAATTTCCTTGTTATAAAAATGTTGAGTGCCTGCTCTTTCCTTGGTTATACCTTGTCTAATTAATACAACTTTGCTCCTAAATTATGGAAATTGTGAAGGCAGAGACACTGTCTTTAATGAGTCAATATTTATTGGATTTTTTTAAATTAGATTTTGAATCAGGAGACAGGCCTGAAGGAACCAGATGCAATGCTGGCTCTTGGACACATAACTGTACTAATTTTCATCTCAGCTCCTGTCAAGAGTTGTGTGAGAAAAAGTCAAAATGTGTCTGTTACTGACTGGCTATTTAAATGGAGCTAGCACTTTCTGAACACCAGCCAAGTCTTGATCTGCTTTAAATGTATTCTTTATTTAATCTTCATGATTCCTCATGAAACCCTCACTGAGGAGTAGAATGCTGGAAGGCCAGGAAGCATGATGAGAATTCAAAGTCTTAATCACCATCTCACTACTGGTGTGCATACCTCCAGAGTGACAGCCTGCTGGAAACCAAATAATGTAGGTAAGTCTCAGTAACATCTATCCCTAGAAATGTTAGATCCTGAATCTGACATCCAGATCCTCTTAGATCTAACATTCAGATCACTCCTAGATCCTGAATGTGTAACCTGTGGTGTTATTAGCCCAAATTTCCCTTAGTGGCCATTTGTAACCTCCTTAACTCTGAAATAAACAAGAAGCTGTCTTGGATTTTAACATTTGGCCACACTATACTCTGATACTCTTTCTTTTACATTTTCCGTGACCTCTGGGCACACAGTCATGAGGATGAGTTGTGGGACGCAGATTGTGACTAGCAACTTGAGACATTTGAAAACACTTTCTTGTTGTTGATATTAAAAGAATGTGTTTTTATTTCATAACATAGATCTGGCCTTTGACATGTGGAGTTAATGACATTCACTGGTGAAGTCCCTGAATGACAACGGAGAAGTAATTAATCCCTATAGTACTGTTGCTTCAACAATCTGCTGTTTACACTGTGTCAAATGACCATGTAGTTTCTTTCTTCTTTAAATTGCAAGATCCACAACCACCATCATCAGGAATTTACCCTTGCCCAACTGTCTTGACCTTCGTTATGCAAATCTCTGCAATGGCTAAGGCTATGCAGTGATAACCTCAACATGGAGCCTCAGTTTTGATGTCCATGTGGAGTCAATTTTCCTGAAGCAATCATTTGTTTTTATTTACTGACAAGACTGACATTTCAGCTTATAGTTATGTTGTCCCAATCATTCAAATAAAAATCAGTTGCTGTTGAATCAACTCCTACTCATGCAAACCAGTGTGTGTTGGAGTAGAACTGTATACCATGGCTGATTTTTCAGGAGAATGCCCTATCTTCCTTCCAGGAATTCACTGGGTGGACTGGAACTTCCAATCTTTAGGACAGCATCAAAGTACATTAACTATGTGCAATCCCTAGAGACTCCAAACATTTAAATACTTTAACTTGTATGGAGAAGAGTGATACTTTTACTAGATAAGGAAGCAATACTGAGACAAATGGAACTAAAGCACAGTATTACTACTCTGTTATTTGGGTTGAAAGGAAACCACCTTTCCCTGATTCTGTTGTACAAGCTCAAGGCTTAAAGATGGGACTTGCGAATTTGCCTTAGTGATATATAAAACAGGCCATGCTTTCATTCCAATTGAGACAACAATATCTACCTCTTTAATGATAATTTGGTTAGAATTACTGATCAATATGACAAAAACATTAAAATATCAAGTACTCTGTCACTTCATTGAGTCTCAGGGACATTCAAAGAGAATAACCCTTTATTTGGTTTTTTTTTTCAATATGTGGGTTTCTTTGGTGGAGTGTGATATAGTCATTGACTTTGATTTTTCCAAAAAATAAATTTATCCTTTTCGAAAAATTGAGGTCAAAGACAGTTTAAAACAATTTCAATTCTATACTAAAGAGTATTTTGAAAACTTCAAGTATTTCTAGTAACTCAAACCAGGTTGGCAAAATGTTTTCCCTTGTCAGAACAAAGAGGTCTTGTGGTGATTTGTAGGTAGTTTAGGAGTTCATAGCAGAGAGAAATGCTGCATATTATGATACGATTTCTCACAGAAAGAAATAGGGAGAGCTTACAGTTGGAACTAAGTCTGGAGATATATATATATAGTAACATTAAGGAAGGTGGTGGTTCCATTGAAGAGAAAAACATTTGAAAATCAGGAAACAGAAATGTGGGAGAGATGCAAGGAGGTTAGGATGACTGAAAGACACAGAATGAGTCCCAGAATAGTGCAAATTTTTATCAGTTGCCTTTTTATACTTAAGTGATTTAAATTTGTCTAGTAGAACCTCAGAAGGTAGATCCAAAGATCTAAATCCAAAAATACAGTTTTTTAAAAAAAATTTGTTTTTAAGTTCAGATTTGAGTGAAGATTTACAAAACATATTTTCCTCTCAATCAATTATTTATGCATATTCTATTATACAACACTAATTACTCCTCAACAATTTGGAAAGATCCCTACTGCAGTATTTACCACTGCAAGGTGTCTCTTTATTTCTCAATTGATACTAAGGGTGTTAATTGTGGATCCAAGTTCAGATGAATTTTTGACAGTTTTAATCTCTTCTCCATCAATCATGATGCTGCCTATCAGTTCAGTGGTAAGAATCTTTGTTTTCTTGACATTGAGATGCAATGTTCATCCCTGGATCTCTGCAACGAGTGCTTCAAGTCCTCAACACTTCAGCAAGCAAGGTTGTGTCATCTGCATCCCTCCAGTCCGGGAGCAACATTGTTCTTCATAGAGTCCAGCTTCTTGAATAATTTGCATAAAGATTAAATGTTGTTGTTGTTGTTATGTGCCGTCGAGTCGTTTGCGACTCATAGCGACCTTATGTACAACAGCCCTAAACTCTGCTCTATCCTGTGCCAATCCCATTGCCTCTGACACACCCATCCCGATTACCCCAGTCACTGAATCAATCCACCTCATAGAGGGTCTTCCCCTCCTGCACCTCCACCCTCCCAAGCATGATGTCCCTCTCTAAGGACCGGTCTCTCCTTACAACATGTCCAAAGTATGTCAGACGAAGCCACAGAATCCTTGCCTCCAACGAGTAGCCTGGTTTAACCCTCTCCAGAATGAATCTGTTTGTTTCTTGGCAGTCCAGGGTACATTTAATACTTTCCTCCAGCACCACAGCTCAAAGGCATCAATTCTCCTTCTATCTTCCCTAGTCATTGTCCAACTCTCTGATGCATAACAAGTGATTGCAAAGACTGTGGACTATATCAGGCACACCTTAGTCTCCAGAGAGACACCGTTGCTCTTGAGTACTTTAGAGAGGTCCCTAACAGCAGACTTTCCCATTGCAATACGTTGTTTTATTTCCTGGCTGCTAGCGCCAAGAGTGTTGACCGTGGAGCCGAGCAAACTGAAGCTTTGAACAATCTCCATCTCTTTGCCATCCATCCTGATGCTACCAATTGGTCCAGTGGTGAAAATCTTTGTCTTCTTGACATTGAGCCTCAGTCTATACTGAAGGCAGCAGTCCTTGACCGTCTGCATCAAGTGCATGAGGGCCTCTTCAGTTTCACAGATTAAATAGGTATGGAAAAACAATACAACCCTGACACACTCCCTTCCTAATTTTAAATCATGCAATGTTCCCTTGCTCTGTTTGCACAACATCCTCCTGGTCCAAAAATAGGTTTTGCATGAGCACAATTAAGTGCTCTTGCCTCTAGGCCACCAGGACTCAAGAAAGGACTAGGGTAGGCAAAACATTTCATGGAACAGTTGTGAACTAGCGATTTCTGGTAGCCTAATGGTAAAGAAGCTGACTGAAATACCAAAGACACACAGAATCCACTAGTTATTCTACAAAACAGTGGGAAATCTCCTTCCATGCAACTGTGTTGTTGTGAGGTGCTATTGAGTAGAGTATGATTCGTAGTGACCCTATGAATAAAAGATCTGAATCCTGTTCTATCCTGTGCTATCTTCACACTTCCTAACACACAACCTCAAAGACGTTAATTCTTTTCCTGTCATCCTTATTCATTGTCCAGCTCTCAGATGCATAGCAAGTAATTGGGAAGACTATGGCCTGAATCAGATGCACCGTAGTCCTGAAACTAATATCATTACTCCTCAATAATTTGGAGAGGTATCTAACTGCAGTTTTCCACAGTGCCATGTGTTTTCTTATTTACTCACAGCTACACCAAGAATGTTAATTGCGGATCCAAGTAAGATGAAGTTGTTGACAATTTCATTCTCCTCTCTACCCACAATGACACTGCCTATCAGTTCAGTAGTAAAAATCCTTGTTTTTTGACATTGAGATATAATCCATTCTGAAGGCTGCATTCCTTGATCTTCTGCAACAAGTGCCTCAGTCCTCCTCACTTTCAGCAAACTAGGTTGTGTTATCTGTATAACTCAGGTTTTTAATGAATCTCCCTTCAATCCTGATGCCACACTCCTCTTCATAGAGTCCAGCTTCTCGAATAATTTGTTCAGAATACAGATTGAATAGGTATGGAGGGAGAATACAACCCTGGTGCACTCTCTTCCCAATTTCAAACCAATACCATGCAATTTGCTACCCCTGAAAATCCTCTGGAGGGTCAGCTATATCTGGATTCTGGCTTGATGAAACACAACAACAACATTGTGATTTAAGATCATTCCTAGAGTTCAATTTTCTTTTGGGAAATTGAGAATACTTCCAATAGTTCTAGAGATGTCTCACAGATCTAGGAGAAGACAGCCAGAAAACATGGAGCTGGCCATCAGGAATGAACACACCTGGCTGAAATCTCAGAGATCCTGCAAATGGTTCTAGAGCAGACCACAAAGTTGGATATGCTGTGGGTTGACAGATACAGGTCCACGGGGGAGCCAAAGAGAGAAAATGGGCTCTTGGTCCAGGCTGCCTTAACTTGAACTATCTCTCAAGGTACATACCAGTCCCTGAAGGAATTCTCTGAGACAGAGTATATTGAGTTCTCCAAAGTGGCTGAAAGTAGATTTATCTGCACAAACTAACCACTGAGAAACTAGAGTGAATGCGAATTACAACTCTCTCAGCTCCACAATCAACACTCTTGGCAGCTACAGTCAGGAAATCAAAAGACAAATTACATTGGGAAAAATCTACTGTCAGGGTACTCTCTAGAGTACTGAAGAGCAATTGCATCAGTCTAGTGACTAAGGTGTGCTGGATCCAGACCATGGTCTTTGCAATTAATTGAGATGCATCAGAAAGCATGACAGTGACTAAGGATGATAGAAGAAGAATCTATCTGTTTTAGTTGTGGTGCTGGAAAAGAGTTGTGAACATACCATTGGCCGCCAAGAAAACAAATAGGTCTATCTGGAGAGGGTGAAACCAGGCTGCTTCTTGGATGCCAGGATTTTGAAGCTCTGTCTCATATAATTCAGACATGTGGCCAGGAGGGACTGATCCTTGGAAAAGGACATTATGAGTGGATGGGTGGAGGGATAGTGCAGGAGAGGAAGACCCTGGACTCTGGAGATGGATTGACTCAGTGAATGGGGTAATGAAATAAGGTGTGTTGGAAAGGATAAGACTGGCTCAGGATAGGGCAAGATTCAAAATGTTGTGTATATTAGTTGCTATGTTGTAGGCGACTTGACAACACATAACAACAGCAATATGGTCTGTGAACACGAATTTAAAAAAGGACTCTGTTATTGATTGTAAATTTGTTGTTATATGCTGTTGAGTCAGCTTCAACTCATAGCTGACCATTCACCATGTTTTCAGAAGCTGTAAAGAACACACAAGGAGGGTACCCTTCTTTCTCCTGCAGAGTGACTGGTAAATACAAACCATGGGTAAATACAACCTTTGGGTTGACAATGCAACTCCTTATTCACAAGCCGCCAGAACTCCCAAGTAGATTGTAGTTGGACTTCTTCTTCCTCCTCCTCCTCCTCCTCTTCTTCCTTCTCTTCCTGTTCCTTCTCCTCCTCCTCCTCCTCCTCCTCCTCCTC
>NW_006400137.1:543374-548598 GCF_000299155.1 Elephantulus edwardii | reverse complement strand
CCTCCTCCTCTTCTTCTTCTTCTTCTTCTTCTTCTTCTTCTTCTTCTTCTTCTTCTTCTTCTTCTTCCTGCCTGACAATGTCTGCTTTTTTATTTAATTATTTAATCCATTTACATTTCACATTTAATTCTATTAGCAAGAAATCTAGAGCCTCTGTTGATTTGGTGGAGACTACTGATTTAAAGGTGGGTGATTCAAACCTACTCTGCTGTACCTTGACAAAGAGTATGGTTATCCAGTTCTGAGGGGTTATAGCCAAGAAAATTCTTGTTTTCTTGGACTGTAGTAAAGCACATAGATTATCTATAAGTCAGAAATTGACTCAAAAGTAAAAAAAAAAAGTCCTTTTTAAAAAATGTCCCATATATTGTTTTTGTGTTTTTAATTTTTTAATCCCCTTAGTAATTTCCAGTTGCTCTTACACTCCCCGCTCCTTTTTCTTTCTTGTTGTGTGTTGTTGAATCAGATCCAACTGGCACAAGAGATTGTAACATCTGTGGATTTGAACCACAAACCTTCGGGACTGTAGCGCTGCTTCTTGCCACTAGGCTACCAGAGCTCTCTCCTCTCACATTACATTTTATTTTCTTATTTCTCATGCATTGTTTGTGTTTTTATCCCCAGGATTTGCACTTTCAGTAAGTATATTATTTTTCTTCAAATTTTCCTTTTTTATTTAAAAAAAATTTTTAATTTTTACTGATTTACCTACAAAATTTGTCTACATTGTTTTTCACACCATATATTTCTGTTTTCCTTTACCTACCCACCCTTCCACCCATCAAATTGTGCGACCCTAT
This sequence comes from Elephantulus edwardii, assembly GCF_000299155.1. Lineage (NCBI taxonomy): Eukaryota > Metazoa > Chordata > Mammalia > Macroscelidea > Macroscelididae > Elephantulus > Elephantulus edwardii. The sequence continues at coordinate 547,798 of NW_006400137.1, read as the reverse complement.
GATCCCCGGCCAGTCCTCCCTCCTCTGCTCCCTCCTACACCTATTGGATTTTCATACATTTTCTACAATGATTGCTTTATATATTATTTGTCCCTATGGGACTGCATTAATTCACTTAGCATAATGCTCTTTAGTCTCTCCCAAGTAAGGTAGTATTTATAAAATCATTGGCCCTGCATACTGTATAGTAGTTCGTAGTGTGAAAGTACCATAATTTCTCAATCCATTCAATTTTGGTTGGATAGTTGGACTGTTTCCATGTTCTTGTGATGGTTAATAATGCTACTATGAACATTGGTGTACAAGTCTCTGTTTGTGTCTCAGTTGTCATTCTTTTAGGGTATATTCTAAGCATTGCAATAGCTGGTCATTCTTTTAGGGTATATTCCAAGCATTGCAATAGCTGGGTCATATATATGGAATTTCTATGTTCAGTTTTTTTCTGAAACACCAAACTGCCTTTCATAGTGGCTGTACCATTTTAAAATCCCCCCAAAAAGTAAAGAGTTCCTATCTTACCATATCCTCTCCAACATTTACTACTTGCGACACTGTCAAACTTTTCCATTGCCACTGGAGTAAGATGGTATCTCCTTGCTGTTTTGATTTGCATCTCCCTTAATGCCAGTGATTTGGAACATTTATTTATGTGCTTGTCGACCATTCAATTATTTTCCACTGTGAAAAGTCCTTCCATGTCTTTTGTTCATTTTGTAATTGGGTTATCAGTCTTTTTTTCTTTTTCAGGAAACCCAGAAGTATACTGTAAACTTTTGTTATGAGACTCTTGTTTGAGATGGTATTGTCATATGTTTGTTCCCAGTTGGTACGTGTGGGTTTTTTCCCCCACCCTATTGAAAACTTATTTTGATGAGAGCAGAAATACTATTAAATTTAAAATTTAGTTTTAGAGTGAAAAATGTAGTAACAAATATTTTTATTTTTTTCCCTTTGTATGTTTATCTTCCTCAATGTTGTCCTTCTGGAGAGCCCAAAACCTCTCTATGTTGTCAGGTCCTACTGAGTTCCTCTGGAAAGGAGAGGGGAGATAGGGCCTCTCACATGCTTCTGGTGGGCAAGACTAAATATGATTAGACATATACTGAGAACCCTTAGAAAACCCTGAGACAAATTAAGAAGTTGGCATCTGTATGGCATGGGAATTCTTGTTCCTGGTCTCATTTCTACGGTCGTAGATCATGGTCTGGTAAAGATCTCTACCCCTTCCAAACCTGAAGCTGAAATCAAAGCTTCATTATAGTTACCAAAATGGATTTTTTTTTTATTTCTTTCTTATCCTTCTACAATCCCTTCCTTTGCTCCCATCAAAACAAAATAACAATTTAGACTTTCTGTAAATTATCAGAGACACTGATTTGTCAAAGTAGGAAATATTTGTGATATTATCAAATTAAGAAAGCAAACCCAAGCCTTTTATTTGCTGAAATAATGAGATACAAGTAAGGATTAATATGAAAATAATATAAATATGTTCTCTTATATTATATCTTTCAAAATATATCAGGCCTTCAAAAACACTATGTACAATAGAACACACTTAGAGTAGACTAACAGATATGGTAACTGAGGCAGAACCCTCAAATTTGGAAGCACAAAGGAGGAGAAAGAGTTGTAAGCAGAAATTAATGATTGGAACCTGGAATGTGAGAAGCACATTGCCAGGAGAAACTGGTCCTTGGAAAAGGACATCATGGTTGAAAGGGTGGAGGGACAGCACAGGAGAGGAAGACTCTGGATGAGATGAATTGATACAATAACTAGAGCAACGGGGGTTGGTGTGTCAGAATTAGTGAGACTGGTTCAGGACAAGGCAAGGTTCAGAGCTGCTGTACATCAGGGTTGCTATAGCTTGTATGTGACTCAACAGCACATATCAATAACAACAACAAAATACATTTATAAACATAGTTATTATATTTGTAAATATAAATATGAGGGTGCCACTGTGTCTGTCCTGGTTTAATTATAGTGTTTCTATGGTTTAATTACAGTGTTTCTACTTTTTTGTTTGCCTATTAATTATCTTTATTCATGTTTTGTATTTTTTTGCTGTTGTTGTTTTGGTGCAAATAACAGAAAAAAGGGGATTAAGGAAAAAAATGAAGGAAGCAAGGAAAAAAGAAACAAAGAAAGAGAAGGCAAAAAATGGGATGGAGTGCTTCATATGAATCCCAGAAAAAGATAATTCTCCAAATTTCAAAACATTTACAGAAAATGGACAATGAAAGGAAAGTTTATCCACATGTAATATTGATATTTTATGCCACTGTTATGATGTGGTCATTCAGAAAGAACTGGCTTATAGTTGACTCTGGAAGATTTTCAAGAAGCTATAAATCACACTGAAGGAGATCTTTCTCCCATGTAGCAGTTTGTAGATTTGAACAGCTTGTCTTTGTGTTGGCAGAAAACTTCTTACCACATACCTGCCAGCACTCCTAATATTTATTTAGTTTAGTAAAAAATAAGGTGTCATAAGATGTTCAAAACCTAAAATGGATGACCTGAAACATGAGCTTAAAAAGAGAGATTATGATTCCAGTGCCATGTCTTTAATTTCACACAGGAGAGCAGGAAATTTCATTAGCTGTAAAACATTTTTACATTTGCTTGGTTGTCCTCTAAGAGGAAGTTGAAGGTTCATCCTTTCCACATCACTGTCCACTTGAACTCTGTACGGTAGGCTTTCTGTTAGCTCCCTTCCCTTCTTGTGATCCTTTTGCTGTTTCTTTTGCTTCTGGAGTTCCTTAGTTGTAGAATCCCCTTCCTTCACCCAAGCTTCCTTGCCCAGATCCCATACATATTTTCCTTCTTAATTCTGTAAAATAATCCTTGCCTCTTGGTAATTGTTAAAAAAAAGTATTTCCCTACAGTTAAGTTCTCAGAGCTCTTAGACTACATGTTTCTTGAGGAAATAATAATTTTTAGGATGTATGTTGTTATGTGCTGTCAAGTCGAGTATGACACATAGCGACCCTATGAACAAAAGATCTGAACTCAATCCTGTTCTGCACCATACTTCCTGACTAACGAAAGCCCATTGCAGCATCACCATGTCAATCAGTCTGGTTGAGGGTCTTCCTCTTCTTTGGCGATCCTCCACCTTTCCCAGCATCATGTCCTCTCCAAGCAATATGTCCAAAGTATGTGAGGTGAAACTTCATCATTCTTGCCTTCAAAGAGCACTCCAGCTGCATCCTCTCATTCTCTTTCTCAGTACTCTTCTCCAACACCACAACTCAAAGACATCAGGTGAAGCCCTGGCAGATGAGTGGAGAAGGACTGAGTCTCCCGGACTGCACTGCGTGGAGCATAATGCCACACTCTGCATCCATCATGCCACACTCTGTATCCATCACACACACCCTCCTTTTTGTACTTCAGTATTGGAATTTGGAACTCAACCCTTGTAGGAAAGCACTGAATCATGTGAGCAAAGTGGGACATCACAGTATGAAACTATACAGGGGAAGTGGGTAGGACTGCCTGAAAATCATCTGTCTGTGGGAACTACAGCGGGGAAGGTTTTCATGTGCCTTTTTGTTCTTGTAAATAAGGAAAACCTGGAAAGATTGGAAGATTATATGTTAGATCTGGATTTTTAAAAATAAAGATGGCTGTTATAATGGAAAAAAGAAAAGACATCAATTATTTTTCTATCATCCTTATTCATTGTCTAGGTCTTGGATGTACACTAGTAATCAGAAAGACTATGGCCTGAATCAGACACACATTAATCCCCAAACTGACATCACTACTACTCAATAATTTGGAAAGGTCTCTAACCACAGATTTTCCCAGTGCAAAGTGTCTCCTTATTTCCTGACTGCTCATACCAAGGTTGTTAATCATGGATCCAAGCAAGATAAAGCTGTTGACAGTTTCAGTCTCCTCTCCATCCATCATGACATTGCACATTGGTCCAGTGTTAAGAATCTTTGTTTTCTTGATATTGAGACACAATCCATACTGAAGACTCCACTCCTTGATCTTTTGCAACAAGCACTTCAAGTCATCCTCATTTTCAGCAAGTAATGTTGTGTCATCTGCATAATGCAGGTTATTGACGAGATGGATCCTGGTGGGCAAGTGTTTGTGATTTGCTTGGGGGGGGGGAGCATAAGGTATTGGGCATTTCTAGTTGTGTTATCAATCAAGTGTAAGCTGATTAATTGTATCTATATCTTAGGATCATTAGAGATTCAGTAGTTGGAAAACATGGACTCGGTGACAGAAATGGAGCTGGAGAGAGAATGATCGAATTTTGCACAAACAATGACTTATTCATAGCAAATACATTTTTTAAGAGACATACACGCAGGTTATATGCCTGGATTTCACCTGATGATATGCATAGGAATCAGATTGATTACATATGTGGAAAGAACCGCTGGAGAAGCTCA
>NW_006400137.1:530028-541529 GCF_000299155.1 Elephantulus edwardii | reverse complement strand
GTGGCTCCTTGGAGGCGAGGATTCTGAGGCTCCGTCTAATATACTTTGGACATGTTGTGAGGAGAGACCAGTCCTTAGAGAGGGACATCATGCTTGGGAAGGTGGAGGGACAGCGCAGGAGAGGAAGGTCCTCTATGAGGTGGATTGATTCAGTGACTGGGATAATTGGGAATGGAGTGTCAGAGACAGTGCGATTGGCACAGAACAGAGCAGAGTTTAAGGCTGTTGTACATAGGGTCACTATGAGTCGCAGGCGACTCGACGGCACATAACAACAACAACAACGACAATATCTTAGGATATATAGTGCGTACTGTTAGGTGAGTTCATGCTACATTTTCTTGGCTAGGTTGGAACTCTATTTTCTAGACTCTTCTCTGAATAAATCTAAGGCAACATGAATCATACTTTGTATGAGACATGGACAACTGCAGTGAAGAAGGAGGCATGTTTGTTCTAAGATCAATGCAGAGTAAGCCTTATATGTACCATCTTGGCTTTGCCACTCAATCAGTCCTATGTGGAACAACAGCTTGCTGCAGCTATCATGGGTCCTGCCGTCTCTCCTATTAATAGTTTCTCAGGATCTTTGGACTGGTGTATGCATGCCTCCATGACAGAAGACACTGACTTCTCTTGGAAGACTCTACTATCATCTATTAGAGGCTTGCAGTTGAAGAGGGATTTATGTATGCTGCAAATTCCGTTATAGCCCTGGGTTTCTAGCTTGTCTTTGCTTTTTGCCCTTCATGTCTGCATTCCCTCTTGACTGTTCGTATTCCAGGCTTTGAACTCTAGCCTCAGACACAGAACAACAATGTCACATAAGTCTGTGTAACCAGTACCTGCAGTAAATGCCTTTTGACAACAAAACTTTCAGTGGGCATATTGGTGTATATGCTCAGTTATCTTTTCCAAATCCAAGCTCTCTTTCTACAAGTTCATGTACAATTAATAGTCACAGAACATAGGTGAATTGGAAGCAGTGTAAAAATTTCTTTATGCTGGGAGTTCATTGCAGGCCCATATTCTGGGGAGAATCTGAGCACAGCTGTGCTTGCCTGACACCTCACAGCGTAGAGAGGGTTCTCTTGTCAGAAGAATAAATCTTAGTAAAAGCCTCTAGGGAATAATATAATTTTAAGTTAATTCATCATGATGTCCTTGACTTGCCATATGGAATCTTTGGGCCCAGTGCTGTTCTCCAGGGAACGGGGACCAGTAGCTCTACAGAGGAAGTGATCCTTTTTGCCATACATGTTTTCACTTCTCTAGCCTTTCTAATCTAGGTCCAGTTTCTTCCACATGAGAATATATTGCAGCTGCTGCCTTGCATTGAGGACTCTCATTAGGCCCTATTTGGATCCACAATCAACACCAACAGTAACAGCAGTCAAGAAATCAAAAGATGTATTGAATTAGAAAAACTTGCTATCAAGGACCTCTCCAAAGAGTGAAAAATTAAAGATGTTGTTTTAAAGACCAAAATGTGCCTCATCCAAGCTGTGGTATTTTCACTTGTTGCATCTGAATGTTGAGCAATGAATAAAGATTACAGAAAAAAGAATCAACGCCTTTGAATTGTAACATTGTAGAAGAGTACTGGATATCTCATGGACTGCCTAAAGAACAAACAAAAAGCCAAAATTAAAACCCATAAAACAAACAAACAAACAAAAACTAAAAAAACCCCAAAACAAAATAAACAAACAAAAAGAACAAACAAATCTGTGTTGGAAGAAGTGCAACTAGTGTGCTCCTTAAAGGCAAGAATGGTGAGCTGTCATCTCATGTATGTGGGCTGTCAATAGAGGCAGTCCTTGGAAAAAGATACAGTGCTGGATAAGGCAGAGAGAAGGAGAGGAAGACCTTGAGCAAGATGAATTGAGACAGTTAATGTAGCAATGACTCGAGCATGTGAAATGGTGAGGATGGGGCAGGAGTTGCTGTTCATAAGGTCACTCACTATGAGTTGTAGTCAACGTAGCACCACACAGCAACAACGACAACAATCTAAATGGTTAATATGTATGTTTGAATCCACCCAAAGATATCTTAGAGTAAAAGCTTCACTATCCAGTAACCTAATGGCTGTCAGCCGTTGAAAATCCTACAAAGTACTTTACTGTTCTGATACATATGGGGTCATCATGAAATTGACTGGATATTACCTGGCTCTAGGCACTGCAGACTCTTCTCATGTGACTCTGGCTCATCTGTGCACCTCCAATGCTGTTCCCCATTCTGCACTAAAATGGGTTTCTTTGTTTCATGACAAAGGTTATGTACTAATTCAACTAGGCCATGATTCTCAGTAGTCTCACAGATCTTACATAATTATCCTCCTTTGTATGATACAATGTGACCAGAAATGAATTTAAAAGAACATGGCAATAGCCTAGATATCCCACCACAACTGAATAGATTGAGAAATTGTGATACATTCACACAATGGAGTATTATGCAGCACTCAGAAGCAATGATTTAAAAAAAAATACTTAACTCAGTGTTATGCTGACTGAACTAACTCAGTCTCATAAGGACAAATACTGAATAAGACCATAATTGTAAAAATAGAAGGATAAGTAGTAAAACATGTATAGGGACCCAACGGGAAAAGGGAAGGGGTGGAAGGGTGAAGATCGGTTTGGGTGAAATCACAGGGTTGTCTGGTGGGTGGAGGGTGTGTGTGAAGGAAATGGGAAGGATCCAGTGGGGACCTGAAAACATTGGATAATGTCCAATGGTGATTGATTATGTAAAACATAATGCATGGCAATGTTGTATGTAACATAATATGAATAAAGAGTAGTATGAAACACAATGAATGTGAAGTCTGTGAGCAAACCAATACATTGTTGTTGCTGTTGTTATGTGCCATCGACTCACTTGTGACTCATAGCGACCCCAAGTGCAACAGCCCTAAACTCTGCTCTGTACTGTGCCAATTGCACTGTCTGTGACACTTCCATCCCGATTAACCCTGTTACTGAATCAATCCACCTCATAGAAGGCCTTCCCCTCCTGCATTGTCCCTCCACCCTCCCAAGCATGATGTCCTTCTCCAAGGACCAGTCTCTCCTTACAACACATCCAAAGTATGTTAGACGGAGCCTCAGAATTCTTGCATCCAAGGACCAACCCTGTTTAACCCTTTCCAGGGTGTATCTGTTTGTTTTCCTAGTAGTCTATGGTACTCTCAATAATCTCCAGCACCACAGCTCAAAGGCATAAATTCTCCTTCTATCCTCCCTGGTCATTGTCCAACTCTCTGATACATAACAAGTGATTGCAAAGACCATGGCCTCTATCAGATGCACCTTAGTCTCCAGAGAGACATCATTGCTCTTCAGTACTTTGGAGAGGTCCCTAACAGCAGACTTTCCCATGGCAATGCACCTTTTAATTTCCTGGCTACTGGTGCCAAGAGTGTTGATTACTGATACTAATGGTTAACTCCACAATAAGGAATATACCTTTAACTTTTTCTATAAAATGCTGGTCTATCTGATACTTCGCTGAATCTGAACATTCAAATTAAGACAGACTGAAATAGCAGCCCTCTGCAAACCCTATGTATATACAAAACAATATGAAAAAACTAAAAAAATCGATTTTTTCAAAGGAAATTTTCTTATGTATAAGTAAACTTTTTTAAAGAATGAAGCAGGATTTAAAGGAAAATAAGAATTAAAAATATTGCTTCCCCATAAGTCATCAGAACAGAGCAAGGAAAGACTGCATGGTTCAAAACTGGGAAGGGCGTATGCCAGGGATGTGTATCCATACCTTTTCAAACTGTATGCAGAACAGATTATCCGAGAGGCTGGGCTCTGTGAAGAGAAATGTGGTGTCAGAATTGGTGGAAGATGTATCAACAATCTGCATTATGCAGATGACACAACCCTCTTTGCTGAAAGTGAGGAGGACCTGAAACACTTTCTGCAGAGGGTCAAGGACTGCAGCCTTCAATATGGATTGAGGCTCAATGTCAAGAAGACAAAGATTCTCATCACTGGAACAACTGTAGGATCAGGATGGATGGTGAAAAGATTGACTCCACAGTCAACACTCTTGACACCAGTAGCCAGGAAATTAAAAGACATATTGCAATGAGAAAGTCTGCTGTTAGGGATCTCTCCAAAGTACTGAAGAGCAATGGTTTCTCTCTGGAGAATAAGATGCATCTGATATAGGCCATGGTCTTTGCAATCACTTGTTATGCATCAGAGAGTTGGACAATGACCAAATGACCAGGGAGGATGGAAGGAGAATTGATGGCTTTGAGCTGTGGTACTTGAGAAGAGTATTGAGGGTACCATGGACTGCTAAGAAAACAAACAGATTCATCCTAGAGAGGGTTAAACCAGGCTGCTCCTTGAAGGCAAGAATTCTGAGGCTTCATCTGACATACTCTGAACATGTTGTAAGGAGAAACCAGTCCTTTAAGAGGAACATCATGTTTGGGAGGGTGGAGGGACAGTGCAGGAGAGGAAGGGCCTCAATGAGGTGGACTGATTCAGTGACTGGGATAATCAGGTTGAGTGTACTGGAGACAGTGCGATTGGCACAGTACAGAGCAGAGTTTAGGGCTGTTGTACATAAGGTCTCTGAGCCGCAAGTGACTGGACGGCACATTACAACAACAACAACAATAACAATACTAATAAGTACAAATACTGTATAAGACCATTATTGTAGAATAGATAACTAGTAACATGTATGAGGATCTAAGGGGGGAGGGTGGGAGCAGAGTGGTGAGGATGGGCAGGGGCAGAGAATTGGCAATCATAGGGTTGCACAATTTTATGAGTGGAAGGAGGTGTTGTTATTGCTATTGTTAGGTGTCCTTAACTAGAGCACAACCCACAATGACCCCATGAACAAAAGATCTGAACCCTGTTTCGTCTTGCACCATCCTTACACTTCCTGACACACAAGAGTGCATTTCACCAGTAACTGTGTCAATCCATCTGGTTGAGGACCTTCGTCTCCTTCATCAACCCTCCACCCTTCCCAGTGTCATGTCCTTCTCCAAAGAATAGCACCTCCTAGCAATATGTCCATAGTATGTGAGGTAAAGCCTCATCATTCTTGTCTCCAAAGAGCGCTTTGGCTGCATGCTATCCAAGACATTTCTGTTTGTTCTCTTGGCTGTCCATTGGATATTCAGTGTTCTTCTTCAACACCACAGCTAAAAGGAGTCAATTCTTCACCTGTCATCTTTATTGATTGTCCATATCTCAGATGCATAGTAAGTAATTGGAAAGACTATGCTCTGAATGAGAAGCACCTTAGTCCTCAAATTTACATCATTACTCCTCATTAATTTGGAGAGATCTCTAATTGAAGATTTTCCTAGTGCAATGCATCTCCTTATTTCCTGACTGTTGCTACCGATATTGTTAATTGTGGATCCAAGCAAGATGAAGCTGTTGACAGCTTCAATCTCCTCTCCATCCATAATGATGCTACCTATCAGTTCAGTGGTAAGATTTTTTTTCATGACATTGAGATGCATTCCTTGATCTTCTGCAACAAGTGCTTAAAGTCCTCCCATTTCAGCAAAGATAATTATTGATAAGTCTCCCTCCAATCTTGATGTCACACTCCTTCTTATAGAGCCCAGCTTCTCAGATAATTTGTTCACCATACAGATTGAATAGGAGGGGAGCAGGGTTAAGGAAATGGGAAAGATCCAGTGTGAAAAAGTTTTTAAGTTGTTATTATTGAGTAGTCTGTGACTCATAGCGACCCTATGTCCAAAAGCCCTAAACCCTGTTCTATCCTGTGCCAATCTTATTGTCTCTGACACACCTTCCCCTCCTACACCATTCACTGAATTAATCCATCTAATTGAGGGTCTTTCTCTCTTGTGTTATTCCTCTACCCTCCCAAGCATGACATCCCTATCCAAGGACTGGTCCAAAGTATGTCAGACAAAGTTTCAGAATCCCTGCCTCCAAGGAAAAGCCTGGTTTTACCCTTCTCCTAGCAGTCCATGGTATATTCAGTACTCTTCTCCAGCACCACAGCTCAAAGGCATCAAATTCTCCTTCTGTCATTCCTAGTCATTGTCTAGCTTTCTGATGCATATCAAAGACTATGTCCTGGATCAGGTGCACCTTACTCTCCAGACTAACATCACTGCTCTTCATGACTTTGTAGAAGTCTCTAACAGCAGATTTTCCCAATGCAATTTGTCTTTTAATTTTCCGGCTGCCGGTACCAAGAGTATTGAGAATGGAGCCAAGCAAACTAGAGCTGTTAACAATCTCAGTCTCTTCATCATCTATCATGATGCTGCCAATGGGCCCAGTGGTAAGTAAGCCTGTATATAAAATAAAAAATTTTTATAAAAAACGCTTCCACTAAAAGCATCAATTATTCATGTGAAAATTCAAATTGCTGTTGAAAAAAATGAAAACAAGTCCACAAGAATTAAAATACAATCCTGAATCTATCCTATTTGAATTTAAAAGCATCTCAGGAATAGGTCTGAGGCATTAAGCCCTTATGATTGAAAATTAAATGAGTTGTGCGATGACATAAAGGTGTCATCTATAAAAAAAGCAAGAGATAGATGAAGACAGGAGAGAAGAAAGAGATCAAAATGGATGTCAGAAGAAACTTTAAAAATTTGTACTTGAATGTTAAGATGCCAAAAGAAAGAAGAATTGTTGAAGCAGAGATGAACAGAAGATTTCCAAGGACAGCTCAAGAAGGCAAAGTAAAATGTTCAAAGAGCAGGAATTAGACAATTTTTAAAAATAATTAATTTGGCATTTCTCAATTTTAAAAGAACTTATAAACAAATTCAAGCCCTGAGTTGCAACACTAAAGGATACTATTAGCAAAATTTTTAACGACACTGGAACCATCAAAAGAAGAATGGAAGATATATAAAATCACTGTACCAAAAAAGAATTGACTGACATAGAATCATTTAAAGAAGTAGTATATGATAAAGAACTGATGGTAATGAAGAAAGAAGTTCAAGCTGCACTGAAAGCATTGGTTAAAAAAATAACATCCTGGACATTGATGGAAGAAATTGAGGTGTTTTGGGAAAAATGCAGCTCTGGATGTACTCATCGTCTCTGCCAACAAACATGGAAGACAGATACCTGATAAACTAACTGGAGGAGATTTATATTTGTTGTCTTACCTAAAAGAGATGATCCAGCAGAACATGAAAGTGATTTAATATTATCATTAATATCACATGTAAGTAAAATTGCTGACTTTTTTTCCAAAAAATGGCTGTTACATTAACAGAAATTCAAACACAGTTCAGAAGATGTGGCACAAACGATATAATTGCTGATGTTAAATGGATCTTGGTTGAAAACAGAGAATACCAGAAGAAATGTTTACCTGTGTTTTTCTTCACTGTACAAACACATTTAACTATGTAGATCATAAGAAATTATAGCTAACATTGAGAAGGATGAAAATTGCAGAACACTTAATTGTGCTCATCTGAAATATATACGTAGACCTAGGGGCTGTTATGTGAACAGAGCAAAAGAAATGTGTGGCTTAAAATCAAGAAAGGTGTGAGTAAGGGTTGTTTCCTTTCTTTATAACAATTCAATCTGAATACTGAGCAAATAAATGGAGAAGCTGTACTGTATGCAGAATGTGGAATCAGATTTGGAAGAAGACTCATCAATCACCTGAATTATGCACATGACACAACCTTGCTTCCAGAATATTACAGGCCTTAAAGCATTAACTGCAGCAGATCAAGTACTACAGCCTTCAATACAGATTGTATTACAAAATCATAAAAATAACAATACTCACTACTTGGCCAATAGGCAACATCATAGATAGAGAAAAGACTGAAGTTGTGAAAAATTTAATTTTACTTGGGTTGACAACCAACAAATATGGTAGCTGCTTTTATTGTTTTTTTAAGTGCCATTGACTCAAATACACCTCATAGCAACCCTATGAACAACAGATATAAATCCTGTCCTATCCTGTGTCATCTTCATCATCTCTGATAAATTTGATCCCTTGCTACAGTCTCTGTGTCAATCCATCTCAATCGTGGTCTTCTCTTTTGTTGTCCCTCCACCTTTCCAAGCATGATATCCCTTTCCAGGGAATAACCTCTCTTAGTAACATGTCCAAATTATGAGGGATGAAATTTCACCATCCTTTCCTCCAAGGAGCACCTTTTCCAAGACATACCTGTTCATTCTTTTGCAAATCCAAGGGATATTTAATTCTCTTCTCCAACACCACAACACAAAGGCATTAATTCTTCTGCTGTAATATTTTTTGCTTGTCCAACTCTAAAATATCAAGTGATTGAAAAGACCATGCCTCAATCATTCACACTTCAAACTGACATAATTGTTTATTAAGTTTGTGGGTTCCCCCCCCCATGTTTAATTCAGACAGCAGCTTCTTGGTTTAGTTATGGATTTCCCATAAGAATAATTATGTGTTCTGGGATTCCCATTTTTCTCAGTGTTAGCCAAAGTGTGTCGTGACCCACACAGTCAAATGTCTTTTCATAGTCAATAAAACACAGATAGACATTCTTCTGATATTCTCTGTTTTCATTCAGATCCACCTGATATAGGTAATGATATCCCTTGGGCAATTACTTCCCCTAACCAACTTTGAATTTCTAGCATTTCTCTACCAATGTACTGTTCAGTTAAGAAATCAAAAGATATGCTGCACTGGGAAACTCTTATGTCAAGGACCTCTACAAAGTGCTGAAGATGAAGGTTATTAGTTTGAAGACTAACTTGTGCCTAATATAAGCCATGATATTTTGACATGCTTCATATGCATCTGAAAATTGGACAATGAATAAGGATGGCTGAAGAATTGATGTCTTTGAACTGTGCAAAGTGCACAATTGTGCAATTGTCCTAAGGACTGCCAAAAGAGCAAACAAGTATGTCCTGGAGAAAGGGCAACTAGGATGTTCCTTAGAGGCAAAGATAGGGAAACTTTGTCTCACTTTGGGCCGTACTTTTTTAAACCTTGGGAAAAAAAACTTCGTACTGGGAATGGTGAAAGAGATGAAGAACCTTAACAACATATATTGATATAGTTGCTGTAACAATGGCTTTAGTATGTTGGAGATTGTGAAGATGGCTCAGCATAGGATATGATTCCAATAAGTTATTCATAGGGTCACTCTGAACTGTAGTTAATGCCCTGGCACCTAACAACTATGTGCTCTTTTTTCCTCTCTGGCTGACTTTACTTCTTATGGTAAATTTGTAGTTCCCATCAGTACTTACTGTAACTACAAACCTCAACTTCTTGAAATTATGAATAAGGATCACCAGTATTCCCTTACGAGGGCCAAGTAGATGTCACCTTTTTCCCAATTCTAGACCACAGCAATGTCAGAATAGAGAATAATAAGAATTTTTTAAGAGTGATAAAACCACATTTTCCCCCCTGATAGGGAGAGAAATTTTTGACCACTATTTCTTAAGAGGTTTGGTAATTTTGTTTCAAAATTCTCAAGAGTGAGTATAATGAGAAGACAAATCTTCCCAAAGTCTCAAAGTGTCTGAGGAGCTCATTTAAAATTATGCGAAATATGCAACAAAAAGAATAAACAATAGGAAAAGAACAACAGAGAATATATTAAATGTTTGAAAAGTAAAACTCTAAAGAGAATTACAGTCAGAAAGATGTTAACTTGTGTTTTATTTATTAAAGGTTTTGACTGAGTGACTATGATAAATTATGGATAACATCAATGATAGCAGGAATTCCAGAACACTTATTATATCCATAAAAAACCCCTATATATTGAATAAGAACATACTGCATAGTTTAAAATCAGCTGGACATGTTGTAAAGAGGGACAGGTCCTTGGAGAGGGACATCATGCTTGGTAGGGTGGAAGGACAGCTCAGGAGGGGAAGACCCTCTATGAGGTGGATTGATTCAGTGACCGGGGTAATCGGGATGGGTGTGTCAGAGGCAATGCGATTGGCACAGGATAGAGCAGGGTTTAGGGCTGTTGTACTTAGGGTCGCTATGAGTTGCAAGCAACTCCACAGCACACAACAACAAGATATCTATCTATCTATCTATCTATCTATCTATCTATCTATCTATCTATCTATCATCATCTATCTATCTCTATATCTATCTCAAAGTTGTAGTCTTTGTCATAACCTTCATTATGCAGATGATACAACCTTGCTTGCTGAAAATAAGGAGGACTCGAATCACTTGCTGCAGAATGTTAAACACTGCAGCCTTCAATATGGATTGCATCTCAACATCAAGAAAACCAAAATCATGCTGATTGAAATATCTCAGTCACAAAAAGGACAAACACTGCATAGCACCACTGTTATAAAGCAGGTCTGACATGGAAGTTTGAGAGGAGAATGGGATAAGAGTGGATAGATAATGACCATTGCACTGGAACAGAGTAAAGAAAGAACAGTCTAAAATGAATATATGATTAGGCACTATACATACAACAACAGTTCAGAATAAGAGACATAATTGCAAATAGGAAGGGGAGTAGGTGGAGAAAGGTAATTGTGTAACAATGAACGAATATCATGGTCCTTTCTCAAAAAGTTGCAAATAGAAATAACATTCCACCCAGCAATTCCACTACTGGGAATATACCCTAAAGAAACCGTAACTGCCACCTAAGCAGATGTATGCACACCCATGTTTATTGCAGCTTTGTTCACAATAGCAAAGAGTTGAAAACAACCCAAGTGCCCATCAACAAATGAATGGATAGAGAAGCTCTGGTATATCCACACAATGGAATACTATGCTGCATTGAAAAATAAGGAACTCATGAACTATTATACAAAATGTGTAATCTTGAAGGACATTTTGCTGAGTGAAAAATCTCAGTCATAAAAGGACAAATATTGCATAGGGTCACTGCTGTAGAAACAGGACTGACATCGGGGTTGAGGGAAGACTGAGAAAGAGGGGATAAAGTATACTGAGTTGAAACAGATGAGGGAGAGAACTGTTTTAAAGGGTTATAGAATTAGGTATTATTGTCATAAGAAGAGTCCAAAATGAAGGCTGCCTTGTGGAGTGGAAGAATTTTTCTTTTACTTTTCAAAGATAAGAGCAAACTGGCGGAGGGAGATTGGGCAGGGAGAAAGTGCAAGAATGAATTAATGGAAATCCAAAGTCTTTAAACTTTCCTTAAAATTAATTTTTAAAAAGTGAACTAGGGGAGGGGGAAGGGAAGGCAAGAGGTAAAATGTGCAACAATGAATGAATGAAAATCTAAGTTCTCTCTACATGTTTGTTAATATCACAATTAAAAGAAAGCTTTATTTTTAAAAATAAAACAAAAAGTCTGTGTAATACAGATAGTTAAGTGTTTGATTTAAACAGTGATCATCATCCTTGAAAACTTTGTAGAGCTCAAAAATTTGCACTGCACAGCAATTTTAAACACATTATGATATATATGTATATGTATATATATGTATGTATGTATGTGTGTGTGTGTATAT
>NW_006400137.1:525938-529928 GCF_000299155.1 Elephantulus edwardii | reverse complement strand
ATTATTCAGCCACAAAAAGAAAAATATACTAACTACAACATGGTTGAACCTTGAAATGATTATTACTAAGTGATAGAAATTACATACAAAGTCCACATAGTTGGCAGAACAAGGGGAGCTTTGTAAGACTGGCCCTGAAGGTCAAAGGTTTGTAACACTGGCCCTAAAGGTCAAAGGTCATATGAACATGCTTGAGAAAATGTGATGACTATAACTTGAATTGAGATAAATGAACTTCCTTAATAAGTACCATAATCAGAAATGTGAAGAAAAAAAAACAAACAAAAATCCCAACCCACCACCAAAACAACCCTCCTAAACAAACAAAAGTCCTTGCCAGTGGACCACTCAGGAGGCAATATCATGATGGATAAAAGATTAAGACTATCAATGACTTCATATTACTTGGATCCACAATAAGTACACTTGGTAGCAGCAGTCAGGAGATCAAGAGAAGTATTGCATTGGGAAAGTCTGTAGCCAAGGATTTCTCCAAATTATTGAGGAGTAATGATGTCAGTTTGAGGGCAAAAGTGTGTTTGATTCAGGCTGTTGTCTTTTCACTTGTTTGCTCTGCATCTGAGAGCTGGACAATGAGTAGTAAGAATGACAGATGTAAGGGAGCTCTGGTGGCCTAGTGGCAAGAAGCTGTGCTCCAATCCTAGAGGTTTGAATCACGAGGTGTTCTGTTGGAGAAGGAGGGGCAATCTTCTCTTATACCAGTCAGATCCGATTTGATGGTACACACACACAAAATAATAACATAAAAAATAAAAACAAAAAACTTAAAAAATAATAAAATTTTAAAAATAACAGAAGAAAAATGGATGCTTGGTTTGTTTTTTTTTTCAGTATTAATTTGTCTGGAAATGTATTTCTATCCACTTTATTCCTGAAAATTTTTGCTGGGTATAGAATGTGGTGTTAAAACTTTCTTGTTTTACCATGTAAAACTGTTAGGATATTATCTTGTTGGCTCCATAATGTCATATAAGAACTCTGCTGTTATTCATATCATTGTTTCCCTATCAGAAATGCCTTCTTTTTTCTGCAGTTGCTATCAAGGTATGTTCTGTGTTTTTTGCTTTCATTTACCTGTGACTCATCTTGGCATAAATTTGTTTTCATCTTAGATTTGATCAACATTTCTTACTGCATAAATCCATGTAATTCACCTTGTAATTTTCAGTTACTTGTTTTAAAATGTCACATACTTTCTACTCTTGAGATTTCAATGGCATAAATATGAAAGTCAATTATTGTTGTCCTATATGCTCTAGATGTTCTGTTATTGATTTGTTTGTTTAGTCTATGTTCTCTATTTTGTTCTGATTAGAAAACTTCTACTGTTTTATATTTTTTTATATTTCAGTTCACTAATTCTTTCCTTTATCCCCTGCATTTTGCTTTTGAACTCACTCATTGACTGAGTTTTGGTTCAATTTTTTTAAGGTCTAAAACTCTTTTTATCAAGTATTTTCTCCAAGATTTTGTCAACTTTTAAGATAATAAATTCTGAAGGAATCTTTTCTGGAAGACATTTATAGTTTAATGTAGACAAGTAAAGGCAAAAAAAGGATATATTGGTTCAGAAGAGGAAATGCAATGAGAGATAACACTGCTGTTGTAAAATGGATCTTGGCTGAAAACAGAGAATATCAGGAAGATGTTTACTTACATTTTATTGGCCATGAACAGGCATTCAACTGTGTGGGTCATAATAAATTATGAGTAACTTTGTGAATAGTGGAAATTCCAGAACACTTAATTGTACTCATGCAAAACCTGTACATAATAATGAAAAGCAGTCATTTGAATTAGAACAAGAGGATATTACAAGGTTTAAAATCTTGTAGTTGTGTTTAAGGTTTAAATTCTTTTACGATATTTATTCAATCTGTGTGTTGGACAAATTTTTCAAGAAACTAGACTACATACAGAAGAAAATGACATAAGGACTGGAGGAAAAATCATTAACAACCATTCTCCTTTGCATATACAACCTCTGAACTCACCAGACGTTCAGCTATGAGTCACTTCCAGCTCAATGGCACACAACCATAACAACAACAACCACAAACACATAGAGATGACACATTTAGTTTGCTGAAAGACACAAAAGACTTAAGGCATTTACTGATGAAACTTTAAGACTATCTATCCCCTTCAGTATAGATTACTTCAGTATAGATTATCTGGTTGCCTAGTGGTAAGGAGCTGCACTGATAGCCCAAAGGCACATGATTTGAACCCGTGGAAAAAAAATGGACTATCTCTCATCACACAATTGATATTTTGACCGCCTGGCTCTTTACAAAGTTCATTGGGCTGTACATTCCATTTCTGCAGAACTCATCCCACCTCTAACACCAGTTGTTGTTATGGTTGATTGCCTTCAAGTTGAGCATGACTCATAGTGATACTATGAACAAAAGGCCTAAAGCTCTCTACAACTATTGGCATTTATCAAAGTTCATAGAGTTTCCAGAGGCATGTTGTTTAGGAAGTGGGTGCCACTCCTACTTCCAAATCTAACATCCGATACTCTTATTTTCACAGTAGAATACTTATACAGTATTCATTACTTTGTGACTGAGTTATTTCATTCAGCATAGTAAGCTGTAGATTTGTCCATGTTGTGTATTATTTTACAAATTCTTCATTGTTCTTTACTGCTGCATTCTATCATGTAAATGCATGGACATTTACACTGTTTTTCCATCTTCTTGTTATTGTGAAAAATCTGTGATAAACATAAGTGTACATATATTCATTCATATAACAGCTCTGATTTCCTTGGGATAAATTCCTAGTAGTGGAATAGCTGGATCAAATGGAATTTTTATATTAATCTTTTTAAGGAAACTCCAAACTAACTTCCACACTAGTTGTACCATTTTATAATCCTGCCATGGAAGTTCCAATCTTTCTGTATTCTTGCTGCTTTTTGTTTGCTTGTTTGTTTGTTTGTTTTCCTGTTAAACTTTGTTATTGCTCCTTGGTTGAGATAATATCTCATTGTTTTAATTTGTATATCTCTTCTTAATTTCTAGTAATTTTGAGCATTTCCTGTGTTTATTGACCATCCAAATATCCTCCATTGTGAAGAGTTTTTTCATATCTTCTTCACCTTTTGTAATTGAATTAATATTTTTTGTGTGTAGACATAGTTACAACTCAGTGACTCAACGAATAACAGATCTGAACCTTCTTCTATTCTGTGCCATCCTCATCACCTCTGACACACTTGAGTCCATTGCTGCACTTACTGTGTCATTTCATCTTATTGAAGGTCTTCCTCTCTTTCTCTGACCCTCCATGTTTCCAAGCATAATGTTCTCTTCCAGCAACATGCCCAAAGTATGTGAGTTAAAACTTCGTCATCTCTGCCTCCAAGGAGCATGCTGGTTTCACTTTCTTCAAGACATATCTGTTTGTTCTTTTGGTAATCAGTGAGGTATTCAACACTCATCTCCAACATCAAAAGTCAAAGACATCAATTCTTATTCTATTATCCTTATTAATGAATGACATGCATAGCAGGTAATTGAAAAGACTATGGCACTGTAATATGCTGTAAATTTTACTTATGAGTCCATTGATGAAATGTAAATGCCAGATATTTTCCACAGCCTGTAAGATTTCTTTCACTCTGTTGGAAACATTCTGTGATGCACACAAGTATTTGATTTTTATGAGGTGCCATTTGTCAATTTCATCCTCTGCTAGTTGTTCATTTGTGATTATATTTGCAAGCCTATTAATGCCATAGAAAGTTGTAATTACGTTCCATTGAGTTAACTGTAACTCATAGTGATGCTATGAAAAAAGAATCTCAACCCTGCCTTATCCTGTGCATCCTCACCATTTCTGACATAGTTGAGTTCATTGTTATACTCATGTCAGTCCATCTTGTTGAGGGTCTTCCTTCCTCTCTTATATTGACCTTCACTTTTTTTTTTTTATTTAGTTTGTTTATTTTTCATTTCA
>NW_006400137.1:517830-523947 GCF_000299155.1 Elephantulus edwardii | reverse complement strand
AGGGATAATTTTACTTCCTCTTTGCCAATTTGTATACCTCTAATGTCTTTATCTTGTCTTATTGCTATCGCTAAGACTTCCAATACAATATTGAATAAGGTGACCTTCACTTTTACAAGCACGATGTCCTTCACCAAGGACTGACCCCTAGAACTTTTAAATTTTTTCCTGTTACTTTCTATGATCTTTATGTTGTTTTTTAAATTTTTTTTATTTTTAATCCTAGGTCTCTGATCCACTTTCAGTTGATTTTTTTGTATAGAGTGAAATGTGGATACTGTTTCAGTTTTCTTCATGTTGATACCCCATTTTGCCAGAACCATTTGTTAAAAAGGCTGTTTTCCCCCCATATAATAGGTTTCATATTCTTGGCTAATATCAATTGACCAGAGGTAGATGGATTGTTAGGTGTGTGCTAATGCTCTATGTGTCTGTCATTGTACTAATATCATGCTGTTTTGATTAGTGAAGTAGTAGTTTTTGATAACAGGGAGTGTGATGCCTCATATGTTGCTTGAATTTCAGAAAGTTATTCTTATTCAGGGTCTCCTTCCTTTTAAAAATAAAACTAAATTGCTTTGTCTATCTCCTTAAAGAGTGAATTAGATATATCTCTATTGGAATTGTATTGAGCTTGTATGTTGCTTTTGATCGGACTGTCATTTTCACAAAGTTGTGTCATCCTATTAATGAACAGAGATTTCCCCCTCCCCATTTAATTAGGTCTCTTGTTTCTTAAAGTAGTGTTTTGCAGTTTTCCTTATATAGATCTTTTGTATTTATAGTTAGATTTAGCTCTAAATATTTCATCATGTGGTTGGCTAGCGTAAATGGTATTTCTTTTCTTATTTCCTTTTTAGTGTTTTCTTTGTTGCTATAGAGCAATTGAACCAGTTTTTGTATATTGATCTTATATCCTGCCCCTAGGTTGAATTGGTCAATCAATAATCCATACAAATTCTTTTCCACAACACCAGTTGCAATATACACAATATCTGATCATCCATTCATTCCACATTGTCCTTCTCTTCACTCATCCCGGTAAGTGTTTGATATCTATCAATTAATGTTTAACTCCCTCTCTTCTCTTTTCTGGTAACCAGAAAGGTTACCAGATTCTCTCTGTACATAAACCTTTTTTTAGTTGTTTATAACAGTATTCTTATATGGTGTTTTCCCTGTTGTGACTCATCCACATTGTGTAGTATTTAGCAAGGTCTTCATTATTTTCCAGTGTTTCATACTACTTCACTGCATGAATAAATCTACTAGGAATACACCCTAAAGTAGTAAGAACTGCCAAACTAACACAAACACACACACACACACGTTTTTGGTAGGATTACACACAATAGAAAAGAGATGGGAACACTTTAGGTGGTCATCAGCAAACAGATAGGATATCCCACATTCATATTATAGAGTACTATGTAGCATCATTTGACCTTTAAAGCTCAGGATGTTTACCTGCACAGTAATAGCAATAAGGTAATTTTCCTTATACAGGTCTTTTTTGTCTCCTTGTTCTTGTTGTTTGTGGTCAAGCTGGAACCAACACATAGCTGATCTTCTGGTGGGTTTTCAGAGGTAATGAATCATATAGTAGAAGTTTGTTTATTTCTAAGGATGTCATCTTATAGTTTGTGATTGTAAATAGTATTGCTTTTTTAATTACCTGTCAGTATTTTCTTTGATTATGTGTAGAAATCCAACTGATTTTTGCATTTTGATCTTGTATTCTGCCACTCTGCTGAATTGGTCTACTAGTTCTAGGTTTCTTGTTGCATCTTTAAGGTTGTTTATACACACTATCACGTTATCTGCATATAGAAATGATTTTGTCTCCTCTTTGCCAATGTGGGAATTTGTTATTTCCTTCTTTTGTCTTATTGCCCTAACTAGCACTTTAAATAAAAAATTAATGCTGTTCTTATGTGTCATCAAATCAACTATAACACATAGAAACCTTATGCGCAATGATTCTGAACCCTGCCCTATCTTGAGTTACTTTTGCTGTCTCCAGCACACCTATGCCTGATGTCCCACTTAGTGTTTAAATACATCTCATCTGGGATCTTCTTCTCCTGTGTTGTCCCTCCACTCTTCTAAGCATAACATCCTTCTCCAAGGACTGGTCTCTCCTGGGCACATACCCAAAATATGTGAGATTGAGCCTCAAAATCTTGCCTCTAAGGAGCAACTTGGTTTCATCATCTCAAGAGGAGACCTGTGGTAATAGTGGGCTTTTTTCCTGGTCCCTGTTTGCAAGGGAAATGCCCTTAGTCTTTTTCCCTTGAGAATGATGTTGGCTCTTCATTTTGTACATATACTTTTATATTGAGGAAATTCCCCTTTATTCCTATTTTGTTGAGTGTTTTGATCAAGAAGGGATGTTGGGTTTCTGTATCAATTTGTATAATCATATGGTCCTTGCTTTATTAATGTGATAATTTATATTGATTAGTTTTCTTATACTGGACAAATTTTTTTCATGTTGAACTTTTTATCTAAATTAATGTGTTGAAGTCACTCACTTTCTGTGTGGTATTGATAGACAAAATTTTAATTGTTGTTATTTTGCTGATTTCTTTTTTGCATGCATATTATAAATCTAGGGTCGCTATGAGTCGCAAGCGACTCGACGGCACATAACAACAACAACAACAACATTATAAATCTGTTCTGCGTACAGGTTGAAAAGGTATGGATTGCTTGGCTCCACAGACACATCCCTGGCATATGCCCTGCCCAATTTTGAATCATTTGCTCTATTCTAATGACTGCCTCTTGGTCCAAGTATAGGTTTCGCATTAGAAAGATCACGTGTTCTGGGATTCTCATTCTTCTCAGAGTCAGCCACAGTTTGTTATGATCCACACAGTCAAATGCCTTTGCATAGTCAATGAAACGCAGATAGACATTCTTCTGGTACTCCCTGCTTTCAGCCAAGATCCATCTAACATTAGCTGCAATGTCCTTTTCAACCTGTATGCAAACAGACTATCTGGGAGGCTGGGCTCTATGAGGAGAATTGGTGGAAGATCTACCAACAATCTGTGTTATGCAGATGACACAACCATGCTTGCTGAAACTGAGGAGGACCTGAAACGCTTGTCACAGAGGGTCAAGGACTGCAGTCTTCCATATTGATTGAGGCTCAATGTAAAGAAGACAATGATTTTCACCACTGGACCAATTGGCAGCATCAGGATGGATGGGAAAGAGATTGAGATTGTTCACAGCTTTAGTTTTCTTGGCTCCATAGTCAACACTCTTGGCAACAGCAGCCAGAAAATTAAAAGATGTATTGCAATGAGAAAGTCTACTGTTAGAGACCAATCCAAAGTACTGAAGAGCAATGGTGTCACTTTGAAGACTAAGATGCATCTGATACAGGCCATGGTCTTTGCAATCACTTGTTATGCATCAGAGAGTTGCACAATGACTAGGGAGGATAGAAGGAGAATTGATGACTTTGAGCTGTGGTGCTGGAGAACAGTATTGAGGGTACCATGGACTGCTAAGAAAACAAACAGATTCATCCTGAAGAGGGTTAAACTGGGCTGCTCTTTGGAGGCAAGGATGCTGAGGCTTCATCTCATATACTTTGGACATGTTGTAGGGAGAAATCAGTCTTTGGAGAGGGACATCATGTTTGGGAGGGTGGAGGGATAGCGCAGGAGAGGAAGGCCCTCTATGAGGTGGATTGATTCAGTGACTGGGGCAATTGGGAAGGGTGTATCGGAGACAGTGCGTTTGGCCCTGGGCAGAGCAGAGTTTAGGGCTGTTGCACATAGGGTCACTATGAGTCACAAGAGACTTGATGGCACTTAACAACAACAACATTTAAAATCACCTGATTCCTTTGCAAACCATCAGATAAAATTGATGTGTATAGGCTGTGTTTATGTTTCTTTTAATAAGTATTTTCAATGAATAGGTCATTGATTGTACAGAATTCTATCATTCTGTCTCTAGAATAATTTCTGTCACCAAGACCAAGTTTTCCTTCTTCCCTGTTCCCAACGTTTGCATTATAGTCACCCATTATTATTATGCATCTTGATTGCATGTTTGATTGATTTCTGACTGCAAACATTGGTAGAAGTTTCTATTTCCTCCTCTTTGGCTCTTGTTGTTGGTACTTATATTTGAATGATAGCTGGACTTTCTTGTATACATATGGATATTATCCTGTCACTCACTACCCTGTATTTCAAGATGGAGCTAGAGATGACTTTCTTAACTATGAAAACAACCCTATGGTTTTTTATCTTTTCATCTCTGGCATAGTAAATCATACGATCATCTGATTCAAAATGACCCATGCCAATCTATCTCATTTTGCCAATACCTAGTGTGTGTTCAATATTTTTGTGTTCCATTTCTTTCTTAACAAAGTCCATTTTTTTCTACATTTATGATTATCACATTCCATGTGACAATCACTAGTGTCTGCTTACAACTGTTACTCTTCTTTTGTGTTTCCATATTTGAAGGTTCAGCCTCAGTTGCCATATTTGCTAGTCTACTCTAAGTGTGTTCTATTGTACATAGGGTTTTTTAAGGCCTGTTTTTTTCAGAAGTGGATGACAAATCCTTCTTCCTGGTCTGTCTTAATTCAAATGATCAGACTTAGTATCTGACAGACAAGCATTTTACAGAAAGCAGCAGATGAAAGATGTTTCTCAATTATAAATGCAACTAATAGATTCAGTATTGGTTCCCGCATTTGGCAAGTATGTCTTGACCCATTCCTTTCCCCACTCCATCAGCATCCTTCACTCTGGCCTATCTATTCAAACCCTCTCTTCCCATCCAGCCTTTGCTTGATATGATGGCTTAGGCCTCAAGCCTTCTGTGTTTCTGTGATATCAGATGTCTTGCACCTCTTGCTGTAGTGGCCAGACTCTTTTGAGATTAGCAGTCTCTAAGTCCAAATTCCAAGTTCTGGAATTAGAGAAGGGCTTTTTTTTTCTCTCAGATGGTTCTGAGGAAAGGTCCTTTGCCTTGAGCTTATGCTTGAAGACTGCATATCAGCTGTGAAAATTAGGCCAGAGGCTTATTGTGGAACAGACCACTAAGTACTCATATGCAAGTTAAAGCTGAAACTAAAGAAGGTTAATCAAATCCACAGGAACTAAAATTTGATCCTGAGTCTATCGCACTAGAATTTTAAAAGCATCTCAGAACAGGTTTGAGACCTTGAACACTAATGAGAGAAGACCAAATGATCTATGGGAGTATAACTAGAATAACATCCATGAAGAATGTGAAAGGTCATTATGAAGCCAGAGGAGGGAAAAAAAAGACCAAAATGAGTGTCAGATGAAACTCTTAATATTGCACTAGAGCACCAAGAAGCCAAAGGAAAAGGAAAACATAAAGTAATTAAGGAACTGAATAGAAGATTTCAAAGGGCAGCATGGGAAGACAAAGAAAAGTATTACAATAAAAGGTGCAAAGAGTTGGAATCACAAAATCAAAATGGCCAGACTCCCTTGGCATTTCTTAAGCTGAAGGAACTGAAGAACATATTCAAGCCTTGAGCTTCAATACTTAAGGATGCTTTGGGCAGAATATTAAATAATCCAGGAGCGATGGTTCAAGAAGATGGAAGGTGTATACAGAGGCCTTGTACCAAAAGGAATTGGCTGACACAGATGAATTTCATGAAACAACACATGAGCAAGAGCCTGTGGTGATGAAGGAAGAAGTTCAAGCTACTCTGAAAGAAGTGGCTAAAAACAAGGCCCCAGGAATTGATGTCATACCAACTGGCATATTTCAACTTACAGATGCTGCCCTGAATGTGCTTACCAAGTTGTTCCCAGAAATCTGGAGGGCAACCACCTGGCCAATTGACGGGAAAAGGTCTGTATTTATTCCCATTCCAAATAAAGGTGATCTTACAGAGTGTAGAAATCATTGAACAATATCATTAATAACACATGCAAGCAAGAGTCTGCTGAAAATGATCCAAAAACAACTGGAACAGCCCA
Source organism: Elephantulus edwardii (assembly GCF_000299155.1). Classification (NCBI taxonomy): domain Eukaryota; kingdom Metazoa; phylum Chordata; class Mammalia; order Macroscelidea; family Macroscelididae; genus Elephantulus; species Elephantulus edwardii. The sequence continues at coordinate 517,945 of NW_006400137.1, read as the reverse complement.
TCAACAAAGAACTGCCAGATGTGCAGTTTAGAAGAGACCATGGCACTAGGGATATTTTTTGTTTTATTTTTACATGACTTCTTTATTAACTTTAATAAAATGAAAATAAAATTTT
>NW_006400137.1:505732-516544 GCF_000299155.1 Elephantulus edwardii | reverse complement strand
GGATCTCGCTCCTGGAAGATAGTGATAACTTTCCCATTGATGACCAGCTTCCCATTCTCAGCCTTGACAGTGCCATTGAACTTGCCATGGGTGGAATCATATTGGAACATATAGACCATGTAGTTGAGGTGAATGAAGGGATCATTAATGGTGACAATATCCACTTTGTTAGAGTGAAAAGCAGCCCTGGTGACCAGGCGCCCAATACGGCCAAATCCGTTTACTCCGACCTTCACCATCGTGTCTCAGGGATGCGGCTGAGGCTGCACAAGAAGAGAGGGCAATCTGGATCGATGAGGAGCAGAGAGCCTAATGTTTTCCTTTATAAATTTCTTCCATATTTTATAACATTAATATTCTTTTACATTCATTTTCCCCTTTACTAGTTTATTTACAAAATTCAAGTACAAATTTGAACAAATTATTTCAATTTCCCTCACTGCCCCATCCATCAAATTGTACAACACAGTGATTAATCCCCCTTTCCCCCTGAACATACACATCCCTCTGCTTCCAGACTCTCCCACTCCTCCTGGATACTTATATTCATTCTATAATAACAGTCTTATACAATATTTATCCCTGTGGAATTCAGTTAGTTCTCTCAGCATAATGCTCTCCAAGTCTCTCCCAAGTTAGGTAATAATTTACAAAGTTATTGCTCCTGCATGCTGCATAGTATTCCATTGTATGAACGTCCCATAATTTCTCAATCCATTCATTTCTGGTTGGACATTTGGGCTGTTTCCATGTTCTTGCAATGGTGAATAATGGTGGTATGAACATTGGTGTACAAATCTCAGTTTTTGTCTTAGTTCTCATATTCTCAGGGTATATTCCAAGTAGTGGAAAAGCTGGGTCATTTGGAATTTCTATGTTCAGCTTTTTGAGGAAGTGCCAAACTGTCTTCCAGAATGGTTGCACCATTCTACAATCCCACCAACAATGTATAAGAGTTTCTTTCTTACCACATACTTTCCAACATCTATTCCTTGCTGCCCTGTTAAATTTTGCCACTCTTTTTGGAGTGAGATGGTGCCTCCTTGGTGTATCTTGGTTTTGATTTGCATCACTCTTATTGTCAGTGATTGGCCATTCGAATATCTTCCTCTGTGAAAATTCTTTCCATATATTTTGCCCATTTTAAAATTGAATTATCAGTCTTTTTCTTGTTGAGACCCAGGAGTACTCTGTAAACTTTGTTGTAAGACTTTTGTCTGAGATGGTATTATCAAATGTTTATTCCAGTCTGTAGGTTTTCTTTTCACCCCCTGGAAAAAAGATTTTGATGTTCACAGAGATTTAATCTTTAGAAGGTCCCATGCACTAATTTTATCCTCTTTAGATTGTGCATTTCTGGTTATATTTGAAGGCACTAGGTATATTATAGCTAATGTTAGATGGATCTTGGCTGAAAGCAGAGAGTACTAGATGAATATCTATCTGTGTTTTATTGACAATGTAAAGGCATTTAACTGTGTGGATAACAACAGACTGTTGCTGACTCTGAGAAGAATGGGAGTCCCAGAACACTTGTGTTTATGTGAAATCTCTGTTTGGACCAGAAGGCAGTCATCAGAACAGAACAAGGAAATACTGCATGGTTTAAAATTGGGAAGGGTGTACACCAGGGATATGTACTGTCTTCATACCTTTTTAATTTATATTCAGAACAGATCATCCAGGAGGCTGGGCTCTATCTATGAGGAAAAATGTGTCATTAGGTTTTGAGGAAGACTCATAAACAACATGCATTATGCAGATGATACAACTTTGCTTGCTGAAACTGAGTAGGACCTGAACCACTTGCTGCAGAATGTCAAGAACAGCAGCCTTAAATATAGACTGAGGATCAAAATGAAGAAAACAAAGATTCTCACCACTGGGCCGATTGGTAGTATCATGATAGATACTGAAGAGATTGAGACTGTTAACAGCTTTAGTTTTCTTGGCTCCACAATCAAAATTCTTGGTACTAACAGTCAAGAAATCAAAAGACAAATTGCACTGGGAAAGTCTACTGTCAGAGAACTCTCCAGAGTATGGAAGATTAATGATGTCAGTCTGGAGACTAAGCTGCGCTTGATCCAGGTCATGGTCTTCACTATTATGCATCAGAAAGCTGGAAAATGACTAAGGATGCTAGAACTGATGTCTTGGAACTGTGGTGTTGGAGAAGACTTGAATATACCATAGACTGCTAGGAGAATAAACAGGTTTGTCCTAGAGAGAGTGAAACCAGTCTGCTCCTTGGAGGCAAGAATTCTGAAGCTCTGTTTGACCTACTTTGAGCATGTTGCTTGAGAGGGCAGAAGGAAAGCACAAGAGATGAAGACCTTTGATGAGATGGGTTGACTCAGTGACTGGGGTAATTTGGGTCAGTGTGTCAGAGACAATAATGTTGGCAGGATTCAGAGCTGTTGTACATAGGGTTTCTATGAGTCATAGGCAGCTTTATGACACATCAGAACAACAACAACAAAAATAACATTATAAATCACACTTAATCATAATGAATTTTTTATATATACTATTGGATGCTTTGGATAGGATTTTGTTAAGGATTTTGGCATCTAAGTTAATAAGTGATGTTAGTCTATAGTTTTCTTTATTGGTAATGTGCTTGCCTGGTTTGGGGAGTGTTTCTTCTTTTTCTATCTTTTGTAATAAATAGAATAAAATGGTGAAAGTTCATGAATGTTTGGCAAGATTTATCATTGAAGCCATCTGAGCCAGGGTTTGTTTTGTTTTTTTTTGTTTTGAGGTTGGATTTTTTTTTTTGTTGTTGTTGTTTTAAATTGTTTTTATTTTATACTGGTTTGCATACAAAATTCATATTCCTTGTGTTATATATATATTTTTTTTTACATGTTCCTCCATTTGCATTGTGTTTCACAGTATCATTCCCATGCCTTGTGTTTTATAAAATGAATCTCTATTGATCTATGCTCACCATTACCTGTTGCAGGATGTTAGGGAGGAAGGAAGGGTCTCTGGCCAGGACAGATCACCTAAGCTCCAGATAAGTGCAAGCCTCCCAATGGCCTTTAATACAGGGTAGAGAAAGCTTCCCTGCATTTGGCTGTACCAGCTTGAGAAAGCTTGCCACCTGGGAAGATGGCTGCCTCATCTGTTGAGCTGGGTGTGGCCTGCACAAGGATGAGGTTCTCCTAACCAATCCACATGTCCCACATCTGTAAGCCCACCCTTTCCTGTCTTCCTGTTTATATAAGTACACTGCAGATCTCAATAAAAATGAGCTGGATTGACTTTGTGATCCTCTCCCGGAGTGGTATATCTCCGTTGTGCTCACTCCCATCAGGGTGTTACTGTTAAGTTGCCGGCAAACTGACAGCAACAATTACCCTACCTTTTAAGGTCTTCAAAGGATCTTTTCCTAATTCCTTCAAACCCTCATTCTGCTCCTATAGCTTTATGACCTCAAGATTTCTCTCTCTCTCTCATCATTATCCTTCTTCCCTCCTGTTTTCTCTTTGGACTTTTTTTTAATTTAGTTTGTTTATTTTTCATTTCAATGAACATCTACAGAGATTTTGGAATTCCATTCATTCATTGTTGCACCCTTCTCCCCGCCCAAACCCCCCCCCCCGTTTGTTCCTCTCCTTGAAAAGCAAAAGAAAAACTCCCTCATTGGTACACAATCCCCCCGCACCTCCCCAAATCCCACCCCCTACCCCCAAATATAATCCACTCTGCAACCCTCATTGCATACTCCTACGATAAAAATAATGCCCTAAAATATAATACTTTTAGACTATTCTCTCCCCCATAGACTTCAATGCCATAAACATATTTAATCCAGTTTTTATCTTTGGACTTTTGTATATATATTACTAATAATCCTTCTATTTTTACAATAATGATCTTCTATGCAACCAGGAAAGGATAACATCGATGAATGTAACCTTCTAAAGATTAAATCCCTGTGTGCATCAAAACTTTTCTCCAGTAGAGTGAAAAGAAAACCTACTGACTCAGAAAAAAGTAGCTGGTAATACCATCTTAAAGAAGAATCTCATATTGAAAGTCTCCAGAATCCTACATGGTCTTCATAAGAAAAAGACTGAAAACTCAACTACAAAATGGTCAAAAGTCTAAGTCTCTCTAAACTTTCATAAAAATTAATTTTAGAAAGGAAAAAAATGTGACAGACTAAAAAAAAGATGCAAAAACACTTTTTACAGAGGAATACATTTGGATGGACAATAGACACATGAAGAGAGACTCAAAATCAATGGCAGTACTCTCAGCCCAATAGCAGTAACAAAGTTTAATAGGTTGGGAGTATTTTTATGATCTGCCCAATTTCTTCTTTTATGATGAGTCTGGTCTGTTCAAGTGTGCTACTTCTGTATGTATCAAGTTGGGTAGATTTGTCCATTTCCTCTGTTTTCAAATTTGTAGAAGTAAATTTTTCCCATGTGTCATTGAGTTATTTGCAACCCTATGTACAACAGCCTTGAACCCTGCTCTAAAGAGAGCCAACCTCCTGTCTTTGACATACCTACTACTGCCATTTACCCCAGTCACTGAGTCAATCCATCTGATCCAGGGCCTTCCTCTCTTGCACCATCCCTACATCTTCCCAAGCATGATGTCCCTCTCCAAGGACTGGTCTCTCCTTACAACATGCCCAAAGTATATTAGATGCGTCTTCAAAATCTTTGCCTCCAAGCCTTCTTTCATCCTCTCCAGGAGGAAATTGTTTTCCTAGCAGTTCTTAGTATACTGAATACTCTTCTCCAGCCCTACAGCTCAAAGGCATTGATTCTCTTTCTGTTATCTCTAGTTGTTATCAAACTTTCTGAAGCATAGCAAGTAATTGTGAAGACCATGGCCTAGATCAGGTGAACCTTAGTCTCAAGACACATTGTTGCTCTTCAGTACTCTGGAAAGGTCTCTGACAGTTGACTTTCCCAATGCAATTTGTCTTTTGATTTCTTGGCTGTTGGTACCAAGAGTGTTGACTGTGAAGCCAAGCAAATGAAAACTTTTAACAATCTTAATATCTTCACCATCTATCATGATGCTGCCAATTAGCCCAGTGGTGAGAATCTGCTTTCTTGATGTTGAGTTTCAATCCACATTGAAGGTTGCAGTCTTTGACCTCCTGCAGGCAATGCCTAAGGTCCTACTCAGTTTCAACAAACAAGATTGTGTCATCTGCATAATGCAGGTTGTTGATGAGTCTTTCTCTGATCTTGATGACACATTCCTTCTCAAAGCTCCAGGCTCCTGAATAATCTGTTCTACATATAGACTTAAAAAATATTGAGATAGGATGCATCCTTGACATACACCTTTCCTGGTCCTGAACAGGCTTTCCTTACTCTATTCTGACTGCTGCTTTCTGGTCCAAGTATAGTTACATTCAAATATATTCACATGAGATAATTAAGTGTTTTGAGATTTACATTCTTGTCAACATTAGCCATGCTATGTTGTAATCCATTGTTGTTGTTTGATGTCATCAAATTGAGTACAACTCATCAACCAATTACTTTAACAATGTTCTGTCCCACGCCATTCTCACAAGATCCACTGAGTCAGTCACTGGGTCAGTTCACCTGGTTGAGGGTCTTCCTCTCCTTTGTCAACCCTCAACCCTTCCCAGCATCATGTCCTTCTAGAAGAATAGTTCCTCCTAGCAACACGCCCTAAGTATGCAAGGTAAAGCCTCATCATTTTTTATTTCAAAGAACACTCCTGCTGCACCCTCTCTAAGACTTATCTGTTTGTACTCTTGGCAGTCTGTGGGATATTCAATGCTCTTCTCCAACACCACAGCTCTAAAGTGTCAGTTCTACTTTTGTCATCTTTATTCATTGCCCAGCTCTTAGATGCATAGTAAATATTGGAAAAACTATGTCCTGAATGAGATACATCTTAGTCCTCAAGTTCACTCCTTAATAATTTGGATAGGTCCCTAACTGCAGATTTTCCCAGTACAATGTGTGGTGTGGTAAAAATTCAATTTCAGTTTCTATCCTGACATACAATCTTGTGAATGATAGGCTAATAACCAACTCATACGAGAAAGAGTCCTTAATACGACTATTATTCAAATACATGCTCCTACATGGAGAACCAAAGAGGGAGAAATTGAGAATTTTTACCAAATCTAGCAGTCTGAAATTTACCAAGCATGCAATCAAGATGTATTAGTGATAATTGGTGCCTGGAATGCAAGAGTAGGAAACTATGAAGAAGGAGTAGTAGTTGGAAAATAGGGACTTAGTGATATAAATGAAGCTGGAAATGGAATGATTGAATTTTATATTTACAATGATTTATTCACTGCAAATACTTTTTTTAAAAGACACAAATGACAACTTTACACATGAATCTCACCTGTTGGGCTGCATAGGAATCAGAATTACTAAATTTGCAGAAAAAATAGTTGGAGAAAATATCAGCAGTCAAAAGTAGGCTGGGGAGGGGCAAGCTGTGGGTCAGACCAACTACTCACATGTATGTTCTAATTGAGGTGGAAGATAACAAAAGTAACTCTACAGGAACTAAGATATGATCTTCAACCAATTCCATCTGAATTTCATGATCATCTTAAGAATAGATTTGAGGCACTGAATAGCAATGATCAAAGATCAGATATGTTGTGGGATCATAACAAGGATGGCATCCACAAAGAAAGCAAAAGTCTATTACGAAAACAAAAATAATTAAAAAAGTAAAAACAAAAATTGATGTCAGAAGAGACTCTAAAGATTGCACTGGAGCATCAATAAGCCAAAACAAAAGGAAAACATGTTGAAGTAAAAGAGCTGAACAGAAGATTTCAAAGGCATCTTGGGAGGACAAACAAAAGTATTATCATATAATGTGCAGAGAGCTGGAATTGGAGAATAAAAAGGGAAGATTTTGCTCTGTATTTCTCAACTGGAAAGAACTGAAAAACAAATTTAAGCTTCATGTCACAGTATTTAAAGATGCTATGGAAAATACATTGAATGATCAAGAAAGCATCAAAAGAAGATGGAGAGAATATACAGAATCACTGTTGTGATCCATGTTGTTGTTATGTGTCATCACATCACCTGCGACTCACAGTGACCCTATCTACAACAGCCCTATATCCTGATCAATCCTCTGCTAATCTTATTGTCTATGAAACAACTACCCCCATTGCCCCAGACACTGAATCAATCCATCTCATCGAGGGTCTTCCTCTCCTGTGCTATTTCTCCACTCTCCCAAACATGTCATCCCACTCTAAGGACTGGACTCTCCTTGCAGCATGTTCAAAGTATGTCAGATGAAGATTTAGAAATCTTGCCTCCAAGAAGAACCCTGATTTCATCCTCTCTAGGACAAAACTGTTGTGTGTTTTTTTCTCCTAGCAGTCCATGGTAAATTCAATACTCTTCTCCAGCATGACAGGTCAAAGGCATCAATTCTTCTCTCATTCCTAGCCTTCATCCAGCTTTCTGACACATAGCAAGTAATTGCAAAGACTGTGGCCTGGATCAGGTGCACCTTAGTCTCCAGACTGACTTTCTTACTCTTCAGTACTTTGGAGAGGTCTCTGACAGCAGAATTTCTCAATGCAAGTCCTCTTTTAATTTCCTGATTGTTGATACCAAGAGTGTTGACTGTGGAGCCAAGGAAACTGTGATCCATAGCATTCTTAAATATTGTAATTTGAGTTTTGAATTTGTTCTTCAGTTCCTTCAGCTTAAGACGTGCCAAACAAGTTCTTCCCTTTTGATTTTCCAACTCCAGCTCTTTGCACATTTTATTATAATACTTAATCTCAAGTTGTCCCTGAATCTTAGCAACCTTACGTAAGAATGGTGAACCCTATGTGAGGCTAAAGTATCCTCATAATTGTTGACTAATTTGAAAACATTATTGCAAGCACTGAGTTGATCCATCTTGATGAGGGTTTTTCTCATTTTTACTGACCTTCCTCTTTACCATGCATGGTGTCTTTTACATTAATCCCATCTAATAGCATATATGCCCAAAGCATGTGAGATGGTGCTTAATATTTTCAGTTCTCTTAGGAGCATTCTAGCTCCATTTATTTAAAGACACTTGTTTTTACTTCTACCAATCCACAGCATACACTGTTTTCTGTAATTTCCTTTCACATCTATGTGCTTGTTATGCATCTAACTCCCCCCTTAACCTTAATTCTTTTGTTCAAACTTAAGTCATCTTTCTAAAGCACCTCTGTGCCCATCCCCCTAGACCTGTGATATCCAAGACAGTACCATTTTGTCATAAGTAACCCTTTAGTATCTTAAATGTGGGAAAATCAATAGAATTTGAAGATTTAGCATAATTTTATATTAATTTACATGAAAATGACATTATTTTAATGTGTTTTGTTAAATAAAAATATTATTGATATTAATATAGTTTTTCTTAGTTTTTTGAAGTACAAAAAAATTCAAAATTTTATTTTGTTTCCACCTGGGTTCAAATATTTCTATTGGACAGCATTGCCCTAAGCCAGATGAGGTGCCTGTTCTTTCCTATGAACCTAGTACTGATAAGATGAACCAAATTTACCTGGATTTGCCTAAATCTCTTACTGTCTTCTACAATAGGGTATGTTTCTTTAAGTGACATACTGGGTCCTGCTCAAAGAAACATTTCGAGCACCTCATCAGAGCAAATAGAAGGTGATTAAAAGAAAAATAGTGTTTGATTTAGGCAAGAATGGAGAAAGGAAAAGAAGGAAGTTAGAAAATGGAAGTAAGGTGAGGAAAGGACAGAGAAAGATGGAGGGACAAATAGAGTGGTAGGATAAATGAAGGAAAGAGGAAAACAAAGAAAAGAGGGAAGGAAAGAGTCAAGCAGGAGGCACCATGGATTCTAAAGCTCAGAATATGGCACCGTGGTGGTTCAGTGGTTGGAGTGTTCAATTGTTAACTGAAATATCAGTTGTTTTAACCTACCAGCTGGTCTGTGGGAGGAAGATATGGTGGCACGGTTTTTGTACAGTTACCATTTTGGAAACTCTAGGAGGCATTTCTGTTCTATTTTATGTTATTACTATTAGGTACCACTGAATTGGCTATGGATCCTAGCAACTCAATGAAAAATAGATCTGAACTTTCCCTTACCCTGTTCCACCCTCACAACCTTGCCATGTTTGAGTTCTTTGTTAAAGTCACTGTGTCAATCCATCTTGTTGAGGGTTATTCTCTCTTTTACTGACCATATATCACTCCAGTATGATGACTTTTTCTAAAGACTGGTCCTTCCTGATAACATGTCCATAGTACATGAAATGAAGTTTTATTATCCTTGCCCTAAGGAACACCCTGGTTGCACTACCACCAAGACACCATGGAGCATCCAATATTCATTTCAACACCACAGTTCAAAGGTGTATTTTGCCCAACCCCCCCCCCCCGCCGCTTATCCATTGACTAACTTTCAGATGTATAGGAAGCAATTGAATATGGCACCCTTGGACAAGGCACCAAGGACATTTGACTGATATCCTTCCTCTTTATCCTTTTGGAGAGGTCCTTAAAAGCAAATTTAGACAATGCAGTATGATTTTTTATTTCTTGATTGCTAAAGATTTGACTGCTAATACCATGGGGGAGCTCTGTTGATCTAGTGGATAAGAAATTGCATCACCACTCTAAAGTAAGTGGTTTGAATCTACCAGCTGATTCGTGGAATAAAGTTGGGCAATCTTCTATCATGCAATTTGTTGTTAATTGCTGTGTACCGTCAAGTCATAACCAACCCATCCCTGATCCTCCAGCAGGTTTTCAGAGGCAATTAACTGCATAGGAAGAGCCGCTGGTGAATTTGAATTGCCATGCTTTCAGGATTTCAGCCCAGCTTCTTGCTATTTGGTCAGTATCAAGTATAAAGAGTAGCAAGACAATAAACTGATAGAAATAATATCAAGAAGAAAAAGATTCTCACCACTGGACCACTTGGCAGCAACAGGATAGATGGTGAAGAGATTGAGATTGTTAACAACTTCAGTTGGCTTGGCTACACAGTCAAAACTCTCAGCACAAGTAGCCAGGAAATTAAAAAAACGTATTGCAATGGGAAAGTCTGCTGTTAGGGACCTCTCCAAAGTACTGAAGAGCAATGGTGTCTCTCTGGAATCTAAGGTGCATCTGTTACAGGCCATGGTCTTTGCAATCACTTGTTATGCATCAGAGAGTTGGACAATGAATAGGGAGGATAGAATGAGAACTGATGCCTTTGAACTGTGGTGCTGGAAGAAGAATATTGAGTGTACCATGGACGGCTATGAAAACAAACAGATTCATTCTGGAGGCAAGGATCCTGAGGCTTTGTCTGTCATAATTTGGACATGTATTAAGGAAGGACCAGTCCTTGGAGAGGGACATCATGCTTGGGAGGGTGGTGGGACAGCACAGGAGGGGAAGACCCTCTATAAGGTGGGTTGATTCAGTGACTGTGGTAATCGGGATGGGTGTGTCAGAGGCAGTGTGAATGGCACAGGATAGAGCAGGATTTAGGGCTGTTGTACACGGGGTCGCTATGAGGCCCAAGGGACTTGACGGTACATAACAACAACAACAACAAAACAACAATAATAATGATAATAATAATAATTAAGACTATAATTTAAAATATTTTTCTATACACAAAGAATTCCGGCAGTTCTCTGCTGATGTGCTGTTCTAATCGTTTTTGCATGATCTTCAGTAGAATCTTGCTTGCATGTGAAATTAATGACACTGTTCTGTAGTTTCCACACTCAGTTGGGTCACCTTTCTTTGGAATGGGAACAAATATAGATCTCTTCCAGTCAGTTGGCCA
>NW_006400137.1:485563-502972 GCF_000299155.1 Elephantulus edwardii | reverse complement strand
GCAGGAGGGGAAGACCCTCTATGAGATGGATTGATTCGGTGACTGGGGTAATCGGGATGGGTGTGTCAGAGGCGGTGCGATTGGCGCAGTATAGAGCAGGGTTTAGGGCTGTTGTGTATAGGGTCGCTATGAGTCAGAAACAACTCTTCGGCACATAACAACAACAACAACAACACAAAGAATGAGAAAATATTTTAATAGGATTTTGCAGCATGCATCTGAGTTCAACTCTAATTCATTACTAGTATACTATTACACTTCCTTCTTCAGTATTAATGGACCCTCATTGCCTCTTGTTAATTCATCGTGTTTATTATGTGAACCATGACAAGCAGGAAACATCTTAGAACACCAACATCTACAATATACAGCTTAATGACATACAAATCTTCAATGTTCATTTATCATTTTGGGATTTTCCTTTTGTATTTTAAGATTAATAAAACTATCTTTCTGTTGCTTTTCTTTGAGAGGAATGGACGAATTGCAAAGTAGCCAAGTAGAGCAACTACACCAAGAAAAGGCAATAATAGAAGCCGTTCTGAAACTGTGAGTCACACAAACCGGTTAAAGCTCCTGGGTACGGCCTCTGAAAACCCACTTGAGAGTCAGCTCTGAGTTGATTTTGATTCATAGACAATGAACAATAACAACAACTACACTAGGTGTTGATCATCATTTCAAGTAAAATAAAGTAGTATACCAAGGCTAATCTTTTCTCTATCTACTGTGATCTTGCATATTGAACCAGTGGTTAAGACTTTTATTTTTTTGATGTTGAGATGTAATCCATATTGAAGGCTGTTGTCTTTGATCTCCTGCAATAAGTGCTTCAAATTCTTTTCATTTTCAGCATGCAAGTATGTACATAATGCATGTTGTAGATGAGCTTCCTTCCTCCAATTATGATGATGCATTTTTCTTTATGTAGTCCAGCTTCTCAAATTATTTTTCTTCAGCATAGATTGAATAAGTATGGAGAAAAAGATAAAACTGTAACATAGACCTTTTTTAAATTTTAAACCATGCAGGGTTTCATTGTTATGTTTGGACAACTGCTTCTTGGTTGATGGATTGGTTCCACATGAACACAGTTAAGTGTCATATGAATCAGAATCAATTAAATGACAATATAATTTTGCTTTGGATTTTGTTTTGCTTTGTTTTGTTTTTATTTTTAGTGCACAGAAGAATGCTGATTCTGCATATACTAAGAAGCTCTGAGGTTCTGTGTGAGGTTGAAAGGTGTAAAGCTCTGCCTGTTTTCCTGGATCCAGAGAAGGAAGTTGGCTAGAACAGTGACCTGGTTGCTCCTCTAACTAACGTAAATTTTACAGTAAAGATGGTTTTCACTCACAATAGAGAGCTCGGCCCTGTTAATTGTTCACTCATATACGTTTCCAGAGGGCTGCAAGAAAAATGGCTTATGTTCTAATACAATGCAAGATAATCTTCTAGACAATATTACTTCAGCTGAAGGCTCCTTTCCTCTCATTTTTCAGTCCATGTGATGAAAACCTAATGGATTTTAGATTTTATTTATTTACCTGGAAAATCTTTTCATAGTTTCTTGGCTTATATCCTATAAATAAACTGGGTCTATTAGTTAGATACTACAAATCTGGTTTTCAGTAAAAGGTGGTGCTCAGATGTGGTCCGTCCCTCCAATTGTATTGTACAGGAAAGCCCACCATGCTGACAACTTTCTCATGGAAAGAACAGTCTATATAGTATAATGAAATTCATATTAAGAGTAAAGGACAAGGTAAGTTAAGTAAACTAAAGAAATTCACATAGTTGGTAGACAGCAAATAAAGCTGTTACTATTATTTTTCTTAATATACTGAAATTAATCCTTTTCTCAACTAATGCCAAATGCATGATCCAAATAAAGGGAGAAGATAAAATGAGTTTCAAACATGTTTAAGTAATGTTTCTTCACATTTTCTTTCACAAATTTACAAACTGTCTAAATCTGCACTGGAATCCAATTGTCTTTGCTTAGGAATATATCTCTTTACTGAATATGAAAATAAATGAGTATATAAATTTTCATATACATCATTTAAACATCATTTTTCAGTTGGGGTTTGGTCTTTGAGGACCAAAACAAGTTATTAGTGACTTAGGCAAAGTCAGATGTCTGGAGATGTCAGGGACATACCTCCTGAAATTCTGGTTGGTAGGTATTTCCATAATCTCTGAGGTTTCAGTTCACTGCAGTACACAAATAGTAGTGGCATCCACTTCCTAAACATTCACTTCCAGAAACTCTATGAACTTTGATAAATGTCAATAGTTATAAAGGGACTTTAGTCTTTTTGTTCATAGGGTTGCTATGAGTCATGCTCAATTCCAAGGCAATCAACAGAGAATGCTCAAGGTTCTGCTAGACTACACATAATCTCAGGAGTCTACAATATGCAAGTGGGGAGTTTCTAGAGGACACTTGGCAGAAGAAGAGAATTTCTGTTTGTCAAAGGCATGATTTCGCTGCCACCGAGGAATCAAATGGTTTTTTTGTCTTCTGCCTTCCAGATTTTGTAGAAAATATTATAATTGAAAAATTAAAGTAGAATTTTAATATACAGTTGCCAGGCTTTGCTTAATTTGGTTGTAGATGGTCAATAATATTGAACATTGGCAAGTTATAACTGGTATGTACTTGAAAGGTCTAAGTGATTTCTAGCTTATTTATTGATAATACATGTCCCACTTTCATGCAAAAATTGGATGTGCTACTAGTGATTTTTTAAATAAACAGGCCAGAAAAGATTATTAGATTTGAAGACCTTATTTATTTCAGCTGCCGTTTCGTTCCTGTATTATCTTGTGAAAGTCATTTCACTATTTCATTCCAATAATATTATTCCAGAGGTGTTCAGCATATACTGAAGTAAATAAAATGTAATGCAACACTGTATGTTCTAAATTGTAGCTTTTCCCCCCAATGTATCCTTAATGTGAGAGTTATTTAAGAGCTTACTTTAGCAATCTGAATAAGGTACAATTTAAGAAGACAATAGAATCAGTGAGAAGAAGGTATGTATGTTATTGTTGTTAGGTGTCACTGAGTTGGTTTTGAGTTATAGGAACTGTACTAACAACAGAAAAAAAAGTGCTTGATCCTGTGATGTTCTCCCTATTGTCTGATATGTTTAAGGCAGTTGTTGCAGCAACTGTGTCAGTCCATCTCACTGATGATCTTCCTCATTTTATGTGAAGATCTACATTACTAATCGTGATGTTCTAATCCAGGGACTGGACTCCTTAACAACATTTCTAATGTAGCCAAGATGAAACCTCACATCCTCCCTTCTCTAAGGATAATTCTGGCTTCAGTTCTTCTAAGATTAATTCTCTTCTCTGCTCTGGCTATTTATGTTATATTCAGTGTTCTTTGCCAACATCATAATTCAAAAGCAAGAATTCTCCTCTGCTCTTTCTCACTCATTCTCCAGATTTCACATGCTTATGAAGTGATTGAAAAGAAAGCTTGGGCCACGTGAACATTAATCCTTAAAGCGACATGTTTGCTTTTTAGCACTTTAAAGAGCTCCTTGGCAGGAAATTTTACTGATGCAATGTGTCGATGTCATTTGATATGTTATGATCATTGTGAGTAGAGGAGGAGGAGTGGATTATTCATTGCAGTATAATGTTTTAGTCTATCTAGAGATTGGGTCTGTTTCATGAAGCAGCTCATGGAAAGAATGTTCTAGATAGAGTGGAAAAAAAATAAGAAGAAATGTGGTAAGGAGGCAGAATAGTCAGGAAGGGAGAGAAATATGCTCGTGGGACACACCTGATCATTATGAGCAAAAGGATTATGAACACAGACAGGGGAAAAGGATAACAAGAATGTGAGATGTCCTGGAATTATTTGTTTTCAGATTCTGATGCTGATTGAGTCTTAGATAATCTTGGGTTTCTGTGAAACCAAATAAAGCTTACTCTGAGCTTGTGGGCAGTAAGCAGTCCCTCCCATATGAGTGAAAGACTAGATGCATTCGTTTCAGATCCCCGTACCCTATATTGAAAGTTATCAAGGTTTTTTGTGTTGTTTTGTGTGTCCATTGGAATACAAACTTTATTTAAAAGTATAAAACACATTAAGTGTGAATGTGATTGCCACTTGATTGGGAGGACCAAGGGGTCCTTAGCTTGTGGTGATAGCCAGCTCACCCGTCCTGTCTCACTCCACATCTGTACGTGGACCTACTTCCTTTCCTAACAGGCATCTCCAAGGATCATCTGATCCTGCACAAAGATATTTTTATCACAGATGCTGAGCTTCAACCAATTTTCAGTATGATGGAAATGATTTGTGATATCTCAAAGTTTTACGATTCTCAGGTAATATTGAAGGCACTTCAAAATGGATACAGTATAGAACCGTCCCCTCAATGCAGCCTCAGCACATCTAAGCTTTGGTTTGTCCTTGAGCCTTCCCTTTCTCTCAAAGCAGTGGGCAAAGCAATCTTGAACAGAAGGTATGAGGGAGTAGGAAAGGCCATTATAAGCTGAGGTGCGAGGGCAAAGAACCAGGGGGCCTGAAGAGCTCTATCTCAGTATCAAATAGGGCCCCTATAAATCGATGCTTCTGATGCAAGAACATGGGGTATCTGAAGTATTAAAACAACTTCTGTGGGAAAACTATAGAAAAGAGGTGCAAACATGGGCCACTTTGTTGATAGAACAAAACTGAGCTCCAAAAGAAGCTGCTCTACTGCTCCATGTGGGCAGGTCATGGCTTGCTGGGCCCTGGGCCCCGGCCTGGTTGGAGAGACTCCACTGATTCAGAGTAAATCAGTATTTCCAAAGATGGTACTGCCAGCCTCCATCCTTGTACTCTGACTCCCAGTACAGCAAACTCAGGGCACGTTCTCTGCCTGCTTAGCTGCTCTAGATGAAAAGACCCTGAGGGGAGCCAGGCACAGGTGGCTTTGGGGTTGGGCTCGGCTAGGAAGGCAAAGCTGGGAGCTTACTGGATTGTCTGAGTCCTAGAAAGGTCTTATTTCCCAATCCTCATGGCCTTGAAGGGCGTGGGGAAATCAACTCCTAAAATTAACAAGTGGGAACACTCCAAAGAGGAGCTTGTGAGGGGTGGGAGGAACACAGAGCTCTGGTCCCAGGCCCCTAATGTGTCGCCCACACTCCAGCTCAGCAGCCACTTTAGTTTTAGACAGCTTGGCAGAACAGCCTGGTTCTCTTGGCTTGTGTCTTGGTAAGGCTGCTCTTCTGAGCCATCAGCCATAGCTGCAGCCAGTTCTCAGCTTCCTCCTCCACATGATCTAGGCAGCATTAGAAAATAATAAAATTTATTCTTCACGGAGCAGGGTCAACCTACTAAGTTCTAGGGTGCCCTCCATCTTTAAATAAACAGTCATGAGGAGGAGAGGTGCCTGTTGACTTGGCAGGTGGATATTCGGGGACTGTGGAGTCTCTGCCAGGGCAGTTAGAAGCCCAGCCCCATCCTGAGGGCAGAAAAGCAGCTCCCCAGCCTGTGGCACCTGCCCAGCTGGTCACGTGCCAGTTGGCTCATACTTCTGGTAGAAGTCCGTGTCCGCTGGGAACATTACCAGGGTCTAGGCCATGTGGATCCGCACATGCTGGGCCAGGCTGTGGCATCCAGAAACTTCTCTCCACAGGAGTCACAAGCATAGAGAATCTGGGTGTTGGGGTCTGCTTCCTGGACTTGCTTCACAGCTTTGGTGATCTCTGCTTTAAGTGCTTCTGTCTCATCGGCTGTCACCGCAGCCCCCACAGGTACCACTGTGAGCTGAATGACAGCTGTTACTGCTGTAGCCAGCATGACCATGTCATTAATCGTGACCATACTGACTTCTCCACCTTCCTCTGGCTCCAGGATTTTGATGCCTGCCTTGCCCTAGTGCACAGTCTTCACTTGGGAACACAGATTGCCTACCCTATTGAAGCCCCAACCACATTTGTCACAAAGGTAAGGCTTCTCTCCGGTAGGAATAATGATATGCTTGAACGGGTCTCCTACATTAACAAAGGCCTTGCTGCACATGCTGCACTTGTGGGGGCAGATGTTGTCATGGTGGCTAATGTGATTGGCCATACAGCTGTCTGGACTGACCATACCTCTTGCCACAGCACTCGCAGACCTAGGGCTTCTCACCTGTGTGGATCCGGAAGTGACGCTGCAGTTTACCGGGGTCTGCAAACTGCTGCTGGCAGTGGATGCACACGTGGGGCTTTTAATTACTGTGGATACGATGGTGCCACTTAATTTGATGGTGAACTGCTTGCTGCTGTGGGATGGGAACAGCTTGCCTCACTCTGGAAACTTGAGCGGTCCATCAGCAATGTGGATCTTCAGGTGAGCCTTCAGATTTCCCACCTGGTTAAAGTTGTTGTCACAGTGAGAACATTTGTGCTCCTTGTCAGTGTAGTGCATCTTGAAAGTTATCATTTTGCTTGGGAATCAAGGGTGTTAACTACTGTATTTCCAATGTACTTCTTTTTGGTACTTTGGGAGTTTAGAAAAGGTCATGGCACCAGGTACATTACTGATGTCAGGTGGACCTTGGCTGAAAGCAGAGAATACCAGAAAAATGTTTACTTATATTTTATTGACAATGAAATATCATTTCACTATGTGGATCTTAACAAACTGTGGCTAACACTGAGAAAAATGGAAACTCAGGACACTTAATTATGTTCATAAAATAACTAAACCCAGAAGCTGTTGTCCAAACAGAGGGAGGAAATATTACATGGTTTAATCTTTTCTTTCAAAACTGTGAAGCAGGTTTGTATCCTCCATACCTATTCAATCTGTAAGTTTAGAAGAGCATTAGAGAAGCTGAACTCTATGATGAAGAAAGTGACATCCATCGGATTGAGTGAAGAGTCATCAACAACCAGGATTATGCAGATGATGCAAACTTACTTACTGAAAGTAGACTTGAAACTCTTGTTGCAGAAGACCAGACTGTAACCTTCAATATCGATTACATCTCTACATCAAGAAAACAAAAATCCTTACTATTGAGTCAATAAGTAAAATCATTATAGATGGAGAATAGATTAAAATTGTCAATGATTTCATCTTACCTAGACCCACAATCAACACCCTTGATACCAACAGTCAAGAAACCAAAAGACATGTTACATTGGGAAAGTCTGCTGTCAGAGACTTCTCCAAAGTACTAAGGAACAATGATATCAGTTTAAAGGCTTAGGTGCTTCTAATTCAGGACATGGTCTTTTCAATCTCTTGCTCTGCATCTTGCTAGATGACAGAAGAAGTGATGCCTTTGAGTTTTGATATTAGAAAAGCACACTGATGGTTCAAATCCACCAGATGCTCTGCTGGAGAAGGAGGAACAACCTCCTCCTGTACCAGTCAGATCTGTTTTGACAGTGCACACACACAAACTAAAAAAACAAACAAACAAAAAAAAAAGCACACTGAATAAACTCATTGATTGCCAAAAGAACAAAGAGATACGCTGTAGAGAAAGTTTAGGCAGAGTATTCCTTAGAGATAAGGATGGCAAAACTTCATCTCACATACTTTAGACATGCATATAGGAGAAGCTATTAATTGGAAAGAGACATCATCCATGGACAGTCAGTCTGGGATGCAGCTAAGGAAGTCCCCAGGGACAGTTCATAGTAATAAGCACACACATAAAAAAGGAAGAAAGAAGAAAAATCGATGATCATTCAACACTTTCATCAAACAACATTCTAATTGTATAGCCTCTAGAAGAAAAGAAATTATAAGGATAAAAGCTGAAATCATTGTGATAGAAAACAAACAATTGAAACCATCAATAAGACCAAGAGCTGATTTTTTGAAAGGGTCTATAAAATTAACAAACCACTGGCAAACGTAAGACAAAAAAAAAAAAAACAGAGAGAATACAAAGATAATTCAATTAAGAAAATATAAAGGTGATATCACAACAAAATCAGATAAAGTTGATAATATTCAAATACTATGAAAAGCTATACTCTGATAAATTTGAAAACTTAGAGGAAATGGACAAATTCCTTGAAATCCATAATCTACCCAGATTGACAAGGACAGATATAGAACAGTTGAACAGACCCAGCATAAAAGAAGAAATTGAACAGGTCATAAAAAGACTTCCTCATAAGAAAAGTCCTGGACCAAATGGCTTTACAGCTGAATTCTATCAAACATTCACAGAGGATATAGCTCCAATTTACTCAAATTATTTTAAAAAATTGAAAAGAAGCAAGAGTCCCAGAGTCATTCTATAAAGCAATTGTAAGCCTACTACCAAAACCAAGCAAAGATATTACCAAGGGAAAAAATAAAACAAACTACAGACCAATATATCTCATGACTAGAGATGTACAAACTTAATAAAATCCTAGCCAATAGAATCCAAAAGCATATTAAAAAAAATTCATCATGACCAAATTGGATTCATAACAGGTATATAGGATAGTTTGACCTAAGAAAAATAATCAATATAATTCACCATATTAACAAGAATCATATGATCAACTGATGCAGAAAAGATATTTGACAAAATTCAACATCCATTCCTGACATAAAGACACTCAGCAAAATTGGAATAGTAGGGAATTTTCTCAACTTAGTGAAAACCAAGAGTCAGTATCATTCTTAATGGAGAAAGACTAAAAGTATCTTCTTGCAAACAGGGACCAGACAAGGATGCCCACTATCACCACTTCTATTCAATAGCATATTGGAAGTACTTGCTAGAGAAATATGACAAGAGAAGGAAATAAAAGGCACCCTGACTGGCAAAGAGATGGTTTATCTGTCACTATATGCAGATGATATGATATTGTACACAGAATATTCCAAGGATTCAACAACAACAACAACAAAAAACCTGTTAGAACTAGTAGTTCAATTTAATAGAGTGGCAGGACACAAGAACAGTACTCAAAAATCAGTCAAATTCCTTTACAGGAACAAAGAGAACTCAGAGGAAGAAACTAAGAAATCGATACCATTTACAATAGTCAATTACAATTTGAGATACGTTGGAGTGAACCTCACTAGAGACACAAAAAACCTGTACAAAGAAAACTACAGAATATTTCAGAGAGACACAATAGAATGTGTGCTTAAAAAACTTTTTCCAACAGGTTGAAAAGAAAACCTACCAACTGCAAACAAATGTGGCAATACCAGCTCAGACAAGAGTTTCATAGTAAAATTTACCGAATACTCCTGGGCCTCCACAAGAAAAAGACTGATAATAGTTACAAAATGGGCAAGACAGGCAAATAATTTTCACAGAGGAAGATATTCGAATGACCAAAGACACATGAAGAAATGCTCCAAATCACTGTCAGTAAGAGAAGTGCAAATCAAAACCATAACGAGATACCATCTCACTCCAGTAACTGTGGTAAAGTTTAACAGGGCCGCAAATAATAAATTTTGGAGAGGATATGTCGAGATACCAACTCTTTTACATTGTTGGTGGGATTGTAAAATGGTACAACTACTCTGGAAGGCAGTTTGGTGCATCCTCAAAAAGCTGAATACAAAAATTCCATATGACCCAGCTATTCCACTGCTTGGAATATATTCAAAGATAATTAGAACTGAGGCTCAAATGGCAACTTGTATACCATTGTTCATAGCAGTGTTATTCACCATAATGAGAACATGGAAACAACCCAGATGTCCAACCACAATGGAATGGGTTGAGAAATTATGGTACATTCACATGATAGAATACTATACAGCACACAGAATAATGATTTTATAAATTGCTACTGAAATTTGGAGGGACTGGAGAGCATTATGCTAAGTGAATCAACTCAATCTCATAAAGACAAATACTGTATAAGACTATTATTGTAGAAAGGGTATGAGGATCCAAGGAGGGGAGGGAGGAGCAGAAGCACGAGGATGGGTGAAAGGAATTAATCATAGGGTGGAGGGAGAGGTGGGTAAAGGAAAGGAAAAATATCCAGTCTGAGAAAAAAAAGTATACGAACTTTGTAAGCAAACCGGTTCTTCTTTTTGTTGTTGATTGCTGTAGAATTGAGCATGACTCATAGCAACCCTATGAACAAAATACCTGAAGCCTTTTTATAACTATTTTTGTTTCTCAAAGTTCATAGAGTTTCCAGAGGCATGTTGTTTAGGAAGTCGATGACACACCTACTTCTAAACCTGTCTTAATCTGCGAGCTCCACCAAGCACTGTCCATCATGGGTAACCATTATGGCATTTGACACCTAATGACTCAAGGTTCAGCATCACAACAAACCAGGGTTATCTCAGTATAGCAAATTGACAGAAGAATGCTGTAGCACATATAAGAATATGTTCCTCCAAAATATAAAACTAACTTTAAATACAAAGGCCCTCCATGATGTCTTGTTGACTCTAAACAAAAGGCTTAAATTTAAAAAAAACAACAACACCAAAACACCAATATGTGATTGTTGTTAAACAATTGTAGGTATATAATATAAAAAATGGGGAAACTATTGGAAGAAAAAATCTAGAAAATTTTCCGTTTATCCTGTTACAGTTTACCTGCTGGTATAGTAGCTAAAGTGCTCAGCTGTTAACTGAAAAATCAGTGGCTTGAACCTGCCAATTGCTCTGTGGGAGAAAGACATGACAGTGGACATCCATAAAAATACAGCCTTGTTCTAATCTGTCCTATAAAGTCATCATCAGTCAAAATCAATCCAAGGCAGTGCTGGTTTTTTTTATTGTTTTCTACTACAACATTAATCAGCCCTTACTTCTGCATATGTACTTTACGTATTTCTGGTGGGCTCTTGGTAAGGAGATGTGCTGTCAACCCAAATGGAGGCAGTTGAAATCCACCAGTTGCTGTGCGGGAGAAAGATCTCCTCCTATGCAATTCACAGCCTCTGAAAACCTGCTGGACAGTTAGCTATGAGTTGGTTCCCAGTCAAAGGCAATGAATGAGTGGCATGTTAGAATTCTTGAAAATTGGCTTTTCAAGTTAGCCCCATTGGGGACATGGTATCCAGCTACCTTAAGTGTGGATATAAGGTCTTATAAATCAGTAACAGCTATGAGACCAATTGAACAAATCAGTAAAAGAAGAGGGAGAGAGAGAGAGAGAGAGAGAGAGAGAGAGAGAGAGAGAGAGAATGGTAATGAAGGAGGAAGTTCATCCTTCTCTGAAGGACTTGGCAAAAAACAAGGCCCCAGGAATTGGTGGAATGTCAATTGATATATTTCAACAAACAGATGCTTCCCTGGACATGCACACTAGGTTATGCCAAGACATTTGGAGGACAACCACTTGTTCAACTGACTGAAAGAAATTGATATATATTCCTGTTTCAGAAAAAGAAAACACAGTATGAAGATTACCAAACGATATCACTAATATCACACACAATAATGATCATGCTGAAGATTATCTAAAAACAACTGGAAGAGTCCATCAACAGTGAATTACCAGATGGGCAAGCCAGATTTAGAAGAGAACGTGTCACTTAGGTACATCATAGCCAATGTTAAATGTATCTTGGCAAAAAGCAGAGAATATCAGAGGAGTGTATATTTATGTTTCATTAACTATGCAAAGGCATTTGACACTGGATAACAACAAATTGTGGCTAAACTTGAGTATAATCATTCCAGAGCACTTAATTGTGCGAATTTGAAACCTATACTTGAAACAGGAAGCAGTGGTCAAAACAGAGCACTGGAATACTGTATTGTTCAGGATCAGGAGAGATGTGCATCAGGGATGCATCCTGTTCCTATAACTTTTCAATCTATTTGTGGAACAGATCATTCGGGAAGCTGGACTTTATGAAGAGGAATGTAGCATGATGATTGATACAAGACTCATCAACAACCCACATTGTGTAGATAACACAACTTTGCTAGCTGAAACTGAGGAAGACATGAGGTGCTGGCTGCAGAAGATCAAGGATTATGGTCTTCAATATGGATTGAAGAAGCTCAACATCAAGAAAACAAAGATTCTCACCATTGGGCCAACTGGCAGCTGTATGGTAGAGAGAGAGGAGACTGAGGTTGTTAACTTCTTCAGCTTGCTTGGTTTCACAGTTAATACTCTTGATACCCAGCAGTCAGGAAATCAAAAGATGAGTTACATTGGTAAAGCCTGCTGTCGGGGACAACTCTGAGCATATTCCTCTCTTTCACTGATCCATTGTAACTTTCTAAGCATGATATCCCTTTCCAAGGAATATCTCTATAGGAAGTTCTTTGAGTTGAGATTCAACAATAAGAGACAATAATCCAAAACAGTAGAAATTTTTGACTGAATGGATCAAAAGAAATTAGGGCTAACAGTAAGAACAATGGAAATTCTGGAACACTTAATACTGTTTATGTGAATCCTAAACATAGACCATGAAGCAAAATAGAAAAAGGGAACATTTAATGTTTTAAAATCAACATAGGTGTGCGTCAGAGTTGTATCCTTTCTCCATACCTATTCAATCTGTATGCTTAGTAAACCATTAGAGAAGCTGATGAAAATGTGGAATAAGACTGAAGGAAGACTGTTCAACTCTATTATGCAGATGATATAACCATGCTTGCAGAAAGTGAAGAAAATTTGAAACACGTAGTGCAGAAAATCAAAGATTGCAGTCTTTGATGTGGACTACATCTCAACATTAAGAAAACAAAAATCTTTACCAATGGGCAACATTATGATTGATGGGGAAAACTTTGAAGTTGTCAATTATTTAATTTTATTTAGATTCACAATGAATATCCATAGTAGCAGCAGCAAAAAATTTAGAAGATACATTGCATTGGTAAAATTTGCTGTCAGGGACTTCTCCAAAGTTCTAAAAAGCAATGATAATAGTTTTAAAGACTAAAGTGTGCCTAATCCAAGTCATGATATATCCATTCATTTCCTATACACCTGAAAATTGTACAATGAATAAGGATGGTAGGAGGAGAATTGGTGTCTATAAATTGTGAGGCTGGTGAAAAGTACTGACTATTCCATGTACTGTCAAGTAAACAAACAACATTGTCTTGAAGGAAGTACAACCAAAGTATTCCTTAGAGGCAAGGATCATGAAGCGTCATTATATTTATTTTGGGCATATTTTCAGGAAGAACCAGTCCTTGGAAAGAGATATCATGCTGGGAAAGGTAGAGGGTCAGTGAAAGAGAGGAAGACTTCTGAATTTAATTGATACAATGACTACTGCAATGGGCTTGAGCATGACAGAGATCACGAGGATGGTACAGGATAGGTCAAGGGTCAGATCTGTTGTTCACAGGGGCTGTTCACAGGGGCTCTGTGAGTCATAGTTGATTCAATAGCATCTAACAATAATGACAACAGAGGAACTAGACACATTTTTATAAATTCATTGATTACCTAAACTAATATAGATATAGGTAGAATATTTGAACAGACTCATAAGAAAAGAAACCTAACAGTCTATAACAATACTCACAATCAAAAAAAGTTCTGACCAAAATGGCATCATCAGTGGATTTTACCAAATACTCAGACAAAAATTGATACCAGTTATACTAAAATCATTTCAGAATATAAAAGAAGATAGAATATTTCTGAATTAATTCTATGAATCAGATATTATTTGATATTAAAGTCAGACAAATCTACCAGCCACAAAAAAATTAGAGATGAATATCTTTTATCAACACAGATAAAAAAATTCTCAACAAAATTCTAGCCTATCAAATATTATAAAAATTATCCATTATGATCAAGGGGGTCCATATCAAATATCAAGGATGGTTTAACATCAGAAAACAAAAAAAATAAAAAATTTAAAAGAAAAAGAACTATATGATAATCTCAATTGAATTAGAAAAATTTATTTGGTAAAATACCACATCATCTTCTACTAAAAGCATTCAACAAAACTGGACTTGACAACAATAACTTTTGATTGTTTTGGGGTGGGTTTTGTGTTGTTGTTGTTTTGGAGGGTTTTTGGTTTGTTTTGTTTTTAAATGGACAACTGATCCTCCACAAACAGATGAAATCCATTAAGTGGAGAAAAGAGATCTTGTTTAGCAAATTTTGCTGGCCAAACAGGATATCTCTGATGGAGAAGGCTGAGCAGTCTCCTCTTATGTGATTTACTACCTTTGAAAACCTGCTGGAGGGTCAAGTACGGATTGTTCTGACTCCACAGCAAATAACAACAGACTAAGCCTCAGCACCCAATAATAAATTCTACTTCTAACAAGCTTATCTTCAGGGCAAATCTTTTCTTTTAGTACTTCTAATCAAGTACTGGCCAAAGGCAGAATGGCATGCTTTCTAAATCTACAATATCTGATACTCATTTCTGAACTATATCTTTCTTTCTCCTCCTCCATTTTTTTCTGGCTTTGCATACATGCTTCATAATGTGCTCCATCCAAGGGCATTATGCACCACATGATCCCTCATACACATATACATATACACTGTACTTCACACATACAATTAATTACCACTACTCCATGTCTATTATCACTCTACCCTCCCAAATCTCCACTGTATACCTCCCAACTCTCTCCCCTCACTCATCACCAACCTCCACCATACCAGTGAACACCTGACCTTCATCATCCTCCACCTAGCAGCACAGATGTATAGATAAGTAATAAAGGGGTGTTGGTGTGAGAAGCAGGGAGTCAAAAGGATCCTTGGTTTATTGACTTGGCCTCAGGTGGGGGCTAAGGCAGAGTGAAGGGACCAACCAGTGTGGAACACAGGGTAAAGAGTGGACTCCTGAATTAGTGGCTGATGACCATTTGAACCTAGCCCCAAAGGGTTGGGAATGAGCTGACCAGAACCCAGTCAGATGAAGAGAAGATGATACCTGGTGTGAGCTAGTGATGATTGTTTTAACCTGATGCCTTGCTGTGGTTTGAACTTTGCTTGGGGATGCAGATGCTCAAAGTTTCCAAACCGAACAGAAAATTCTTCAGCAAAAGGCCATACTTGCTTCCTCAGAGCATTGATTTGATAGGGATGGGAAAATCAGAAATTGATTATCTAAAATGGGAGTATTAAGGCATGAGTCAAGAAGTGGCTGACTTAAACAGTTTTATGAATGTAGTCATTAATAAGATGACTGTAAGAGGAAATTATGATATGCATAAAATAGAATAGAAGTAAAATATTGTATAAAATACAATGTACATTCATGAAACATAATGTATATATGAAGGATTGTATGAAAACCAATAAAAACATGTAGTTTTATAAAAAAGTAATCATTTATATTTGCTTGGGATTTCAGAATAAGGAAATGCAAAATACAGAAGGTTGCATAGACTTGTCTAAGATTTGCTAGCACAGAATTTTCCTAATATGAAGGAAAAAAGAAGCTCAACCAAACTCCACGTGCATAGACTCTGAAATAATACCAGCAACACATGCCATTTTTGTGCTTTCAAATTTCCTGCCACTTAATTTACATCCTCCAAAAACCTGCTGGAGAGTGAGTAATAAGTAAATTCCTGCTTGACAACAATAACAGTGAGTCAACAGATGGGCTTACCTGAGCATCTTTCTCTAAAGGTGTGTTTTAGAGTGAATGTCTTTGTGGTATAAATAGTCTGCATATATGGCTGCTAACCAAAAGTTTGGTGGTAGCTATTCCATTGTTTGGAATATACCCCCCAAAATAGGAACTAAGGCTGAAATGGAGACTTTTACACCAATGTTCATAGTAGCATTATTCACTATCATAAGAACATTGAAATAGCCCAGATGTCCAACCACAAAAGAATGGATTGAGAAGTTGTGGTATATTCATACAATGGAATATTACGCAGCCTGCAGGAGCAATGATTTTGTAAATCACTACCTAACTTGGGAGGGACTGGAGACCATTATACTGAGTGAACTAACTCCAACAAGGACAAATACTGTATAAAACCATTACTTTAGAATGAATATGAGGATCCTGGGGTTTAGGGGAAGAGTGAAAGCAGAGGAGTGAGGATGAGGAGGATTGGGAGCTAATCATAGGGTTACACAGTTAGATGGGTGATAGGTTGAAGGAAATGGGAAGGATTTTTTGTGAAAAACAGTGTATCCAAACTTTGTAAATAAATCAGTATAAAATAAAAAAAAAATAAAGCTTGGTAGCTCAAGTACACCTAGAGTCACCTCAGGAGGCCTTATATTTTCCTTCTGAAAAATTAAGCATTGAAAACCACATGGGGGACAAGTCTAATTTGACACACTTACAATCCTAGGTGTCAGAAAAACTCATTGGCACTTGGTTTGCTAATTTATGCTTTTAAGGGAAATAGAGAATTTAATTTTGCAGTTCTTGATTAAATCACACTCAAATTTACATAGCAAAATGAAAACTTAGGAATTGTAGCACCATCCTCATGTTAGGATATCTCATTGGTCTATAAAGAGGCAAGAAGTGTGGCTCTTTTAAAAGTATATACGGGCCAGAGAACAGTATATAGATTTCTGCTCTGGAACCGTTTCAGCAGAATGTCTTCTGTGGAGGGAATCTTGGACCAGCTATTCATCAGGGGCCTGCACTCTTGCCAGCTTAATCACTGGCTATACCTCCACTTGGGATTCTGTCACTCAGTACCTTTTCTCTAGGAAAGGCTGAACCATCTGCCAGGTGAAGTGGACTCCTGCTGCACAAAGGCTCCAGTCTCCTTATATTAAGGGAGTCAACAACTGCTACATTGGTATTTTAAAAAGGAGATGCTGAAATTAAAATAGCATTTCTCTCCTAGTTTTTTTGCATTGGAATCCACCAAATCCAGACTCCAGGAATGTGATGACATCCTAAAAGCCAATGATTAATTTATATTGGTCCCTAAGTTTTGGCCCTCATTGCCACATGGTGAAGCAGTTACTACCACCTGGGTTTCCTCTACAGATAGCACTTCAAGAATTCCAGTCATTACTTGAATAGAGGTAGCCTTGAGTGTTTGCTTTTCCTTAGACTGCTGGTTTGTGCATATGAAAATGTCTTGTTTACTAATATATCATTTACACATGTAATTGTTTGCTTTGCCTTTTTCTTTAATTAGTTTTTCTGCTTGGGATTTTCAGTATCTTGTCCCAATGTTTTTGTGCAAGGAGGAAGCTACAGTATCAGGAAGTGGCAATGCCTCAGAGAGAAGCAACTGTGATAAATGAGACCATGTAAGAAAAAATACAAGCATAGTAAAGTGACCTCACAAAGTTTTTAAGTAGTATGAAATAAATAGTACTGATTTTATTTAGTTTCTTTCCCTATTTGCTAAAAAAACTTCTTTAAAAATACCAATGAAAGAATTTTTCTTTTACTTTTCAAAGAGAGGAGTGAACTGGAGGGGAGGGGTAGGCAGGGAGAAAAATGCAACAATGAATGAATGGAAATCCAAAATCTCTGTAAATGTTCATTAAAATTAATAAAATAAAATTT
>NW_006400137.1:483738-485458 GCF_000299155.1 Elephantulus edwardii | reverse complement strand
TAATCAAATATGAGGTTTTCTACTGGAAAGTATAGATATTCCAAACAAGACCCAAATTAGAAGATAGAATTTATAAAATTTAAAACTTACTATATTTCCTTCAATATTATTGCTTTTATGTTTATTAAAAACCCATTCCTTGCCATAGAGTCAGAACCAACAATAGCTGACCTCCCACTGTGTTCTCTGAGACTGTAAATTGCACTGAAAGAGGTTTCCCATCTTTCTTCCTGGTGGGAGATTTGAATTGCCCACCTTTGGGTTGGTAATGCAGCTTCTTACCCACTAGGTCACCAGAGACCCTTCCCTTTGTTCATAAATTTTTATAATATTCATCTTCCATATTTTGGATAAAAGATGTGCTTGCTATTTTCATGGTTACCCTGTTTTGTTTTGATTTTTTTAAATATAGAAGCCATATGAATAATCTATTCTCACTTTTTGTGATGTAGTTGTCAATGTTTACTGAGTAGCACTTCTGGTTCTCTATTTTCAGTCTTGCAAGCTTACTTAATTTTTCTAGAATTCTTTCCTTTTGGGTGGTCATGGTAGGCTCAAGGAGATATTGAAGCCAGGCACCAGGAAGGTGAAGTGCAATAAAAAACAAAATATTACCACACAGACAAACAAAAAAGACAGTTCTCCACTAGCAATTATCAAATTGCTGTTTGTAATTGTTGACTCTTTACTTAAAGGAATACTTAAGCATTTCTTATAAGATTGGCTTGGTTTTTGCATATTCTTTTACTATCTACTTACTTGGAAATGTTCTAAATTAATTATTATACTTGAGAAATCATTTTGCTGATTATTTAATTCTTGGCTGGCCAACCTGCCCCCCTTTTCAGGATCTTTATATGCCATCTCATTGCTTTATTTCCCAGATGGTTCCTGCTGAGAAGAGTTATCTCACTGGTTGGCCTTTACTGATTGCATTTGGTTTTCTTCTAAATTGCTCTCAATATTTTTGGGTTTTCCTTGCCTTTTGTTTTACTAATGGATTCAAAATGCCAGAAAAAAATGCTGCCTTTGGGTTAGTAGTCCGATATCCTGAGGACTTGTCTGTTCCCTACAAATAAAAAGAAAAAGATAATCTATATTAGTGAAAACATTCAACTTAATTTAACCTTATACTGAAATGATAGGTAATGTTGTTAGGGGCCAATGAGTTGAGTACAACTCAAATCACCCCTATGAACCACTAATTGGAACCCTGTCCTATCCTGTGGCATGCTCATGACACATTTGAGCCCATTGCTGCAATCACTGTGTCAAACCCTTTGGTTAAAGGTTTTCTTCTTTTTCACTCTCCCTCTACTTTCCCAAGCATAATTACCTTCTTCGCTGAATAGCCTCTTCTAACCTGCCCAAGATATGTGAGATGAAACATTATCATCTTTGCCTCCAAAGAACACTCTGGCTGCAACTTCTCAAAGACATATCTCTTTGTTCTTTTGGTAATCCATGGGATGGATATTCAGTACTCTTCTCCAACATTAAAGTTTAAAAACATCAATTCATTTTCTGTTGCCCTTGTTCACTGTCCAGCTCTCAATAGCATAGCAAGTGACTGAAACACCATGGCCTGTATAAGTAATATATACTCACAGATTTGATCGACTGGAAGGCAATGAACAAAAACAATAATACACACATATATATGTATATGTGTGTGTGTGTGTGTGTGTGTGTGTGTGTGTGTGTGTGTGTATATATATAT
>NW_006400137.1:482033-483572 GCF_000299155.1 Elephantulus edwardii | reverse complement strand
TTTCATGAAATGACATATGAGCAAGAGCCTATAGTGATGAAGAAGGAAGTTCAAATTGCTCTGAAGGAATTGGCAAAAAACAAGGCTCTAGGAGTTGACAACATACCAATTGACATACTTCAACAAACAGACACTGGCCTGGATGTGCACACTAAGTTATGCCAAGAAATCTGGAGAACAGCCAGCTGGCCCAATGACTGGAAAAGATTGATATTTGTTCCCATTTCAAAGAAAGTTGACCCAACAGAGTGTGGAAATTATCGAACAATATCATTAATATCACATGCAAGCAAGATTCTGCTGAAAATTATCCAAAAACGTCTGGAATAATATGTCAACAGAGAACTGCCAGATGTGCAGGCTGCATTTAGAAGAGGTCATGGTACCAGGGATATTATAGCTAATGTTAGATGTATCTTGGCAGAAAGCAAAGAATAACAGAAGAATATCTATCTGTGCTTCATTGACTATGCAAAGGCTTTTAACTGTGTGGATTACAACAAGCTGTGGCTGACTCTGAGAAGAATGGGAATCCCAGAACATTTGATTGTGCTAATGTGAAACCTATACTTGGACCAAGAGACAGTTGTCAGAACAGAGCAAGGAGACACTACATGGTTCAAAATCAAGAAGGAGGTTCATCAGAGATGTCTTCTGTCTCCATACCTTTTCAATCTGTATGCAGAATAGATCATCCAAGACACTGGGCTATATGAAGAGGAATGTGGCATCAGGATTGGTGGAAGAATCATCAACAACCTGTGCTACGCAGATGACACAACCGTGCTTGCTGAAACTGAGTAGGACCTGATGCTCTTGCTGCAGAAGGTCAAGGACTGCAGTCTTCAATATGGATTGAAGCTCAATATCAAGAAAAAAAAGATTCTCACCACTGTGCCAATTGGCAGCATCAGTATGGATGGTGAAGAGATTGAGATAGTTAACAGTTATAATTTACTTGGCTCCACAGACATTCTTGGTAACAGCAGCCAGGAAATCAAGAGACGAATAGAATTGGAAAAGTCAGCTGTGAGGGAACTCTCAAGAGTACTGAAGAGCGACGATGTCAGACTGGAGACTAAGGTACTCCTTATCCGGGCTGTAGTCTTCACAATTACATGCTATGGACAGTGAATAGGGTTGATATAAAGAGAATTGATGTCTTTGAGCTGTGGTGCTGGAGAAGAGTGCTGAATATACCATGGACTTCCAGGAGAACAAACAGGTTTGTCCTGGAGAGGGTGAAGCCGGAAGGTTCTTTGGAGTCAAGGATTCTGAAGCTTCGTCTGATATATTTTGGGCATGTTGCAAGGAGGGACTGGTCCTTGGAGAGGGACATCACATTTGGCAGAGCGGAGGTGGGGTGGCGCAGGAGAGGAAGACCTTCGATGAGATGGATTGATTCTGTGACTGGAGCGGTTGGAATAAGATGCATTTGAGATGGCTAGGATGGCACAGGATAGAAGAGCATTTAGAGCTCTTGTACATAGGGTCACTATGAGTCGCAAGCGACTCGATGGCACATAACAACAACAACAA
>NW_006400137.1:473983-481933 GCF_000299155.1 Elephantulus edwardii | reverse complement strand
TGTATGTGTGTGTATGTGTGTATATATATATATATGTATATGTGTGTGTATACATATATTACATATATATAAATTGTTTCTGGCTTCCACAAGTACTAGTCTCTTAGTTTTACAGATTCTTCGTTTTATGAGATTTATGTGTTTGATTTTCATTTTTTTGATGTGTAATATTTAACTCTATAAAGTTTTGATACTACTTACAAAAATGTGAACTGTGGAGAAAGGGGAAATATACACAATTAGAGGATTCCAAGTTGTGAATGGAATTGCTTCCTATGCTTAATAAATCTCTTTTACTTTCCACTGGAATTGCAAAGATATTTGAAAACAAACAAAAAAGAAAGAGGTACAAAGCCTCTAGCACTAGAAATAATTTGATCCATGGGCCCAGCTATGCAATTTTTATAATTGATTTATAGCCAATTCCTACTTTAACCTCAGAAACATGAGACTATTGAGAAAGGAAAGTGTTTGCATTCACCTCATCTGTATGGCTCTATCTTAGAGAGCTGGTCTCATGGGTATCAGCCAGAAAGCCTTGCCATTGACCTCTCTCTAGTAAGAAGTTTTGGTTTTTGAAATGGTCAAAATATTTTATTGCTCAACACTCCTTGCCCAACTTATCCAGTAATGCTTTTTATCTTGCTGTTTCCACTAAGGACATAGTAGATTAAGCGGATGTTTATTCTGGTGATCCATTGTAGTGTGAGATTAAACTCAATGTACAACAACTCTGAACCAGCTCTATCCTAAGCCAACATTATTGTCCTTGAAAAACCTACTCAGATTACCCCAGTCACTGAGTCAATCCATCTCACTGAGGGTCTTCTCTTGCACTGTTCCTTCATCCTCCCAAGGACTGATCCCTCCTTGCAATATGCCCAAGGTATGTCATACGAAGCTTCAGAATCTTTGCCTCCAAGGAGCAGTCTGACTTCACCCTCTCCTGGATGAACTGGTTTATTCTACTGCAAGTCTATGGTATATTCAATACTCTTCTCCAGCACCACAGCTCAAAGGCATCCATTCTCTTTCTTTTTTTTTTTTTTGAACCTTAAAGTCATATTTTTATTTTTTTAATTTTTTTTTCTATAATTATATTTTATTAATTTTCATAAACATTTACAGAGATTTTGGGCTTCCACTCATTCATTGTTGCACTATTCTCTCTACCCTCCTCCCAGTTTGTTCTTGTCCAAATGCCACAGTGCTTGTCAAAGCCAGTTCTGATTAATCTTCTTTGTTAGTCATTGTCCAGCTTTGTGATGTAATTGTGGAGACCATGGCCTGGATCAGACACACCTTAGTCTCAAGACTGACAGAAAAAAAAAAAAGAAATACAGGAATGCTAAAAGATCTAATAGTTGTCAATTCAGACTCATGGAGACATCATGTATGCAGAATAGAACTCCATAGATATTTCAAAGTTGTGACCTTTTAAAGCCTTCCAGAAGCAAGGCTTATCTTCCAAAGATGAGTCTGAACTGCCAACTTTTGACTAATAGTCTAGTATGTAACCCTCAGTGTTGCCAAGAGACAGCTAAAATCTTGCTAAAATCTGTTCCATAAATATTGATAAGAAATGGTAAAAAATAAACACATAAATGAATAAAAATCAATGAGGACCAAGGATTCATTAAAATGAGAATGCATGTACAAAGTAGAATAGGAGAGAGAAAAAAATCTAGTAGGTATTAAGAAAGAAATACAATTTAGGACCAAGAGTATTCTGAGGAAAAAAAAATCAAAGCTGGAGAAAGGAGAGAGAAAATCCTTACAGGAACAAAACTTTCCAGAGGTTACATAAAAAAGGACTTTTTGAATAAAATGAGTCATCTTGTGAATAGAAATGTGTATGCAGATATATCATGTCAAAATATTTTAACTTCAGTAATAAGGAACCACCCTCAAAAATCAACCTTCAAGGAAGAAAGCAAAACTACAAAGGAAAATATTTAGATTAGAGTAAAAATTGTTCTGACATAGAACATTAAAAGACAATACAGGGATAGGAATTCATAAGGATTTCTTGAGGGAAAATTACAGATTCAAAATTTCTGTATTTAGCTGTATGACATTACCACAATGACAAGCTTGACTGACTGAGAATCCTATGTCTTCCTTAAAAATGTTCTAGCAGAGTGAGCAAATATTTAGGCATGTGAAAATCATAATAAATAAGTGCTATGGTCAACATGGCGCGGTGGACAGAAGCTACCAAGCCAAAGGTGGGTGACTTTTAATCTGCAGCCCTCGGGCCTGTCTTTCATTGTTTTTGTTCAGACATTCCTCTAGGTCGTATAGCCCTGGTGTACAAGTTGCTGTACTGCGGTCACTTTTGGTTGCAGTGGGGCTGAACACTATGACACTGATGTGTGTCAAATGTGTTAATGGTTGGCTACCCAATGTGGACTGAGAGTGGGGTGGAGCTTCCCGATTAAACAAGCGTGAAAGGAGGAGTGGCATCCACTTACATAATAGCTTGCCTCAGGAAACCCTGTGAACTTGGAGAGAGGATGAAAGGCACCCAAGTGTCGAGGACTCTCCTTCATAGAGTCGCTATGAGTCGCCTGCAATGCGACGGCACTGAAGAACAACAACAACAACAGCAACAACAACATGGTCAGCATTATTTCCAGCTACTTGCTCTTAGTATTATATAGTACATAATATTCTAAATGTCTTTTAACTGATTGTCATCGAGCCGAATATGACTCATTGCTACCCTATGAACAAGAGGCCTGAAGCCTTTCTATAACTATCGTTATTTACCAGAGTTCATAGAGCTTCCAGAGGCATGCTGTTTAGAAAGTGGATGCCACTTGTGCTTCCAAAAATTTTCTAAATAAAGAGTATAAATTATTTTTAAATATTAAGCAAATATTAAACAGTACATGATATTTATACAAGTTAGTGAAAATAATTATATTGATATAATCAAAAGTATTAAAGCATGTGCAAAAGTTGTTTACATAATAGAAGTTGTTGAATTTTTTTTAATTTGACAATTAGAGGGAGTGAAGGAATATGTTATCTTGAAAGATATAAGTAACAGGATGTATATTTACAAGTTACTGGAGAAAAAAATAAACAGGAAACCTTGGGAAAAGTAAAAGTATACAATATGAAAAAAATTATAAAAGAATAAAAATGCTATCTATATTAAATAAAATTACTGGTTGCAGAATTAAAAAAAAGTAAATTTTTATTATGGTCAACAAAAGAAAAAAAATAGCATTTAAAAAGATACAGATAGATCCTAAATAAAGGCTAAACAAAGCTAAGTACTTTTCAACTGTTGCTCAAAGGTGAACCTTTCCCAAAAGATGGAGAAAAGCTTTTGCTGTTTTTATGTGCCATTGAGTTGACTATGACACTTGGTGACCTTACAGATAACAGAATGAAAAATTGCCTCGTCCTGCATTATCTTCAGGATCTTTTATTTGTTTGAAACTGTTCTTGTAGCTATTGTTGATGTCTTAAACTTTACCAAGTATGATTTCCTTTGTCTAGTAGTTGGTCTTTCCTACTGATGTTTCCAATCTAGATTTACTGAAGTCTCACGATCCTTACTAATTATTGACAAAACCAAAAAAACTGAAACTTACTGGAGCAACATTGATTCTGGCTCATAGAGAACCTCTATCACATATTCTGTGTCTCATCTTCCTTTAACAAAACAGCTGGTGAATCCAACACCTTTTTTGTTTGAAGAACAATTTGCAATGCACTGTACACCAGAACTCCTAAGCTTCCAGGCACCAAAGTAAAATATTATGAAACATAAAAGCCAAAATTCCTAGAAATCTCATAAATTGCATCTTTTACTAACCTCTTCTTAAATGCACTCAGTGAACAAAATTCCCTGACTTGGAGAGGGAAACTTCTTGTTGACAAGGTTTCCTCGTGACAACAGAGGACTCTGAAGAATTTAAGCAAACACAAGAAGTTTTAATACATAATTATTGGAAGGTATCTGCCCTAAACCAGAGGATGGTTCAACTCCCAGAAATGCTGAGAGACTACTTTGAATATTCTGTCAAATATCCTTCAACTTGGAGTGGTACTAACTGCGGTGGAGACTTAAGGTCCATTTTCCATAGCATAAAAAAAAAAAGGGCAAGGCTAAAGAGGAAGTCATGTATCCTTGCAATTTAAATTTCCCTATTTAGGAGGAGTGACCTGGAGATGGAGTGCGGCAGAAGAAAAATAGGAAGCAATGACCCAGGAGTCAACTTCACATCTGCTGAGTCAAATGTAATGGGCAAAAATACATTAACACTGACCCTCTTCCTCCCTAGACAGCATGTTTGTATTTCACAGATGGCCTTCTGCCAACGTAACCTATTTGCCCAAAATAAGAGACATGAGTAAAATGAAAAAGAGGAATTTCCTTCAGCACACACATACACCCTCAGCATGCCTGAGTTGCTGATTCAAAGGACAAAGGAGACAGCACACTGAATGAGAGAGGGTCAAAAACAAGGTAAAGAAAGTGTCTGATGTTCAATTCCAGGATCTCCAGTAGTAAGAATCTCTGTACCATAATTCCTTGGTATTACAAATAATAGCACACTTAGCTGCTAATCAAAAGGTTGGAGATTCAAATTCACTTAGAGACATCTTTACAGAAAAACCTCACAATCATTTTTGAAAACAAGCCATTGAAAAACTTTGTAAAGGAATTTGGCAAGATGGCAGACAAGGAATATTGTCCAGATTCTACAACTAAAACACGACAAAACCAAGATAACAGATGCACATGATAATCCTAGGACCCTGATATCAACAGAAATGATAAAGAATAGCAGTGATGGAAGAAATGGAATGAAAACTCAGAAGAAAGACAGCACAGTGAATTGTAAACAAGCCTGACACAATGCAGCTATCCTGAGCTTTTCCAAGCAGCTTTGTGAAAGGCACAGGAATTCAGGACTTCGATGGTGTCCACATGAATGACTTCCTGAAAACAAGAAAGTCATTATCTTCTCCTTGTTCTCCAGATGCTCTTAGGGATCAGAGAATGGCTTTCCTACCTTTTCAACTACTTTCCAATCTGTTCCACCTAAGGCCAGGATTGTGTAAATTTTTATCTGACACTAAGATCTCATTTCATGCGTTGAACTACATTCAGAGATAGAACTACAGTCAGAGACCACCTCTTTCCCCCGTGGGTGCTGCAAGAGTATGCTGTATCTGTAGAGGGTGAGCCCTAGCTTGCTTCTAGCCACTGGATTGAAAGAAGCCACTCTCAGGCCACATTATGTTCTTATTTGGAATCTCATCTTCTCCATGCTGTCCTTGGACATTTTGGGGATGATCTCGACTCGTCTTGGCATAGTGACCCTGTAGGTTTAGTATCTGGTGCTTCTAACATCCTCATTGTAAAGTTAATGGATTTTTCCTCAGTGTGCTATCTGAACTACTACTACCTAGTCTGACACCCATGTGGATCAAGTTCCAGGTTCATCATGGCACAACACATACTATATACCTTCTCATGACAGCAGAGTGTGTTTCCTGACTGCCCATATTCCCTGGACTAGTGGAAACATTTTATCAGGCTTGATGGATTGCCCCAAACACTTCTGAAGCCAGCAGAAAAACAATTTTAGGCCTAATTCCCCATTCCTGGACTCTCCCAGGCTGGCAGTCATAGCACTACATCTTGAGCCCTATCTGGTCATCCAGTCATCCCTCAGAGGATTAGAATAACTTTCTTGATTAGATATCTTTTTAAAATATTTATTTTTTTTAAATAGTGATATTTGATGAAAGTTTAAAGAAAAGCTAGATTTCCATGCATTCATTGTTGCCCATCTTCCTCCCTAACCCACTTTTTCTTTTAAAAAAATATTCCTGGTACAGGCCATAGTCTTTGCAATTACTTCTTATGTATCAGAAAGGTAGACAATGACTAGAAATGATAGAAGGAGAATTGATGCCTTTGAGCTATGGTGCTGGAGAAGAGGATTGAATACACCGTGGACTGTTAGGAGAACAAACAGGTTTGACCTGGAGAGAGTGAAACAAGGCTGCTCCTTGGAGGCAAGGATTCTGAAGCTTTGTCTGACAGAATTTGGACATGTTACAAAGAGAGAACAGTCCTTGGAGAGGGACGTCATGCTTGGAAGGGTGAGGGAACAATGCAAGAGAGGAAGACCGTCTATGAGATGGACTAGCTCAGTAACTTAGGTATTAGGGGTGGAGGTGTCAGAGACAATAAGGTTGGCTCAGAATAGAGCAGGATTCAGAGTTGTTGTACATAGGGTCACTATGAGTCACAAGCGACTCCATGGCACATAAAAACAACAACCACAGCAACATTTATTCCTTCAGTGTTGCATTATTTCCCTCTCCTGTCACCCCCCCAGGCATGTCTTATTCTGCCTTGTTTTCATACAAATAATGCCTAAGCATATATTCCTTTTAAACAGCTTTTACCTTCCTCTGTTCCAATGTAGTGTCAGTTATTTATCCCCCTTGTTTTTAGTTTCCCTCCAACCCTCATGGCAGTCCTGTTTTTTAACAGTAGTGTTAGGCAGTGTTAGATTTTTTGTGACTGAGATATTTCACTTAGCATAATGTTCTCCAGGGTCATCCATGTTGTGTGATATTTTTAGGCCCTTGTTTTTCAGGGCTGCATAGTAATCCAGTGTGTGAATATTCCGTAGTTTTTCTATCCATTCATTTGTTGATAGGCACTTGAGTTGCTTTCATATCTTTGCTTTTGTGAATAATGCAGCACATGGGTGTGCATATATCTATTAAGTGGCAGCTCTGGTTTCTTTAGGATATATTCCTTGTTTTGGAATTGTTGAGCCAGACAATATTTATATTTCCAACTTTTTGTGAAAGCAACAGATTATTTTCCATAGTGGTTGCACCATTTAACACTCAAACCAGCAGTGAATAAGGGTTCCAATCTCTCTACAATCTCATTAGGATTTGTTGTGTGCTACTCTGTTGAACTTTGCTGTTTTCACTGAGATGAGGCATCTCTCACTGTTTTTATTTGCAACTCTCTGAGACCTAGGGATTGTGAACATTTCTTCATGTGCTTGTTTGTAATTTGAATGTATTCTTTGGTGAAGTGTGTGTTCATATCTTGTACCGATTTTGCGATTGGATTATTCACCTTTTCCTTGTTGAGGTACTGGAGGATTCTAAAAATTTTAGATGAGTCTCTTATCGATAGGTAATTACCAAATATTTTTTCCACTCTGTGGGTATTATTTTGAATCTGTTGTAGAAGGTTTTTTATGTCCCTAGGGATTTGATTCTTAGAAGATTACATTCATCTATTTCATTCTCTCCTTGTAGGATTTACAAGATGCTTGGTAGATAGTTCATATTCTGGATTAGGGGTTCTAGAGTTTTTCTAAACTTTTCTCTAATGAAGTTTATAATCCTTGATTTTACTCCTGAGTCCTTGGTCCACTTTGAGTTGGTTTTTGTTTATGGTGTGAGGTGTGGGTCTTGCATGTGTTTTATACAGCTGGTTTCCCAAGTTTGTCAATGGTATTTGTTAAAGAGGCTGTTATTTCCCCACTTAAATGATTTCATCTCCTTGTCAAAAATCAGTTGACCCTAGGTAGATGAGCAAATGTCTCAGCTTTCGATTGTATTCCATTGATATATATACCAGTACCATCTTGACTTGACAAGTACTGCTGTGTAGTAGGATTTGAGATCAGAGAGTGAGATGAATTTTACCTTGTTTCTCTTATTCAGGAGTGCTTTAATTACTTGCAGTCTCTTTCCATTCCAGATGAAAATGGAAATTGCCTTTTTTCCATCTAGTTTAAGAACGGAATTGGTATTTGTATTGTAAAGTAATCTCCTTTGGACATGTACATTGCCTTTGGCAGAATTGTTATTTTTTTAAATAATTTTAATGAACATTTACAGAGAATTTGGATTTCCATTCATTCATTGCTGCACTTCTCT
>NW_006400137.1:472055-473305 GCF_000299155.1 Elephantulus edwardii | reverse complement strand
CCACCAACAGTGAATAAGGGTTCCAGTTTCTTCACAACCTCGGCAGCATTTGTTGCTTGCTGTCCTGTTAAATTTTGCTATTCTGACTGGGGTGAGATGATATCTCATAGTTATCTTGATTTGCATCTTTCTTAGAGCTAGGGATTTTGAACATTTCTTCATGTGCTTGTTGGCCATCTGAATGTCTTCTTTGGTGAAGTGTCTATTCATATCCTGTGCCCATTTTTCAATTGGATTATTTACCTTTATCTTGTTGTGGTGCTCAAGTATTTTATAAATTCTAGATATAAGTCCCTTATCTGACATGTCATTACCAAATATTTTCCCCCAGTCTGTGGCTTAATTTTTTACCCTGTTGGAGAAGTTTTTGGATGTGCATAGGGATTTGATTCTTAGAAAGTCCCATTCATCTATTTTATCTTCTCCTGGCTGTAGATTTTTCAGGATACTTGGAAGACTGTTTATGTTCTGGATTAGGACTACTAGAATTCTTCCCAGTTTTTCTTTAATGAAGTTTATAGTCCTTGGTTTTAGTCCTAGATCCATGAGTTGGTTTTTGTATATGGAGTGAGGTGTGGCTCTTGCTTGAGTCTTCTGCAGATATTTTTCCAATTTTGCCAGCACCATTTGTTAAAAAGGCTATTGTTTCTCCACTTAACTGATTTCATTTCCTTGTCAAAAATCTGTTGACCATATGTAGATAGGCTGATTTCTGGGCTCTCAATTCTGTTCCATTGATCTATGCATCTGTCATTGTACCAGTACCATGCTGTCTTAACCACCACAGCAGTGTAGTAGGATTTGAAGTCAGGGAGTGAGATGCCTCCTACTTTTTTTCTATTTTTGAGGAGTGCTTTGCTTATTTGGGGCTTCTTTCCATTCCAAATGAAACCGGAGAGTACCTTTTCCATCTCCTCGAAGAATGGGATTGGTATTTTTATTGGGATTGCATTTAACATGTAAATTGCCTTTGGTAATATTGCCATTTTCAAAATATTGAGTCTTCCTATCCTTGAGCAAGGGATATTCTTCCACTTCTCCAGGTCTCTTTTGGTTTCTTGTAGTAATGTTTTATAATTTTCTTTTAATAGATCCTTTGTGCTTCTAGTTATATTTACTCCCAAATATTTTATCTTGTGATTAGCTATTGTGCCGGGTATTGTTTTTCTTAGCTCCAGCTCTGTATTCTCTTTGTCACTGTAGAGAAATCCAACTGATTTTTGTATGTTGATCTTGTATCCTGCTACTTT
>NW_006400137.1:460201-466827 GCF_000299155.1 Elephantulus edwardii | reverse complement strand
CTTTCTTGGCTTCTGTGATTCCAAAATCGTTGACTGCTGACATTTTTCTTTTGACCAGTGTCTCTTAAGTTTAGCTGTACTGTCTCCAAGGGAAGTTGACGTGTCCTGTAGAACTCCTGTGTAGATTATGTTTCCCTTTCTGCCGGTTTTTCCTGGTTACCTGGAAGACGCCTCTTTTGCTGTTATCCGAGGGGACCTTGCCCAGTGCCGCCTCCTGTCCTCCCTCTCTGGCCGGGTTTTGTGTGTCTCTACAAAGTTTTTTGTGATGTTGGGTGGTGGTCTCACCTTGATGGCAGTCAGGCAAGGGACGTTTCTAGGTGTATTTGTTGTGTGTTATTAATACTGCTACTCCTGCTTTTTTCCGGTTGCTGTTTGCTTGGTATCTTTTCCCCCACCCTTTTACTTTAAGTCTGTCTTTATCTTCATTTTTCAGATGTGTCTCTTGTAGACAATATATTGATGGATTTTGGCTTTTATCCAGTCTGCTACTCTTTTTCTCTTCAGTGGTGCATTTAAACCATTTACATTCAGTGTGATTATTGAGAGGCAAGGTTTTATTACTATCATTGTGTTGAGTTTTTTTGGTGTTGTTGCTAGTTACTTTGGTCCATGATGCTTTCTGTGGTATGTCTGTAAGAAGGACATCTCTGAGTCTTTCCTGCAATGCTGGTCTTGTTTCTGCAAACTCTCTTAGGTTTTGCTTTTCTGGGAATATCTTGATCTGTCCTTCATATTTGATGGATAACTTTGCTGGGTACATTAGGGCTGTTGTGCATAGGGTCGCTATGAGTCG
Source organism: Elephantulus edwardii (assembly GCF_000299155.1). Lineage (NCBI taxonomy): Eukaryota > Metazoa > Chordata > Mammalia > Macroscelidea > Macroscelididae > Elephantulus > Elephantulus edwardii. The sequence continues at coordinate 466,034 of NW_006400137.1, read as the reverse complement.
CAAATGACTCGACAGCACATAACAACAACAACATCGTATTCTTGGTTGACAGTTGTGTTCTGTGAGTGTTTGATATATGTCCTTCCACTCTCTTCTTGCTTGCATGGTTCCTGCTGAGAAATCGGCACTTAATCTTCTCTGCTCTCCCCTACTCTTTGTTTCTCCCTTGCTGCTTTCAGGATTCTCTCCTTATCCTTGGTTCTGGCAAATTTAACTATGACATGCCTTGTTTTTCTTTTGGGGTCTAGTCTATATGGTGTTCACTGAGCTTCTTGTATATATATTCTCTCATTCTTCGTTATGCCTGGGAAGTTTTCCTCTAGTAATTCTTCCACAACTTTTTCAGTGCCTTTACTTGCTTCTTCCTTTTCAGGGATTCCAATGATGCACATGTTATTTCTCTTGATGGTGTCCCACATTATTCTTAGGTTTTCTTCTTTTCCTTCCTTTTTGAGTCTGCTTTTTGCTCTAGCAAATCCGTGGTGACAATTTTGTCTTCTATTTCATTGGTTCTTTGTTCCATCTCTTCAACTCTGTTCATGTGCCCCTGCATCATATTGACAGCATCTGAAACACTGGACCTCATTTTTTGGATCATGGTTTCTTGTTTTTCCAGTGCCGCTAATGCCTCGTTTATTTTCTGTACATTGTTCTGTACTTTTTTTTTTAGTTCCTCCTGTTTTTTGTTTGTCGTATCCTGTAATTCTTCAAGTTTGTCTTTCATCCATTGAAAATATTCAATCATTGTTCTTTTAAATTCTGTGTCAGAAAGTTCCATCAGACATTCTGGCTTTAGGAAATCCATTAATACTTTGTCAGCCTTTGAGGGTGATATCTTGCTTTGTGCTTGTGTATTGTGTGGGACAGCTTGCTTTCTTCAAGACATTTGTATGTTCTCTATGAAGATAATGCTCTAGAGATCAATTAGGTAGGTATCCCACTTGTTCTTTTCTCTGAACGTCTGACTCCAGGGAAATGTCAGTTCAGAGCCTGTGAGAACAGCCTCTAGTAGGTAAGATAGGTCAAGGTGCTCCGGATTAAAGGCAGATTGATTAACCAGATGTGTAGACACAGGTGTGGAGCCAAATAGGGTAGGGCATGCACGTGGTTGCAGCAATCACAAGGGCAGCTCAACCACTTGGGGGACCTCACTCAGGCCTCAGTTGTCTGGGTGTGCTTACAATTGAGGTCCCTATTCAAATTCCAGCTGTCTGTCTCCCACCCAGTGGTTTTCATTCACTGGTCCCTGTCCAGTGGCACTCACGCAGTTGCCCTTGCACCGTGGCCCCTGCCCAGGAAGGCTCCTGGGCCCAAGGTGACTCAACAAGACAAAGTAAATTTTCCACTAACCCACTCGCCTCTGGCTGGTCTGCAGTGTCCATAAAAGATCAGCCAAATTATCTCCTGGGTCAAGAGGACTCAACAAGACAAAATCAAATTACCACCAACCTACTCGCCTCTGGCTGGTCTGCAGTGTCCGTAAAAGTTCCCCCAAATTATCACTGGCCCTCTCTTTCCTGGGCAGTTGTCATGCCCTGAGAGAGCTCAGCCAAAATCTCACCAGTGGGCTCACCCTTGGGAACTCTCCCAGAGAATCTCCAGTGCCCGGCAAAACCCAATTAGGATCCTATCAGCCTTTCTTGTGGCAGATCAGTCCCACAGCAGCTCGATTAGTGGCTTCAGACGGTGGCTGTCTCCATGGTGTGCCTTTGTGTGCTGACTCAGAATCGTATTGTCCACAGCTGTTGTTGTGTTGCATGAAGGAGTCTCTAGTGGCCCTGGAGCACCGCCAGGGGTTGCAGGGTTGTGGCGAGGCCACCAGGGTGTGCCAAAAGTGTGGGGGCGCGGGATGGTGGTGGGGTGGTGTCCCTGGACACAGTGCTCTGGCAGGGATGGGGGTGCAGCGCTTGAGCAGCGCTGGGAGTTAAGGGTTGCAGTCTGTTCCCAGATATTAAGCTGCCAAGTCACCAGTCCTCAGCAAATAAGACTTACTGCATTGTGTCACCCTTCTTGTGTGCCGCGTTGCCCTTCTTGTGCCCAGAATTTTTACAATATTGAGTCTTTCTGCACATGAGCTTGATAAACTCTTCCATTCCTTTGGGTCTTTTTTTGTTTCTAGTAGTAGTATTTTGTACTTTCCTTAGAACTGGTCTTTTGTTTTTCTCATTCAACTTACTCCCAAGTGTTTAATCTTATGGTTAACTATTGTGATAGATATTTTCTTAGGTCTATTTGTTTTTTTTTCTTATTATTAATTGTAATGAAAGTTTACAGAGACTTTGGATTTCCATTCATTCATTGTTGCACTTTTCTCCCTGCCCACACCCCCCCGGTACACTATTCTCTTTGAAAAGTAAAAGAAAAATACTTTCATTATTTTACAATCAATCCCTCCAGGTCCACTCCACTATGTAGCCTTCATTCTGGACTCTTGTCATGACAATAATACCTAATCACATATCCTTTTTAAACAGTTTCCCCCCTCATTTGCTTCAATGCAGTATACATTATTTATTCTATCTTTTTCAGTCTCCCCCTCAACCCCGATGTCAGTCCTGTTTTACAGCAGTGGTACTATGCAGTATTTGTCCTTTTGGGACTGAGATATTTCACTCAGCATAATGTCCTCCAGGGTCACCCATTTTGAATAGTATTGCATGCGTTCCTTGTTTTTCAATACAGCGTCATATTCCATTGTGTGAATATACCACAGCTTCTCTACACATTCATTTGCTGATGGGCACTAAGGTTTTTCCAACTCTTTGCTATAGTGAACAAAGCCACGATAAACATGGGTGTGTATATATCTGCTTGGGTGGCAGTTATGGTCTGTTTGGGGTATATTCCAAGTAGTGGAATAGCTGGATCAAATAGTATCTCTATTTGTAACTTTTTGAGAAAGTGCCACACCACCTTCCACAGTGGTTGCACCATTTTACACTTCCACTAAACAGTGAATAAGGGTTCCAGTTTCTCCACAACCTCTCCAGCATTTGTTCCTTGCTGTTCTGTTAAATTTTGCTATTCTCACTGGGGTGAAATGATATCTCATAGTTATTTTCATTTGTGTCTCTCTTAGAGCTAGGGATTTTGAACATTTTCTCATGTGCTTATTTGCCATCTGAATTTCTTCTTTGGTGAAGTGTCTGTTCATATCCTGTGCCCATTTTTCAATTGGATTATTCACCTTTATCTTGTTGTGGTGCTCAAGTATTTTATAAATTCTATATATAAGCCGCTTATCTGACATGTCATTACCAAATACTTTCCCCCAGTCTGTGGCTTCTCTTTTTACCCTGTTGGAGAAGTTTTTTGATGTGCATAGGGATTTGATTCTTAGAAAGTCCCATTCATCTATTTTATCTTCTTTTGGTTGCACATTTTTCAGGATGCTTGGAAGATTTTGTATTTTGTGGATAGGACTTCTAGAGTTCTTTCAAGCTTTTCTTTAATGAAGCTGATAGTGCTTGGTTTTAGTCCTAGATCCATGATCCACCTAGAGTTGGGTTTTTTGTGTGGAGTGAGGTGTGGATCTTGTTTGAATGTTCTGCACATAGTTTTTCAATTTTGCCAACACCATTTGTTTCAAAGGCTGTAATTTCCCCACTTAACAGATTTAATCTCCTTGTCAAAAATCAGTTGACCACAGGTAGATGGGCTGATTTCCGGGTTCCCAATTCTATTTCATTGAAGTTATGCTACCAAGTTGAAGGTGGGTGATTTTCATCTGTGGCCTTCGGCCAGGTTCAAATTATTTTCCTGTCAAACATTCTTCTAGGTGGTATAGCACTGGTCTGTGCGTTGCTGTACAGAGGTAACTCGTGGTTGCTGTGATGCTGAAGCCTGTGACAGTGATGTGCCAATTGTGGTAATGGGTACCTACGGTGGACAGTGTTGGCTGGAGCTTCCCGACTAAATCAAGCTTGGAAGCAGGAGCGGCATCCACTTCTGAAATGGCTTGCCTCTGTAAACTCTATGTACGAACAGTGCCCAGGCTGTTCATTCATAGGGTCGCTATGAGTCGTCTACAACTCAACGGCACCAAACAACAGCAACAATGATGTGTCTGTCACTGTACCAGTACCATGCTGTCTTAACCACCATGCCAGTGTAGTAGGATTTGAAATCAGGGAGTGAGATGCCTCCTACCATTTTTTCCATTTTTAAGGAGTATTTTCCTTATTTGGGGCTTCTTTCCATTCCAAATGAAACTGGAAATTGCCTTTTCCATCTTGTTGAAGAATGGGATTGGTATTGGTACTGGTATTGGTATTGGTATTGATATTGTATTGAGTGTGTAAATTGGGATTGCGTTGAATGTTTAAATTGCCTTTGGTAGTTTTGCTATTTTCACAATATTGAGTCTTCCTATCCATGAGCAATAGATATTCTTCCACTTCTACAGGCCTATTTTTGTTTCTTGTAGTAATGTTTTGAAGTTTTCTTTGAACATATCCTTTGTGCTTCTGGTTAGATTTACTCCCAAGAATTTAATCTTGTGTTTAGCTATTGTGAAGGATATTGTTTTTCTTAGCTCCCACTCTGTATTCTCTTTGTCAATGTAGAGAAATCCAACTGGTTTTTGTGTGTTATCTTGTATACTACTGCTTTTGCTGAATTGAACAACTGTCCAGTAGGTTTTTTGTTGAGTCTTTAGGATTTTCTAAGTATACTATTAGATCATCTGCATATAGAGATAATTTTACCTCCTCTATGCCAATACGGGTACCACATATTTCCTTCTCTTATAGCTATTGCTAAGACTTCCAATTCTTTGTCACTGTAGATAAATACGACTGATTTTTGTATGTTGATATTGTATCCTGCTACTTTGCTTAATTGTCCAGTAATTTTCCTACTGAATCTTTAGAGATTTCTAAGCATGCTATCATATAATCTACATATAGAGTTAGTTTTTCCTCCTTTTTGCCTATTGGATACCTCTTATTTCCTTTTTTTGCCTTATTGCTATCACTAAAACTTCCAATTCATTATTGAATAGGAGAGGTGATAATGGACATCCTTGCTTAGTTCCCATTTTCAAAGGAATGCCTTTACTCTCTTTTCATTGAGAATGAGGTTTACTCTTGATTTTGCAAATATACTTTTCACTATTTTGAGGAAATTCCTCTCAATTCCTATTTTATTGAGTGTTTTATCAGGAAAGGGTGTTGGATTTTGATACAGGCCTTTTCTGCTCAATTGATAGGATCATGTGTTTCTTCTTCTTTGTTTTGTTAATATAATAGAATACACTGTTTTTCTTATGTTGAACCATACTTTCATACCTGTTATAACTTGGTTATGATGGTTTTCTTTTTGTTGTTGGGTTTTTGTTTTTGGTACTGTTGGATTCTATTGGCCAGGATTTTACTGAGGATGTTTGCATCCATGTTTGTGAGAGATATTGGTCTATAGTTTTCTATTTTGGTGGTGTCTTCACCTGATTTTAGTATCAAGAATAGGTTTGCTTCATTGAATGTTTTTGTTGTTGTTGTTATGTGCCACCAAGTTGCTTGTGACTCATAGCGACCCTGTGTACAACAGCTCTCGTCTGTGTACAAATGCGTCTCGTTTGCTGCCTTCAGGATTCTCTTCTTATATTTGGTTCTGCCAAATTTAATTATGATATGCCTTGGTGTTTTTCTTTTGGGGTCTATCCTAAATGGTGTTCACTCAGCTTCTTGAATATGTTGTTGTTGTTATGTGTCGTCGAGTCGCCTGCGACTCATAGCGACCCTATGTACAACAGCCCTAAACTCCGCTCTGTACTGTGCCAATCGCACTGTCTCTGACACTCCCATCCCAATTATCCCAGTCACTGAATCAATCC
>NW_006400137.1:458395-459424 GCF_000299155.1 Elephantulus edwardii | reverse complement strand
CCTTGCTCTGTTCTGACGACTGCCTCCTGGTCCAAGTATAGGTTTCACATTAGCACGATCAATGAGTCTAGGATAATTCCATCTTTTTTCATATTCTGAAATGCTTTATGTAGAATTAGTGACAGTTCTTCTTTTAATTTTTTATAAAATTCACTAATAAAACCATCTGCTCCAGAACATTATTTTATTGGAAGTTGTTTTATTACCTGTTTTATTTTTTTTTGTAATGGGTCTGTTGGGTGCTCTCCTTGATCTGTTTCAGTTTAGATAGGTTGTGACTTTCTAAGTATTTGTCCATTTCCTCTCAATTTTCATATTTGTTTATGTTTTCCCCAATATTCTATTGTTAATCTTTTTATTTTAGTTGGTCTGTGTGACATTGTCCCTTTCATTTCTTACTTGTATAATTTGCTTCTTTTCTTTCTTTTCCTTTGTTAATTTTGCTAGTGGTTTGTAGATTTTATTTACTTTTTCTAAGAACCAACTTAAAATCTTGTTGATGGTTTAAATTGTTTTTTTCTTTCTATTTTATGTATTTCTGACTGAATTTGCAATTTCATGTATTTTACTGTTTGATGGGTTTGCTTTCTGTTATTTGTCAACTTGTTGGAGATGTTGAGTTAAATAAACATTTACCATTTTCTTCTTCCTTAGTGATGCATTTGCTTATTGTTATAAATTGAATGCTTTGACTATTTCCCAAAGGTTTTGATAAGTTGTGTTTTTGTTGTCATTTTTCAAGAAACTTTTTTATTTCTTTTATTAGTTACTCATGTTCAAACAGAGTGTTGTTCAGATTCCACATGTATGGTTTTTCCTCCTTTACCCTCTTGTTAGTGATTTATAATTTTGTAGCATTGTGGTCTGAGAAGGTGCTTTGTATTGTTTCTAAGTATTCTAATTTATTGATGTTTGATTTGTGACATAAAATGTCTTCTATTCTGGAGAATATCTTATGCACATTGGAGAAAATGTATACTGTACCTTTTGGGGGTACATTAGCCTATATATATCTATGAGATCAAGTTG